>NC_056743.1:215008218-215340718 GCF_019279795.1 Protopterus annectens | reverse complement strand
ATCCCACAGTAAAGTATAATGTTACTAAGCAGGGCACGGCCACTTCAGCACACAGCAGTTTCAATCAGAATAATGTTTGTTGCCCGGTTTTGAGGAACTATGGGGGGGTGGGGTCCATTCACATGGAAATCAGCAGTTCTTTCATTTTTGGCTAACAGAGACTTAACTTTTTTTGGCAAACTATATAGCAGTTAAGCACTTTAAAGGCCCTTTAATACAACAGGATGATAGATTACTTATATTTGCAGCATGTACATCAGCTCGGAGTACTAAACAGAATCAGTTGCTAGGGAGCTCTGCTTTAAGGAATCTGATTGGCTATGCAATTGTTTTGAGGACTGGATACTACTAATGTATATGCAGATGTCTGTCATTGATGAGAAA
This sequence comes from Protopterus annectens, assembly GCF_019279795.1. Taxonomy (NCBI): domain Eukaryota; kingdom Metazoa; phylum Chordata; order Ceratodontiformes; family Protopteridae; genus Protopterus; species Protopterus annectens. The sequence continues at coordinate 215,340,334 of NC_056743.1, read as the reverse complement.
AGACGTGAAGAAAAGAAAAGAAAAGAAAAAAGAAAAGGAAGGTGGTTCACTTGTCTGCTATGTGCTCTACATGGTACAGCACACAGTGGACATATGAACATCAGATGTGCAGTAGTAGCAGGTTGATTGCTAATTCAGGCATCAATATGCATGGTAATATAAGTGCTATGTTAAACAAAAAGTGTCCAATAATAGCATGTTAAGTACGCACTTATGAATCATATAAATGATGCCGTAAATAGTGTGGTGTATGTCACATGTGAACGGTGCATGTGGGGTAATAGCATCTTACTTACATATTCAGATATCAGTCTGCATGATAATGTACATGGTGTAGAGTACAGCACATGTAAGCAGTAAGTATGCAGTAGTAGCATCAAAATCACATAATATTAAGGCATTAATATACATGATAATGTATGTTGTGTAGTGCATAGCCTATGCGAGAACAGCAGTTGTGAGTAATATCATCTTAATTACATATTCAGGTGTCATTTTGCATTATGTACATGATGTAGAGCTCAACACATATATGAATAGTGGATGTGTAGTAATAGCATCCTAATTACATATTCAGGCATTAACATACATGATATTGTACATGCTGTGGTGCACAGCCCATTTGTAAACAGTGAGTTTGTACTACCTTTGCAGGCCATTTTAAGCCTACCCAATTTCCATTTTGGTTCTTGAATTAACCTATCCCATTTGGTGTTAGACTGACCTTACCCATCCCATGGTTGGTAATTATATATTAACAAATACGACAAAGGGCACTGAATCATAAGCAAAAAAAACAAGTTTAGAATGTCTCTTAAATTAAATTTTATTATAAAAAATAAAATGGATACAACAGTTAAGCACATTCTTCCTTAAAAATGGACTTAAAGAGTAATAAAAAAATAAGAATAATAAAAAAGTAGCAAAAGTATGCATAATATGAACAACACAATGCTTTATTTACACACAGTCAGCAATGTACGAATTTTACTAGCTTTCTGTTTGGTATTTTAGAAATAGTATCACCAAACCTGAGAGCTGGCAGCTGCGAGACAAGACTGGAGTACAGACAGTTAGTTTGGCAAATAAAATTGAATGCTACTGCCCCTCTGGGTTTAAACGAACATATTTCTAGTAACTCTGTTTTGAAATTATGAGCTGCTAATTTATAGAAGGGTGCAAACTATTGTTCATATTACCCATATTATTTTGCTACTTTTTATTATTCTTATCTTTTATTACTATTTATTAAGTAATATTGTTTATATTATTGTTTGGGCCCTTTAAAAAGATGTTGGCTATTTGGTGAATGGCATATAAAAGTGATGATGTCACTAGATTGATTCAGTTCTGATGAAGTCTGTTTTTTTTTTTTTATTTTTTGTTTTTAAGGATGAAACTGCTTAACAGTTGTGTCTGTTTTATTTTTATAATAAAATTTAATTTAAATGACATTCTGAACTGGTTTCCTTGCTTAGGATTCAGTGTGTACTTTTTTGTATTTGGTTATTAGTTTGATTTGTACACAGGTGCTTTGTTGGAGGTTATGTATTATGTCTAGTTAGTGAGAATAACTGGGGTTATACATAGATACTTTGTGGGCGACCCATACATGGTATTAAACATGTAGGAGTTACCTTTGGCCATCAGTAGTACAGGGGACAGTCTTGGGGTAAATTCTTTACTATTCATCCTTAGATTTTAGTTGTGCTTGAATATGGACAGGGATGAGATTTATTTTAAGTGAATGGAGAGATTGTTCTAGAGCACTGATATCCTCTGTGAGATATACCTGTCCCTTCAAACTATTTTATTGATGCTGCAGAAGAGGTTTAGATCCCTGTACCTCATATTTCTGATGCCATTTGACTTGCCGATGAGCAGTAGGTCCATCAGTACTGGTTGAAGGATGCCTTTTATGACATGTACAGGCCACTTCTTAGCAGTTTGTTGTAGGATGCTGAGTACAGTGACAAGGATTTGAGTCTGCACATGTTGGACATATTGTTTAAGCCTTGTAATCTTTTAGTAAGGTACTTCTGTGAGCATTCCAGTTGTTGCATGTTTCTGGACAGATACATTCCAAAGGGGCATTATACTTAATGTTTTTTCCTAACAAGGGTTGAGTAAAGGGGGACAATGGCATCTCTAGATCTAGGTGCAATCCCTTTGTTTATAAGTGGTGGAATATAGAAATACTTTCTTATGACAGTGAACACATGTTGGTTGAAAGTTATATTACTGTCACATAAGTTCCCAAATCCCAAACAGCTGGGTCATCTTTATTGGCATATTGTCAATGTGCTAGTTCCCTGGGGTAGGTGACTTCCCAAAGGATACAAAAACACATGTTTGGGCATTTAATCTCAGTCCATGATGCTGGCACCAGTTATTTGCTTGGGACAAACCTTCCTGCTGGATGACTAAGTCATTTGGAGATTCAATGAGTGCTCATAGCTTGTTGTCATCTGCAGACTTAAGCATACAGAGCCCTTTGGCATTTGCTTTTACTTAGAGAAGTAGATGTCAAACAGGAGAGGTCCCAGTACTGAACCCTGAAGGATTCCACTGGTGACTGGTATCTTTGTGAATGTTTCTTCCACTGTATTGATCTTCTGTATCCTATCTGTAAGACAGTTGACAATTCAACAGGTGATGCAGGAGTTTATTCATAATTTATTTAGATTTTTTACTACTATGCTAGACTGGGGGATTTTAACAGAAGCTTTGAACAGGTCGAGGCATGTAGTGTGTACTATTTTACCTTTGTCCATTGCTTTAGGGAGTGTGCAGTAATATCACCTTAATTATGTATTAAGGTGTTATTGTGAATGTTGTACATGATATGGGGCTCATCACATATGTGAAATGAGGATGTGAAGTAACAGCATCTTAATTAAATATTCAAGTGCCAGTATCCATGATAATATACATCGAGTGGTGCAGAACACCTGTGAGCAGTGAATGTGCAACGATAGCTTCTACATTGCATATTAAGGCGTCAATATGAATGATAATGTACATATCATGGGGCACAGCACACATGTGCAACATTAATGTGCAACAATATCATCTTAATTACATATTCAGGCATCAGTATGCATTATAATAATGTATAAGGTATGATGCAATACACATGAATGAGCAGTTAATGTGTAGTAATTGGTTGACACGGTACACAGCAATGTGCATTAACAACTTTTATTATATTTTCAGTCACCAGTATGCATGATAATGTATGTGGAGTGAGGCATTTAATGCCATTTTAATTACATATTCAGGTGTCATCGTGCATGATGTACATGATTTAATACTCACCACACGTGTGAACAGTGAATGTGCAATAACAGCATATTAATTAAATATTCAAGCATAAATATGCATGATCATGTATACTGAGTGGTGCACAACACCTGTGAGCAATGAACATACAGTGATAGGTTCTTCATTACAAACTAAGTTATCAATATACATCATAATGTACATATGGTGCACAGCATATATGAAACACAGATACATAAATTCATAGCAATTAAATACGGATACATAATTTCATAGTAATTACATATTAATGCATCACCGTACAAGGTACTGCTCATAGTATGGTGCACAGCTCACTTGTGAACAGTGAATGTGCAGCAATTATATCTTAATTACATATTTAATCATGTGACTTTTGTAGTGACTTACTTAAGCTGCATTACTTTATATGTCTCTTCTGATAAAGTCCATGTCAGTTTGTTGAACAAAAGTGCAAAACTATTAAATACTGTTAGTGTTCGATACTATACAGCATGCTTTTTTTCCTTTGTTGTTGCTTTTAATGTTTACCACACCTTCATCAGACAACCTTTGGATCTGTGCACCAGATGTTCCTGTAAAACAAAGAAGTCATAATTGTACATTTTATTACCTTCCATTGCACTAGTAATGAAGGTAGTAGCACATGTTCAGACATAGCCCCCTGAGACATCACCAACCAATATTCATGGTGCCATATACAACTTGGCACCAAAGCCTACCACTTCACTGTGGGGATTAGAACTCTCTGGACCCCATGGAGAGATGCCAGGAACCCCTTGGTCTCTCTCAGAGGTGGTTATGTTAACATAGCCCTCCTGTTGTCCTCTGCTGCTGTGCCACATGGCTGCCCTGGTTCATGCTCCAGCGATCATGTCAGTTATCTTGCTTCAGGCTTGATTGGAATTCCGGTTTTGGCCACCACCAGCACTGATGTCATCTAAAACATCCTGCCAGATACATGCATGGATGGCATGGTCAGATCTGTAATGACGGAGCACTCATTGACCTTGCTGACAGAGGGCTTGTAGCAAGATATTATTCTCTGCATGAGAGAATCTACTTTTCCAAAGCTTCCAACTTTGGGTATGACAACCTGAAAATGCAAAGAAATATGCTTTTGAGATGCTGTGTGGCCACACATGAGATACCCCTACACAGCTGCATAAGCAAAAAGCAAAAGGCAGGATTTGTATTCTGCTGTAACTGGAATGAGGGACTGCACACATGTATGCCTGGAATGTGTATGGAGGCATTATGTGTGTAGTTTCTCAAGCTGCTTTAATGATGTGACAGGGGTGACAAAGCACCCCTATATGGTTCAATAGATGGGTTGCCATCTGGCTCACAAACCAGACACACACTAACAAAGTGGGTGGCTCCATATCAATCAGCAGCCTTATTAACAGTGGGGTGCCACAGGGGTCAGTGCTAAACCCCCTACTGTTTGGTATATACTTCTCAGAAGTTCAGGTCAAAACTAAGGGGCTGTGGCTGACCAAGTTTGGAACCAACTGCAAACTAGGTGCAATCATTGCATCCGCAAATTATGTCAGTATACTCCAGGAGGGTTTCACACAGACCAACAACTGGTGTATTAGTCATGGTCTCAAATTGAATGCAAAGAAATGCATCATCATTCCCTTTAACACAAAAAATGTCCCTTCACACTATCAAATCAACAATACCCTAAGTACCCATGAAGTGGTAAGGGCCCCAGGATCACAAGTTGACTGTGACCTTTACTTTGACCACCATGTGTCTACTGTAGTAAGGAAAGCTTTCTACATAGCACACTTGATTAGTAAAAGCATAGCCTCAAGAGCAAAAGTAGTTATAACCCCCTATACTCAGCACTTATCTGGCCCATAATTAAGTATGTTGCACCATTTGGCATGTACTGTACTAAGCACCTTCAGCAATTAGAGATACCTCAGAGGTTTCCAACAAAGAAGATCAAGAGGCTCCAACATGCTCCTTACACAGACTAACTAAAGTCTCGGCCACTATACTCCGTATCGTATAGACGTCTTAGAAGAGACTGATGCCTGGCCTACAGTGCAATCCAAGACCCAAACCTAATAAACTTGCTGCATATCTGTAAATCAAATGGGACCAGGGCTACCAGTTCCAGGGACCTAAATATGGCCTGCGACTTAAATAGGACATGCTGGAGGGACACATTTATTTCCCATTGACTGCTGCTTCTTTGAAACAGGCTACCAATTCATGTGAAACAGAGCACCTCTATGATCTGTTCAAGAGGAACCTGGATGAGTGGATGGGGCACCATAAATTCTTACTGGGGGTAGAGCCCACAACCCTCCTGGACATAGGCAGTCATCACTAAATGCAATTTTGGGAATTGACTAGCATTTCTATGGTATTACATTGGGATGAAATGGCTAGGCTTAAAATGACCTCCGGATCGATAGCCTAATAATCTCCTATGATCCTATGAATAGTCCTTTGTCCACAGTTCAATCAGCCTTTATATGACATAGAAGAGTATGTGTGTGTATACTTCACAGACAGTCATGATTTTACACAAGACATTCCACAAGATATGTATGTAGTCAGTTCACACTGTACGTAGACATCCTCATATATGAGCGTGCATGTAGGCCTCCGCACATACCAATGGAAGTAGAACATGCTAAACATATAATTATGTGGCAAAGATATATGATTATGATGTCCCAAACTGTTATTCAGGTTATGGAAAGTGAATTATCTACTACTTTTCTGACTGAGGCCAGTCAAGTGTTGTCATTGACTCATTGGAGCCATAGCCTACATGTGAGATGAGTCATTAGTACTATAAAACCTCCACATCTAACTGCTTAGTACTAATACTACAGACCTTTCCCCCACATCTGTGGTACACAGGGGTGAATTCAGATGCACGTAAAGACACAACAGGTAAGCAGTACCTCCTGGGAGGACTTTAAAATACAAGTCCAGTCCATGCATGCATTTGCACTGTGCTAGCTAGACACCCCACCACCTTCTCACAAAACACAAAATACACCTCTATACTTATAGCAACTTAATCAGTAACCACAACATTAGAGCAAGTAACAGGTATAGGACTCCCACATACAATACACATTTGACATGGAGACACCAACACATAATTCATAACAGCATTATTGCCACAGATGTTGGTGTAATTATCAGCCAGCAGAACACCTGATAACAATGGCATATCAACATGCATTGGGTGCAACTCTTATTTCTTACCCTACTATAATACCTGTGGAGTCTATGAAGAGAGAACCCTCATAATTTGTGCAACAGCACATAAACTGTACTTTCCCTGCCATGGCAGTAGGCCATACTCTGTATACAGGTCTCCACAAAGTGGCATTATTCATGGCTGGATCCAGCACAAGACTCCCTCGGAAGCTACATGGGGCTCAGTGGTAGCTGGGAGCTTAAAACACATCTGTGTTACCACAAATGGTTTTCAAACTGATGCACAATTATGTTGGTGCTTGGTAAGTTTAAGGATTAAGTTGCCACTGCCAGCATATAGAATTCAGCAGTAGTACAATACTTAAAAAGTCCCACCTATATCTCTCAAATTCAGTTTCAACTTCTACATCTATGTTTGCTGTGTTGCTCTGAACTGACATGTGACAGTGCTGATTTCTTTCCTTTCACTGACTAGAATGTAGAACTGATGGGAAAGAGACTTTGTGGTGCTTGTTTTAGTCAAAATGGACCAGAAGTAGACAAGCCTTCAATTCATTCTGTCATTCTTAAAAATAACAATACTGTGTAGTATTGAAGACATTGTCATGTTGATGTGGTAAGTGACAAGGCTGTGCATTTGGGGTGTATACATGATTTACTCTGTGTGTGTGTGTGTGTGTGTGTGTGTGTGTGTGTGTGTGTGTGTGTGTGTGTGTGTGTGTGTGTGTGTGTGTGTGTGTGTACATGTTTGTATGCAGGTGCATATGTGAGCTTCTGTGTGTGTGGTGTATGCTCAGGCAGATGGCAAATCTCTGTCTCTCAGATGTTCCTGATTTTGAAGAATGTCTCTGATTTGCCACATATTTTTGCTATAGGCTACCCCACAGTATAGTCTTCTTTTTCTTATAAATCAATAATGCCAGTCATTATAGCTTCATATCTCTTAAATTTCACAATAACAGGAGCACAGACCTGCAAATCACAAAATCTTAAAAAACAAATAAAACCTACTGCTAAAGGCACCCGACAGCTTGAGTTTAATCCATGTAAATCTCAATAAAACCAAGAGAAAGCTGTAGCAAACTGTATTAACTATGTTTTTAGTACACTTTTTTCATACTTTTCCTTGGTTTTATCGAGATTTATGTGGATTAAACTCAAGCTATCGTGTGGCTTTAGCGGTCTGATTTTATTTGTTTATTTATATCTCTTAAATTTCACAAAATACTTTTCCATGCAATACCTATTGTTCTGTTAACTTTGTAAAGTGAAACGGAGTTGTCTGACGTAATAGTCTCCTATTTTGCAGTGCAGTGTCACAGTGTACTGCATGTGCATATCCTTAGGCATGGTCATCCTACTTAGTAATCTGGGAGGCAGTTTCAGGAATCACTCTCTAGCCACCGAGTCTGTCATTTCCTTCAGTAGGTTTTTAAGTAGCTGCCGATTGGGCCATGATGTTGCTGTTAGTTAAGTGATAATCACCTTCAGGCCACATCACACACCTCAGCATCTCCACGATTTTCTTTGCATGATTGGAGAAGGCATGTTTCTGAATTGTATTACCCTGAGGAGAGTATACATTCTCTGTGCTGAGTGCATTCTTTATTCTGTTTGCTGTTCCTGATATCGAACAACATTACCCAGATTTTGTAAAAGATGCTGCCTATTCCTTTTATTCAGAGTGGCTCTGTGTACTGAAGTTAAAACTGCATTGATGTCTATGCTCAATACAAGAGCAGGGCACAAGAGTGGATAACTACAAGATCATCCATGGTGATTTTTATGGATAAGTAGCAAAAAGAAACATTGCTAACTCATCCACACCTATATGACCTTTTTTATACTTACATTAACCACTCATAGCTCCTTATTGGGCCCTGACATTTTTTTAGAGATGACTTCCTTAACTAAGCGACTTACCAATTAATAATAGTCAGTATTAGAAAGTGAAAAATGTGAATAACAAAATTGCACTGAATGTTCATGTGTTCATAGGTTCATAGCTGTATACTAGGCTTACAACCACTAGGGCCTTTATGAGCCTAGCAGTGTAACCTAAACGTGACCCACAAGTTTTATGCTTTAGACATTTATACAGGGGTGTTTTTTGATTATGACATGATTTACTGGCTGCCTCTGTCCATCAGAGATATAGGCACCAGAGCAGGAGTGATATTCCAGTTTCCCATCCAATGGACCAAAGTTATGCTTAAATAGGCTTAGGGAGGGACTTTGTTTCACATGGATGGGGAGCCTGTTCTGGAGAATGGGAATTGTCTGAGAAACATATTGGTCTTTCCAACATGCCCTATTAATCTAGCAAGCAAAATTTAGGTTGTTGGATCTGGTAGTTCTGATGTTGTTTGTTTTGCAGATGTTCAAAAGGTTCATCAGAGCAGGATCCAAGGATGCCTTGTAAGCCAGGCATAGATTGTGTTTCAGTAGTCTGTTGTAGACTGAATACAGAAATAAGGCATTGAAGCGATCCATGTAGAGCATTCTGTTTATCTCCTGTATTCTTTTTGTAAGGAACCTTTGTGAATGTGTCAGTTGCTACATGTGCCTGGTCAGGTACACACCGAAGGGAGCATTATGCTTTATGATGGGCTAATGAGGACTGAGTACAGTGATATGATCACTTCCCTGGACCTAGATGCTATGCCCTTACTTATATGTTGAACAGCATAGAAGGATTTTCTTACTACCTTGGATACATGTTGGCTGAAGGCTAGGTTACTATATTACAGATCCCTGACTAGTGAGTCAGTTCTTGGAGGGGATTTATTGATGATGGAGTTTCCTGGGCTGACCAACTTCCTAATAGGAACTATAGCACATATCTTGGCATTGAGTTTTAAGCTGTGGCTTTGGAACAAGTAAGTTGTCTGTGTGAGATCGTATTGTAAGGAGGTTGCATTTTGGGGAGATTCTATAACTGCTCCAAGTTTGCAATCATCTTCAAACTTGGTCAGCCAGAGGCCTTTGACATTGGCTTTGACTTCCACGAAGTAGATGCCAAAGAAAAGAGGGTCCAGCACAGAGCCCTGAAGAACTCCACTGATAAACGGCCCCTTTCTGGCAGCAGTCTCACCAATCCTTACCTCCTGGGTCCTATCTGTGAGCTATCTGGCTATTCTCTGCATTATATAGGGGTTTATGCCTAATTTCATAAGTTTGTTAACAATGCCGATTGGAATACTGTATCAAATGCCATAGCCAGATCAAGGTATGCAGTTTTCAGTGTGTTACTCTCATCCATTTCCTTAGTGATTCATTCAAAGAAGTCCACCAAGTTCAGTAGACATGACCTTCCTTTGACAAAGCCAAACTGTGATGGTTTAAGTGTCTGGAAGTCTCCATTGTCTTTGTTGATCATTTCCATGACAATTCTTTCCATGGCTTTGCAAATAAGACTAGTCAGACTAATGAGTCTGAAGTTTCCAGGATATGTTGATGGTCCACCCTTATGATGGGGGATGAGCACTGCAGTCCTCCAGTCTTATGGCACAAAGTTTGTTTTGAAACTATAGTTAAATAGTGACTCCAGTGGCCATGATAAATCATATTTTAGACTGCTCAGAAGGCATCCCAGAATATTAGGGATGGTTCAGTGGTGCAGCCGTCATGTTGTTGCCTCACAGCAAGTGGTTCTCCAGTTTGATTCTCATCTGGGGGGCCTCCTGTGCAGAGTCTGCATGTCCTCCCTGCATTCATGTGGGTTTCCCCCGGGTGCTCCAGTTTCCTCCCACTTTAAAAAGACGTGCGTCTGGACTGTTTCACCCCGGGCCTCTGCTGAAAATTGGCTCACTCCAACTTGACTTTCCCAGTCAACAAATGTCAAATAAATAAATAAATTATTTAACAAGACCCACTTTGAAGCTGTATTCATGGCTTTAGTGAGCAAAGCCACAACATGCTCTTTATTTATAATGGAGGGATAATGTTTGAGGGTATTTCTTGCAGAGTGGCTGGAGTGAGAGAGGAGGTAAAGCTGGAACTGAATTTATCACCCCACAGATTTGATATTTTGCCCAGCTCATTGAATGTGGCACCATTAACCAGCAATTCAGCACACTGCTGAGTGGTGCCTTTAAGGTTTCTGACAGCTGAAAAAGGCTTTATGGTTGTCTGTTGCCTGGGAGGTTCTCTTAACCTCAAATTTGCCTTTATTTGACTTAATTAACCTCCTTAGCTGCCTATTTAGTTTGATGAGTGAGGTTTTATCTTTATGCAAGTTACACTTCTTGATTTTAGGCATGATATTTTTTCTTTTATTGTATATCCTGTTTAATCTGAGATACCACTGGGGGAGCTGTTTTTGGAATTAGTTTTTGGCTTACTAGGTAAAGCAGCTTCTATGCAGCCATTGACATGGTTGTATAAGGTTTCTCTGAAAAAATCTGCATAGTTTGCTGTGTTCTCTGGGTATGGAGATGCATTGAAGTTTAACAAACTATCTCTTAATGAAAAGTACTTTACCTTTGAATAGTTCCTAACCTTTTCTGGGTTTACTGAGATTGTCAATTTGATTTTGATTTTGAAGGAGACAGCTTTATGGTTGGACCTTACCAGGGAGTATGTGACATGGGGGGGGGGTGCAGCATTCTCCCATATTTGTATGTATGATGTCCAGTATGTTGGAGCCTCTAGTATGCATATGCACTAACTGGTCAAGGATATTTGTATTTATGAAGTCCAGGAAAATCTGTGTCTTCAGACTTGAGACTATATGGGATTTACAGTCTATAGTGGGGTAATTAAAATTCCCCCTGAGTAGGGTGTTTTGTTGAATAGTGGGTGCCTCCAGTAGGTCTAAGTATGTTCTGTACGTTTCTTTGGACATGGAGGGTGACCTATAGCTAGCTAGGATATGGTAATGAATTTTGTCTATGATGTTTTGTGCAACAATGTCAGGTATGGCCGGCTATGACAAAAGTAGGGTAGTGGATGTGAAATATATGCCACCACAGCTAGCTGGAATTTTTAAAGAATTATATGTCATTTTTATATCAAAGTGATTTGTACAGATGCTTGTATGAACAATGCATTTGTGAAGCTGCTTCTGTTAAAAATGTACCAACCGTGTGCCCTGCTGGACAGAACAACAAAATATAAATACATTATTGTAAGTGTTTAAATGTATGTGTTTTAGCAGAGGATACTGGAAGAGAAGAGGTTAATCTCAATCCACGTAACTTTGAAAATAGTTTGAAATTAAATTACCTGGCCATAAAGATTGTATCTTACAGTTTTCAATACAGCCAGAGACAAAAAGTCTGTACTAGGAAGAGTTCTGCATTGTCTTTGGGGTGAACTAATTGCTACTCTGGAAGGGTGGAGGCTTGAAATTGTTTTATAACTTTCAGGAGCTTGAGCAGATCTTAGCAAGGCTGTGTGTGTGTGTGTGTGTGTGTGTGTGTGTGTGTGTGTGTGTGTGTGTGTGTGTGTGTGTGTGTGTGTGTGTGTGTGTGTGTGTGCATGTGTATTATTGACACTTATTTGCTAAATCCTGATATTTCTTGTGATTAAAACTCTGGTGTTTACTGTAAATAGATATTTATTATTTTCATGTCCCTTACTTATTCTTAAATATATTTAAACTTTCCATCATGGCTGGTCTTTTAGAGAATATTCTAATCTCTGAGAGTACTTATATATATTTGTCGACAGCTCTGGCCACTCCTGAAAGCCTTGCTGTTGGTCAAACTACCATTTGTATTAATACTAATTTCACTCAGTATAATTGGGTACCTTTCAAGAGCCTTAGAGTAGCTAGCTTTGGAGTGTCTGTTGGCAGTGTAACTACCTTATAATCTGGGCAGAAGGGGGCATAGCTACTAAATCTGTGCCAGTGTGTGTGTGTGTGTGTGTGTGTGTGTGTGTGTGTGTGTGTGTGTGTGTGTGTGAAAATCAAATGTCAAACAGTGTGTGTATAATGTATATCAGCTGTTTGGAGCAGGGACATGAAGCACTGGTTTCACAGAGAGGGTGCTGGAGAACTTAGCTTGGACACTCGGCTGAGGTCTCAACTCTATAGCTGTGCCAGTGGGGAGTCTTATTGGGGATTTGGAGGGAGACAGATAGAAAAATCCAGACTCTGGACTGAGTGTGTATGCTCTTAAGGGAAATTGTGCTTGATGCAGAGAACTATATCTGGAAATGCTGGGTGTATCCATTTTTGTTCCAAATGAACATCCCTCTCGAGTGCCAGTGGTGAGAATTTGAGAATTCAGGTTCCTTGATTACTGGTCCAAAGTGGGGATGTCACAATAGTATATATTGTTAATTATACAAATTAACATATCTTTGCATATTTTTGCCATTATCTCAATAAACAAGTACTCATAAAAGGACTTTCTACTATGATGTGAAAACCTGAGAGTGCTTGAAGAAAAGTTCTGCTGACAATACTTGTCCAGGTTGTACAGTTTCCAAGAGAGGAAAAGTTGTTTGTGAAACTTTAAAGAAGATTCTAATTCTGGGTTTGTGTGCATTATAATGTGTTACAGTGTCAATGACAAGACTGCAAATGTACTAAAAAAAAAATATATATATATATATATATATATATATATATACATATATATATATATATATATATATATATATATATATATATATATATACATATATATATATGGTTCTACCTGACTTCACCGAAACACCACAACACCGACAACGCAATCACCGAAACCACATAACCGACAGTACAAAAACACGAAAATCCACATGCCGACAACGAAATAACCGACGGTACACAAACACGAAACCTTATACACTTCACAAGAAAATCCACTAAACTTACACACCGGCACCCAAAATCCTGCAAGCTCCAGTGGGGAGTCTTATTGGGGATTTGGAGGGAGACAGATAGAAAAATCCAGACTCTGGACTGAGTGTGTATGCTCTTAAGGGAAATTGTGCTTGATGCAGAGAACTATATCTGGAAATGCTGGGTGTATCCATTTTTGTTCCAAATGAACATCCCTCTCGAGTGCCAGTGGTGAGAATTTGAGAATTCAGGTTCCTTGATTACTGGTCCAAAGTGGGGATGTCACAATAGTATATATTGTTAATTATACAAATTAACATATCTTTGCATATTTTTGCCATTATCTCAATAAACAAGTACTCATAAAAGGACTTTCTACTATGATGTGAAAACCTGAGAGTGCTTGAAGAAAGTTCTGCTGACAATACTTGACCAGGCTGTACAGTTTCCAAGAGAGGAAAAGTTGTTTGTGAAACTTTAAAGAAGATTCTAATTCTGGGTTTGTGTGCATTATAATGTGTTACAGTGTCAATGACAAGACTGCAAATGTACTAAAAAAAAAAAAAAATATATATATATATATATATATATATATATATATACATATATATATATATATATATATATATATATATATATATATATATATATATATATATATATATATATATATATATATATAGATATTACTAATAAAATTGCTGTTTGTGCATTTTCAATAGCTTTTACTGTTCACAAGATATTTGCACTTGTTTGGTGTAGGCATTTAAAACTGATTTTTCAGAAATGCTCTGGAAGGTAAGGATGTATATAAGTACTAAAGGTGTGACATTCACAACTTAATGGGGCTAATGAGTTAATGCATGTTAGAAACCACATGGAACTATGGACTGATCCCAGAGGTCCATTCCAATGTGTGTTTTGTGATTTTGATATTAACTCTCACCCCATAATTTCAATTGAAAACAGTCTGATACATGCTGGATATATGCAGTTCTTTCACAGAGAATATTACAGGGTATGACGTGAAATATCATGGGAGGAGATAAAAGTTATATTGGCACTGTCCACATTTCCTAATCCACAAAAACTGTGCCAAGTTAGTGTGTAACACGTTGTGCATCCATTCCCTTGATGGTGATGGTTATGCTTGAGATGCATGCAGCTGACATGCCATGGACTGATGTAAAACAGACCTCTCAACTATCCATATTATAGAGAAATATTTCTGTTTGCGGCCTGACTTAGGACATCTCTAATTTTGAAGTTATTGCACTGTTTTCAGGCTTGATTTACCACTTCACATATTCTTCTGACTCCTTCTCATCTTGTGCAATTTTTGATAGTGCCTAGTACCAGAAATTCACACTACATGACCAACATACTAGAAGCAACAATAGTTTAAAGAAAGAAGACACATATCTTACATCTGCCTTTTTCTGAAGCCAAAATAAATTATCCTGTTTGGTAGAATTTTGCCATACAGTTCATTAAAGTCTACATATTTTACACTGCCTCCTTAATAATGTGCTTATATTTTTTCATCATTTTTGTTCCTTTCTGTTTTTAAACCTGTCCCTGTGTAGTATCCTCACTCTTGCTGGAAGTGGGAAGAGCTGTACACTATTTGGTATTCAAATTTTATGATAAAGAAATAAAAGCCAAGGAACCAAACCATAAGAAACACCTTTAATAAAATAACAAGCAAAGCTTTCAAACCAAATAGTTCTTTTTCAATGCATGTACAGGTTAAAATACAATCATTTTATATAAAACACCATCCAATCAATATAGCCCATTCTCTCACATGGTTAATTATGCAATTAAATAATTAAGCATATAGTTAAACACATTGTTCATATTAATATATTACATATTATTACATATTATTACAGCCATTCCATATGAGGAAAATATCATGCACAAAATGCTTATAGAATAATACATCAGCATGAAAATAATTACCATTATTATGGATGTATAGAGTTATGTTTGATTGTATTGAAATTGTTTGGAACTGTTTGATACTTGATTTTTGGGGCTGCTATATAATAATATGCAATAATATATAGTATATTAATATGAACAATGTGTATAACTATATGCTGTATTATTTAATTGCATAATTAATCATGTGAGAGTATGGGCTATATTGATTGGATGGTGTTTTATATAAAATGGTTGTATTTTAACCTATTTGTATATGCATTGAAAAAGAACTGTTTGGTTTGAAAGCTTTGCCTGTTTTATTAAAGGTGTTTCTTATAGTTTGGATCCGCTGCTTTTATTCCTTTTGGCTTTTTGTTTGTCTGTTGGATCCATTTGGCCACAATCAGAGTATTTTAGTGTTTTAGGTGTTTCTATTTTTCAAGGGCCTGTGTTCCTATTTTCAATGTCTGCTGGCTGAGAGATATGATTAAAAAACATATGCTTCTCTTTAAATTTTCTGTGAGAAATTAGTTACGATGTGATTTGAGATATGACATAGCATTCACTGATTTTGACAAGTGGAGAAAGGACTGAAACAGGTCTGAATGCATTCAGAGTATTTGCGGAAGATGACCAGAGAATGAAAATTGGTGTGGGTATTTTCCATAAATGTAAAAGTAATCCAGTTTTTTTTTCCTGCTATGGTAATTATGAGCAATAGTGACATAGATAAAAATATGTCCTGTTCATTAACAACATCTAGAAAAGAGATGGTTTTTGGTCTTCCTTGATTTGGTAGTTTTCTTAAGAATTTATTGATAGTATTGAATGAGACTGAATAGACTGCCATTTGTTTCAAAATACATAGACCTGTCAAACTGTGAGTCCTTCATGTACCCAAGTTCTTTTAGGAACTGCACAAATTGCTGATGTTAGTGTTTGCAGAAAACGTCTGCAGTGACATTGTCATCTACAAATGTTCCATCAGATTATATCGATTTTGTTATGCTTCTTTGATCTTCTTCCTCTCCCCAATGTGCACTGTGTGTGTGCTCAGATGGTACGGCTTATCACTTATATAGGTATTCTCATCTCTCCCAGATCATTGGCATGTTACATACATTAGAGGCCTTAGATTAATTATCTAGCATATAGTGATGCTGATTTATTCTTATTTGCCCCATTAATTATAACTTTATTTCAAGCCATTATCAAAGCTGGCATTACCTATGGTGATATCTATGTCTCTCTTTTGTCACTGGGTAAAAAGGGTATCCTGCAAATAAATCAGAATACTCGACATGTATTCCAGTACATCAACACTATTATCTTGAATCAGTAGTTGGCACAGATAAATAATGTTTACTATAACATAGTTAGTACTGACAAGCCTTTATCAATGAAAACAAAGTTAAGAATCTGCCTGTCTATTTTTGCCTTTTAGCAGGGAAGACCACAGCAATTATTCTGTGATCACTAAAAATAGGAGAAATTTCTGTTGTCCAGTTCAGCCCATCAGGCTTAATGATAACTATGCAGTGTCTTAGACCTAGTAAGTTCTGCAACTATGTATTCCAAAAAATGTATGTTTAGAAAACCATTCCGTTTTTATTTATTTTGGCTTTCCAGTGGATATTGAAGTCCTCAAATATTATCTTGTTGTAATTTGTAAATGAAGATGATAAGCTATCCAGAATGGCAAAGTTACTTTCCAAAACAGTAGGGTGATGTTAGCCCACATATGTCTTTAAGCTGTTTACTTAAAATGATGCTTACTTTACAGTTTAAGGCAAATATGATGATGAAATGTTTGTACTGCTCACACCCATTCTTGAGTCTTGGTAGCAACATTCCTCATACGAAACACACCCTCAGGAAACTAAAGCATTTAATGAGTTAAAGAAAAGATGCTAAGATAAGTTGTTAAATTTCAAAATACAGACTTCTGGAATAATAACCATTTCCATCTTTTTTATAACAGCACGCTGTATGTCCCTCTTAGCATTTCCTGCATACTTCCTGCATTAGGTATATCACAACATTTTGAAGTGAATAGCACAGCCATGTCACTATTTTATGTAGCTTAATAAACTTTGAACATTTTTAAATTTTACATGTCTAACAGTGTAAATGGCCACCCATGCTCTATGCTGTGTTCCCTCTTTTGTTTTCTTACTGTTTTGTAAAACCTTATCATTTATGACTCGTGCTGTAGTGCCTGTATAAGTTTTGTTTTCAGCAAATAAAAGATTACTGCAGCCCATAATTCATTTCCTTCTACTATAAAGCATTAAAAATGTGTGTGTTTTGGAATAGCTTCCCTTTTATTTTTACATTAGATGGTCTTGGAAACTAAGCATGTCTCCTTCAGTTTTTCCTTACCTGTTAAGAATAACTTGCAGTAGTCAGATCATCAGAAAAAGTCACACTTTCTTTTAAACTGATTATTCTGTTTTTAAAGGCAAGTGGACCACATCCCTTATTATCAGCTTTTATGCAGCAAATGTGCTTTGAGGAAATTGAAGTGAAGAATTCACATTGAAATTTCATTATAGTACTGCTGAAGCCTCTTTAAAAATGGCTATGCGAAGTAATATTCCACCTTTGTTTTATTCTATGAACTCATATATACAGAGGGAATGTAAACAGCAGAAATAATAAACAACTTATGAAGGTTGTCAGCTACAGGATTTAATGGGTCTAACCATCAAATGAAACTTTCTCCCACATCACAGTATTTCAAATCCACCCCCCACTCCCCACTAACTATATATACCAACTCCAAGATCGCACTATAGTGGGGAAAAGGGCTTTGAAATACTGCAGTATGGGAGACTGGGAAGTGTTGGCCAAGTAGCTAGTTTCCCCATCTCACATTTTCGCTGAAATTAATATTCAATGAACAAATGTGCGATGAATAGGGTTTGATGAAAGTTTCATTCGACAGTTAAACATAGACCTGGATTTAATCATTTGGGTATGAAAATGTTAACCTATTGTAAGCTGTTGAGTTTGTAATTTATTTACTTTTCCATTTAAGAAAGTATGACTTTTTCTTATCTGACTACTGCAAGTTATTCTTAACAGTAAGGAAAAACTGCAGGAGACATGCTTAGTTTCCAAGACCATCTAATGTAAAAATAAAAAGAGAATATATTCCACAATACACACATTTCTAATGTTTATGGTAGAAGAAGCAAACGAAAAGCAAATTACATGGCTCAAATTGTCTGTCATCAAAACCCAAAAAGGAAGATTGTTTTTAAATAAAATTTTATATATATATATATATATATATATATATATATATATAAAGTATAATATTTTCAGCGAAGCAAAAATCAAAATGGTAATTGTCAAAATTAACTACAGCAGGAAAGTATGATTATTCATGGCTTTATGTTGTTTACTGTTAAAAAGTTTATTAAAAATATAATTGCATATAATAACTCTGTGGGAGAAAGCTGTGCAATCTGTTTCAGTTTTAAGTCTTGTTCAAAGTTAATGATAGTATAATTTGGATCTTCTTTTTAAACTGCATTTCAACATTTGTCTTCAGAGATAAGAAACATATTTCCAGAGTTGAAAGATTTGCAGTTAATCTTAGAAATTTAATATAAATACAGTTAACTATATTGTACAATTAGCATATCTAGCACAGCAGTCTGGATGAAGGAAATGCATCTTCTGACACAAGAGGCAGGATAAAGATTATATTTTGGAAAGGAATATGGGTGATAATGTTGACTCTGCAACCATAATTCAAAGAATACAGTATAACTGAGCTTTTTATGGAGTATGTACCCAGTTTTGTGCTTTTATATATTATTGTGGCAATTAGATGAGTAATAGAAAATAAAAGCAGGGTATGTACATTTTGAACAATAAAATAAATGTATCTTACATCCATTCACTTATTTGCTAAGCTATTTAGAGTTAATAAACCTTGAAGGTTGGTTGAGTTATTATAAAATATAATCTTTTTATAACATGAACTTAATGTTGTAATTACTATACTGCAAGCCTTAACCAAAATACGCATGTAATAGAAGCATACTTTACATTGTTCCTTTCCTAATACAGTTATGTTGTATTGAATGATTGTCACTTTTGGCATGTATTCAGTACTTAGAAGATTACAATAGTTTATTTTTCTTAATTCATATTAAGAACAATATCATATTTTCATACACGAACATGTAAAACACAATGACATGTAGAAACAACCTGCTCATTAGTATAAATGTACATTATATGACCTTTCTACCAGCAAGAATTGAACTAACTGTTCTCTGTCATTGTGATATATAACTGTATAGTTTTTGAGGTGTATTTTAAGCTTCTTTTAAATGCTGCTGCACTAAGTCCTATTGCTAAAAATCAGCAATTTGAATAAATATATTGATTTTCTCATACAAAAGCTGAAAAATAAAACCTTACTAATAAAGGACTACACCACAGCTTAGCAGAAGATGTATTCCCTTAACAAGATTCTCAGCTTTTGAAATTAAGTTTTTTTCTTTTTTTGTTTATCAAGATATCCACAGGCACATGGTTTTAATAAAAAATTGTCAGCATAAATCAACATACATTTATTCTCTTAAACTAGGCCTCACCAAAATTTGTGGTTTTGTGCACACTCACACTGTCCTTGGTTTAAAGAAGTTTTAATAAATTCTGATTACTGCCTTAGTTTCTAGCTCATCTCTTCACTTATTACAATGTCAGCAACCATGGATTTCTTGTGTCATTGGCCAGGAGCCTACCCAGCTTTTCCAGACCAACATTCCAAGTAACAATGCTTAGTTAGCCAATAAGCTCTACATATATATGTCTATGTCTCTGTATTTAAAACACCCAATGCTCGCACATGAGCACGCACGAGCATGCACACACAAACACACACACACACACACACACACACACACACACACACACACACACACACACACGCATCTATATACATGTGTGTGTCTGTATATATTATATTATATTATATTATATTATATTATATTATAACATATATATTTTACATAGCTATAAATGTACAAGCAAACTTTTGGCACACAATATAACAGTGAGGCTACAGCTCATGCAAATTATATTTGTTATTCTTCATGAAACATTGGGAAAAAACTAAATCAGTTGTTCTTACAGATGAATTAATCAGGATAGCTCCAAGAAATGTAGGATATAAGTTTCAGAAACTTTGCTCATTATACCACAATTTTTGACAAATGTAACAAAAGCAAAAGGAGATTTTTTTAAGCTGAAATGGCTTTAAGGATTCTGAAGCAACCAAGGATGGCAAACCTGCATAATATGCAAACTATAAGAAAAAGGAACAAACACTATGCCGCATAAAGCAATATTTTGAATTCCTTTCCTCTTTGAGTATAATTGTACCTTAGTTCCTTGTAATGATTTATTGAGGTAAATATTCTATATGGTTTAGGAGCTACAGCTTCAAAGCATCAAACAGATCCCCTTTCTTTATTCATCAGCCAGCAGAGAGCTGTGATCTGAATTCATGACTGTATTCTGGGATGGACAAAGTTTGTTATTTAAAATATTTTTAAAGCTACTCAAGGGTGAAAACACTGCTGCAATGGACAAACTAAGAAGCTGAACATTATTTTTAAATGGAAAAGTAAATAAATTACAAATGTACCATATAGAAACCATCCTGTAAAACAAGGCTGCCTTTTGATGGAACCTTCATCTGCAATTCATGTGTGGAGACGACTACAAAAGCAATTTAAATCACAAACTCAGAAGGTTTTAGAAGCCTTTTTAATTTTTTATAAGCACTGCAATGTGTACAGTATGTTCAGGGGTTCAGATGAAACAAGACTGGAAGTCAAATATTTCAAGTTATGCATGTGGCTGCCTAAACTGAAGGTCCTCTTAGTTATATGCCAAGACACTGTACACAGTGAAAACATAATTCAAACCAGAACGTGTAATGCATGTGTTACTGTCCCTGTATTACATTAATAAGCATACCTATACCACACTAAAACAGATGAAAAACTTTTCAACTCAGCTGTCCTTAAAAAGTAAAAGATATTAACAGGACTGATACTTATGTAAATATACACGTGATGTCTTTTTTTTATGTCGCCTCATTATTTACTCCCTGGTGATTGCTGAAAATTTTTAATACCAGATTAGAACTTGATGGCAAGTGAAAAAAAAACTTGCATATGACAGGAGGCTATAACAACTTTATTCACATAGAAGGAAGTATGCATTTTTTTGTTTTGTTTTTACTCAATACTTAAACAATATATTAGCAAACATACAAATTTTCCTTAAATGATATATGCAGTTTGTTCAAAGATGCTCTGTAAGTCTATGTTTCCATATTTAAATGTACCTTAATACAAATATGGCAATAAAACAATAAAATTGTTTTACTTTTATAGAAGATAAAAAAGAAGCTTTTAAAAAGCCATACCTTTTTACCTTTTTGTGTAAAACTTTAAACAACAAATTTTACTGACTTTTAATTAAGTAACTTAGTTGTTTAACAACACAGTCACATCCTTAAAAATGCAGACAATAGCAAAGGAAAATATTCTAATTCTTAGGTCATGGCTGACATAATTTATATTGGGTCTATATTAGAACACCGAACTTTCAAAATTTCGAGTGTTCTAATATCGAACCCTATTAATCAAAAATTTAAAACATCGAACATACAGATCAGCGAATTTTTTCCTAGGGAAAAAATTTGCTGTTCCAAAACACATACACACAACACAAGCACACCAAACAAACAGCAATCCACACACATACACCTAAACTTTTACACCTAACCCTACACTAAACTATACATACACCACTAACTATCCACTTACCTTAACCCTAACCCTAAGGTCCGTCACTATCGCACAGTCAACTACCCGCACCCTAACCTTAACTCACCTACCCCGCCCTAACCCTCATGTCCACACAATCACACACTTACCTGACCCGCGCCCTAACCCTAACTCACCTACTCCGCCCTAACCCTCACATCCACACAATTGCACACTTACCTGAGCCTGACCTGTAACTTTCCACCACAGCGCTGAAAATACCAAAGCAACAGAAACAGACATCCAAATTCTTTCACTAGGAAAAAATTTGGTTTTCTGTCTCTTTCATATTTTCAGCGTTCGCTGAAAACGGGTCGATATTAGAACGCTCGCAATTTTTAAAGTTCGGTTTTCTAATATAGACCCTTTATATTGGTATATAAACACAAACATCAATTAAGTAATTAGTTATTCAATATGATTATGCATGGCTACTATCAAATAATGTTATGGAGGATTATGGTGGATTAAACAAATTTTAGAACATCCAAGCCCTGTCCACTCAGAAAACACAGATGCTTGACTCAGATAAATTTGTGTATTGTTCTTTGAAAATAGTAGTTTTTCTAAGAATTCATCAAATAATTAACAAATGCAAGCACTTGTTTTTTTTTTCTGCAGAAACCAGGTATTGACCTTTTATCTGCATAATGATAATGCCATAAATGACTATAATAAGTAGAAGGAGGTGCATGGGGATAAAGCTCTCTCTGCATGGGAGGGTGTTGATAGTCCCACATGACACTAATTTTAGGCAAAAATCTGCAATCTGGCTGCAGTTTTTTGTTTCTGAGGTAGAATGTTTACTATTTTGAAAAGGAGCAAAATTCAGAGAACCATAAAGTGGAGAAATCCCTTATCTCATCTGTCATATGACAGTCAGTTTAGTGTCCTCATTAGACATGCATGTTTCATATGAAGGGTAGGAAAAACAGAACAAACAGGCATATTTCTGAAATATTTTAACATTGTAGTACATGTATTATGCTGCCACAATTGCTCAAGCTCCTTTCCACCAGTAGTGAGTGCTCCATTCTTTGTCAGTCATGTGATCTGGTTAGTGATGACATTTTAAAGTGACCATATCGGTTTTCGGGTGGAACATGCACCAATGAAAACTGCAGAGAATGAAATAACAGTGCTTTCTGAAGGCAGGCGTGACCCCTTTCTGTCCTCTGTAGGCTGAATAGACCCATTCACAATGTTCTTGCATTTCCTCTGAACTGCTATTCACCGCCTTTAGAAGGCATTGAAGTGTTTGCTGGCTGATCTGAAGTATGTCATCCATCAGCTGACTTAGGAATCCTGCCTACAAGCAGCCCATGAATAATGAGTGACACATGGGTTTAATTCACACTGTTCTGTCAATGACAAGATTTGATGGTTGTCTTAGTCAAACCTGTTGGTCAAAAATGTGGCTTTAGATTTTTGAGATTACAGAACTTTGTGGGGTAATGAAGTTTTCTCCTTAATCACAAGGATAAGCAATTTCAGTATAAGTATATGTGGGGTGCACGGGATGCTTTTATTTGTGTTCATTGTAAAAGTCAATGTTTCATGGTCTTGAATTTATTTTGCAGATATTTTTCTTTGAGATTGATTTATTATCATGCATTTGAAAACAAATACCTCATATGGATGGCATCATTTATCTACTAGAGGACAGTGAAAAAAGACAGTAGCTGGTGATTTTCTCTTCCTAGATAATACAGTACTGTATTAGAGCTATTGGTAGTGTACTAACTATTAGGTTATCCTAGAGTAATCTAACAGTGAAAATGGAGATAAGTCAAATGCTTTCACCATTTCAGAACATGCAGGAAGACGTGGGAGGGCTCACCATGCAGTTGCATTGGGCTACAGCCTTATATGATGATTGCAATGAGATTTGCTGTTATTTATATGTGAGTTACTGACAAAGAACAAGTAGTCTGCAAAGAAAATCAGGCAAACACGTGTAGCAGTAATCACAGATCTGTTATCATTACTTCAAATGATACTAAAAAGATAACATTACTGCATTAGAGAAGGCCATAAAGGGACTGGAAAAACAAGCAGTAGACAGTTTCATAAGATAGTTCAGATAAATATACATTATTACATGTATTTACAAGGAGGCTGTGTGGCTTTGATAGGCCATAACCTCCAAAGAACTAGAGATATGAGGAGGAATTAGATTAACAAATGTAGGAAGAGGGAAGAATCTGAGATGATTTCATACTACTCTGACGCACAGGTACGGAAAAACAGCGCCTTAAGACATCTGTGAAAAGGGAACTATGAAAGGGAAGAAAGGAATAATGGGGAGGAATGAAGGAATGAAATGTTTCATTCCCACTTTATCCCTATGAAAAAATGCTAAAACAAATTATAAAATGCTGGTTTCATGTCTGGAAGCGAAAGAATCAAAACAGTATGTGAAATATATAGTGTCCTGCTGCCATATGCACTAGTGTTGCTATATGTGAAATACATAGTGTCCTGCTGCCATATGCACTAGTGTTGCTATATGTGAAATATATAGTGTCCTGCTGCCATATGCACTAGTGTTGCTATATGTGAAATATATAGTGTCCTGCTGCCATATGCACTAGTGTTGCTATATGTGAAATATATAGTGTTCTGCTGCCATATGCACTAGTGTTGCTATGGTATACACAGATGGTGTATACAGGTGTATAAAGTGAAAAACAACATTGGCTCCTTGAAATATAGAGATAAAGCCTGACTATGATCCAGATGGTCTGAGACTGAATAACTGTTCAAACTCTAGTGGAGTCAGTGAGGAAAGATGGAAGCATGTTGCAGATGCCAGTAACCCATCCCAGACATAGAGAGGGATAGTTTGTTCCTCTGCATTACTGACACTTATTGGAGGAAGAAATGCATGGAGAGTGCTGCTGTGGCCCAGTGGACATGTGTCAAGCCATTCAGAGTAGCCTTTGTGGGCTTATGTGTAGGTGCAGGCATGCATCTGGAGATTGGCTTCCAGTGATGTGCAGAGTGCACTCCAGCCAACAACAGTAGGAATAGGGCTACTAGAAATGTCCTTAGCCAAACAGCATTAATAACACAAACCAGGGGTGATGCTACTGAGAAGTCTCCTGGACTAGGGTCAGTTAGAGTCCTTTCTTAAAAGCAGAAGACCCCATTCTTGGGTGGGTGGGATAAAACCAAATCAGCAGCTTGCTGAGATGAGGAGGGTGCTGAAACCTGTAGGAGTGCTGACATTTGAATACAAATAAAGGACACACAACATCCTACCTGCTGCCTGGATGATGGCCTTCCTCTGCTTGGCTATCTCCACCTCCATTGGCAGTCTCCCTAAGAAGAAATGTCCTGTGAGATTTCAGGGGAGGTAAAGACCTATGCCAGAACAGACAAATAGTTTTCAGGAACGGAAAAGAAAATGAAATCACTTGGGAAAAATCTAGTAAAAGCATATTTTGAATTTGCAGTCCAAACAGAGTATAATTGTATGGCCACTCACGGTAAGGATCCATTCTCAATGCTGCGTCATCTTAGGAAGTGACTTTACACTCTTTTGCCACCGTCTACATTTAATCTTACATTTAAGAGTAGTTTCAGTGCTGATTTTCTAATCTGGGTGTAAACTTGCTAAGAGCTGTAGTGATTATTCAGTGTCCGGGAATCATTTGCTGCTGTTTCTGAAAGATGGACATTCTTGACTGGACTTCTAACTGCTTTTTCATTGCTTGTTTCACATTTTTTGCTCTGTTTAACAGTGGGAGGTGGTGCTCCACACAGTGCCATGAGTTACGGTATTCAACTTTAGTTTCAAATTCTCTCTTAGGAACTTTAGTTAACTCCACCTTCCAGCTAAAATTGTATAAATCATGGAGTGGAGCACTGGTACAACCTTGCATGTCTAAAATTGATCTCATAGTCAAGCTCAACAAAATTATTTACTATCTACTTGGTTTAGATGCTTAAGCTATTTTTTATTTCATCTACATTTACTATTTTACCCCAAACTGACATCTTAACTAGGAGCTGAAATGCTGTTGTTCTCCCTCTCTTATTCGCCCTCCAAACTGACCTTATAGCTAGGCTAGAGTAGAAAATTGACTGCATATTGTTAAGTTAGTGCTTAAATCCTAACTGAGCTATGCCTATGATTTTTCATGAGTAAACACTTTAATGCTATTCTTCCTTGACACAGCTGTCACCCTTGGTCAATATGGAATGTCTACAAACTAGTCTACATTCTGTTGCCAGCCTCCTAGCACTGGGTATACTCAGGCAATATAAGAATTCCCTGGTACTCACAGCTGTTGATCTTTTAATTAACTTGTACCTGTCTAATTGTGAAAGATGCAAGTACCTAGCTAAATTCACACTTAAACCCAACTTGTGAGCAACTCTCATTGCACCCACTAAATTCTCGGATGCTGAGGCACTAAAAAAATCCTTGCCCAAGCCACAACAGACTAGGATGTACCAGGACCAGCCCAAAATAAAGACTGCAATATTAATTAGTGACAACATAGCTGGGAGTCACCAGGATGTAGCACATCCTCAATCAATTACATAAAAGCAATCATCAAACATAAATAGACTTGTACTAATGACTGGTGGTTCAGTCATTACAAACATTGATTCTACACTCACAGGGCTGGACAAAAACAGGATGACAGTGAGCTGTCTCTGAGGAGCCAAGACTACCTACACTATAAAGACCCTTAGGACCCTTAAACCACACAGATATGAGTATGGCATGGTGCTGTGGTCCATATTGGGGTAAATAATTTGATGCACAGAAACGTGGGGGATAGGGATAGAGAAATGACAGAGCTGTTTTGCGTGTCACAAATGCAGGAAAGACCTTACTTTTGAGTGGAATCCTTCCACCACCAAAAACTATGCAAATTTATAAAGAAAAGAGGGTTGGTTTTGACAATTAGCTAAACACCTACTTTCATTTGTGGTAGTGGGGGGAGGGGGGAGTAAGATCAGCTATCAATTTACAGCATACTACAGAATGCCATACGTGTCTTCACAAAATCACACAGCATTCTTAAATATTCTGGATGAACTCCCTGTAAGTAGGAACACTGGCTTACAAGGTGATTTTAACTACCAAATGATTAACTGGGGGATCTATACAACCAATGAAGGATATGCAGAAAAATTCTTAGATTATATAAACAAAAACTCCCTGACCCTGATCGTTAAATAACCCATTAGAGAACAGAATATACTTGACCTGGTCTTAGCAAACTTAGCATCTGTATAAACCAGCCCAGGATTCAAAGACTTCAACGAAGAAAGGCTTAAACCTATATAACAGAACAAATTACTCCCAGATTATGGAGAGTATCAGACAGCTAGATAAAAAAAAAATAGACATTAGAAAAATGAAGGCATTCAGTGAACTTAAAGTAGTGATAGAAGTCAAAGACAACTACAAATCTTTATCTAATTATGTTAGAAAAAATAAGAAAAAACACCCAACATTTCTCCTAGCTTATTAATAATGGCACTAACTTCTCTAATTCAGTGGATAAATTTAGTGCCAACTTTATCGCAGATGCATATATTACAAACCCACTTATCCCCGATGGAATCAAGTTAGAAATACGTGACAAAACAGCACATACTGAAGGTTGTCTCCAAAACAAAGAATACTTCAGCCATGGGGCCTGGCAACATACCTGGCTGCCTAATTAATAGTTCTGAGCAACCATTGGTTAGTCCACTCCACAGATGCTTCTACCAAAGAGTAAGGGAATGCCTTTGTCCCATGGGAGTAGTACACAGATGTTGTCAGACCACTCTACAAGGGTGTCCACACCATAAACCCCAGGAATTACAAACCCATCAGCCTAACACGTTTTATTTGCAAAGCCATGAAATGTAACGTAACTGACCTGATTATCTATAATATCAAAAATATTGTTAGACTCAAACTCCAGCAGCTTGGCTTTGTCAAGGGTATATGCTAATATATTCTAATGAATGTGTTCACTATCTCAAACATTTCAGTTATTTCTCTTCCATGCCTGGCAAATTTCTTTAGCCACTGTTTAATTTGCCTTTAGATCTTTCTTCTTGATCAGTAATAAGTTGGTCATTGTATTTGTAGATAGCATGAATATTATCTTGAGTCTTCCCTGAAAAGAGACAAATGGCCTAATGGGACTTACCCAGTTAACAAAGTGTAAATAAAAACAATAAAATTTAAGGTATAAAGCAAAATCTTTTTTTTTTTTTTGCTACTTCTTTCTTTAAATAATAGCAAATAATATTTTACAAATGTTTCAGTGTCTTTCAACTCAGCAGTATATATTCATTTTTGCAAACTAAATGAATATACTTTGACTACAACAATTTCTGTCCTATATTATGATTATTGTGAAAGTGATTAAGTGCCTTTTTCACTTTTTATTTGTATGAACTTATATGGCTTCCTAAAGAAAGTCAGAACTGGTATTAATTCTATAATATAGATCACACTCCATTAGAATAACTTAAATATAATCCACAGTCAATATTGCTTGTCAACATTTAGAGTTTCACTTACTAGTATTTCAGAATTATACCTTGTTCCATACTGGCACATTTGTCAATAGACTGTCCTGGCATATATAGCACCAATTCCCATATCAGTATTTTATTTCTCTTCGTCTCATCTGATGTTTTTGGCTTTTTGAGCTTGGTACTAACTTGTTGTATGCTACTCTATGTTCATATACCAAGTAACTGGAATTGTGACCTGAAAATGAAGATGCTGAGGTTGCTTTCAAAATAGGTTTGAAGGGATAGTCTATATGAACTGTATCAAGTAATGTGCCATCCTAGAGTTGTTAGTTATACACTGACAGAGATTGTAGCAGTAAGCCTAGTAAGATAAATAATTCTACATCCTTATCAGCTTGTTGAATATCAACTCTTTTCAAGTTATTATAACATACAGAAACCAAAGAGAACCATAAACAGTGTGTGTGTGTGTGTGTGTGTATATATATCTATCTATATATACACACACACATATATATATATATATATATATATATATACACAACCCCCCCCCCACACACACACACACATATATATATTTATATATATGTATAGATATATATATGTATACATATATATATATATATATATATATATATATATATATATATAAAATCACATGCATATATATATATAAATGCATATGTTTATCATTAAAGTTAAGTCACATAACAGCAAACCATCAAAAAATTGAGCAAGAAAGCCAGACTACAAAATAAAATGAATATACTTAATACCAAAGCAGAAAACACTGAATATTCCAACATTCCCCATAAAATGAAGAAAAAAGTCAACACAGTTTTCTGCAGGGAGCAAGCTCCCTGCACCACCCATAGATGGGCTAAGCCCACCACACACCCAAAACTCCCTTTCAGTGTTAAACACTGCTACTGCACATAGACAAGTGCACCAACAAAAGATTGTCCAACAAAGAAAAGTACAAAATATAAACATCAACATAAAAACCATACCAAAAACCAAATAAAACTCAACCTACAACAAATTATAAAACAATCTACTGTACAGTACTTAAAAAGAAAAACAAAACACCTAAGTTTGGCATTATTGCTGTTCATATGTACTGCTACTGTTTGCTGTCATTTATCTTAGTGTCTCAAATTTAACACATAAAAAAGAAAAAAATTCAACCTTTTGTGCATTCGCACACACAAATTACAACTGTATTTATGTATATGTGTATGTATATATATATATATATATATATATATATATATATGTAAATATGGGTCAACTTTGGAAGACCAAAATACCACACAATCCCAAGATGGGAAGGCTGACAATATCAGAAAACCAACTTCGCGGAACACCAACTGCGAACTCCAGGTAAGTAACTACTTGTTCAAAAAAATATAAAATTAAACCCAAAGCAAAGTAAATCCACCCCCTATGTGGGGGGGGCTTTGTCCCCCCCCAACTAAATAGGGTCTATATTAAATCAGCAAACACTGATATATTGACCCCATGTAAGTGAAAGCTTACAATCCCGAACACTCAGAACAGCGATTTTTTTTTTCCCAGGGAAAAAAAATCGCTGTTCCACAAAAAAAATAAATAAATAAAAATAAAAACTTCAAAACATTACATAAAGTGGGGTCCCCCCACCCCACAATGAAAATTATGCTGAATTTTTATTATGGAGAGGATAGTTCCAGCCATAAGATCCCATAGGGTGGGTCCTCTTCATGTGTCAGCTGTATTGTAGGAATGCATCTTATCTTTGTTTGCTTTGCTCCAGAGTTTGCAGTCTGTAAGCATACTGTTTCCAAATGGATTGCTAAGTGTATTGCTAAGACATCAGGGGACCTGAATTGCTGTTAAAAATGTTGTCGATGCCTCTTTACTATAGACGTAACTACTTCCAATGTTTGCTTTAAAATTTATAACCTTGCAGACATTTATTTAGTAGCCTATTGTTAATTGGGCCACACTTTTTGCCAAACCTTAGACAACACAGTGATGCAGTAGATAGCATTGTCACCTCACAGCAAGACGTTTTCTGGTCAGATGCCTTCTGTGTTGAGTCAGCATGTCTTGCCTGTATTTCATGGGTTTTCTCCAGGTGTTCTGGTTTCATTCCACATTCTAGAGGTGCAGTAGGTGGACTGGACACTCAACACTGGCTATAGGTATGATTTTGCTTGCGTGTGGTATGAAGAACATCTGCAACAGGGCTAGCTGCCCAACATTGTGAACATTGACTCTAGATAATGGCTACTGTTGATGTGACACCATGACCCCTTGTGCAAAAATGGGAAAAAGGTGGTTATGAATGGATGGATATATATATATATATATGTATATATATATATATATATATATATATATATAGATAGATAGATATATAGATATATATATATATATATATGTATCAAAATCATCAAGGACTAACAATCACAGTTTTGATGTTGCATCATTATTAACATACAAAATTTAACCAATTATCAAATAAAGCAAATGATATAACACAAATTAATGTTAATTGCTGCTAACAAACAAAACATAACTGATATGAAGTTTTGTAATAGTGACAAAATGGTCACCTTTTAGACTGAATTAAAGCAATCATCCTGATACAGTTTCCATCTCCTATTTCCTGATTGCTTGTTAACAGCAACTAGAACTCATATTTTCTATATCCCTTGCTTTATTTAATATATGTATATATCTATATAGCCATATAGATATAGACATAAAAAATAATTGAAACATCAAAAGACTGACAGTCAGAAGACCAACAATTAAAGGACTAAAAATGAAAAATGACTGAAACTCAAAATACTGATAAAAGTGAAGTTATACCAGGGATGTGTTTATGCCAGGCGTGTAGGGTATGGGGGACTTTTAGCCCCTGCAAAAACATTGAAAAATGTGACAAAATCTGTACCCCCCACACCTTTACTAAGGACATAAACCACCCACACACACTGTAACTACACTTTGTCAGTATTTTGAGTGTCAGTCTTTTTCAGTTTCAGTCTTTTGACTGTTGGTCTTTTGACAGTCAGTCTTTTGATGTTTCAGTAATTTTAGGTGCACCGATATACATGTATACTCTGCTTTCACATCTCAGTAATGCTCACAAAACTAGTGTTAAAATGTTGAGGAAGGTCTATGTAATTCTATAATCATAGTTAGATAGTTCTTCAATCTGAAGGTTAACAAAGCTGTCTCAATCATTTCCACACCGACCAATGTATGAATGGCAGATATTTATTTCCGATTGCTAATTTTTGACAGAAATAAGCATTCCTGTCCCTATTAGATTTTTTCTATTTTTCTTATGTCCATTACAACAGCATGATCTCTGGTCCATTTCTTCTGTCTTACTATGGTAGTGTGATCATAATCAATATCTCATTAGGGTTCATTCATCTTTGTTACTTTGATCATCTCTTGTATGAATGTAGCCAGAATGTTGGCAGAGCAGAACTCAACTTCTCCAAATGCTTTATGCAGTGTGGAACTGTTATTTTTTTCTTTACTTCAAAAAAGTCTAAATTGTAGGAAGAAATAACAAAAGCCCCTTGATCTTCCAGCAAGTTGTTTTAGTCCATCTCTAATATACGTTTCATTACTACTTATAAAGAAATTCCAAGTGTTATGATATAGAAATCCTGTATCAGATTCTCTCTCTCTCTGTCTAGCAACTAAAATCTTTATTGTTTTACTAAACTCAGCGTAATACCTCTGACATGGCAGAAATGGAAAATGTTATCCAGTCAAGCCTTTGTCCTTTCACCAGGCGGGTAATTTGACTGTCTCATCAGCTTACGTTCCTATAAATCCTCTCTCCTGTACATGTTGTCTTTGATATTTGTCTCTCAAGACGCTCAAGAATGCATGCCCATACATCTGAAGCACTAACCTGGATAAGTCCCTTCAGGTGTGTTCTGTTATGGATGTTGGAGTACTAGCCCTGGTCCCCTCAGCGATGTGGACTGAATTCAATTATCCATTCTTCTGTGGTTAAAGGTTCGGTCTTTCTTGTTTCTTGTCATACAAAAAAAGTCAGTCATTTCTTTTCTGGAAATGTTCTTGGTCATCCAGCCTTCAGTTAAAGGATTGGTCATAGATCTCTCTTGGATTACTACTTCAGTTGTCAAAATACCTACCAAAGTTTGAGTGTCTCTTCTGTGGTATAATTTTTTTTCCACAGGTGGATCACCAAAACTGAGCTGTCTGGCAACTAACTCTAGTAAACTAGTTGAGCACTTCTTAAATGGTTTACATTTCTTTTCTCTGTATAATGCCCCATATGTACAGTATACCCCAAAGACCCGTTCCAAGAAAAATTTGGTTCAGTTGCTGCTTGCCATTTCTGTAGTCTATGATCAATACTTGCATCCTCTAGGTCCTATAATAAAACTTCCCTATGCAGTTTTTCAGTCATACATTTAAATGGTAAACTGTGTGTCATTGGTTCACATCTAGAGCAGGTACATTCAGATTAGATTGCAAATTACAGTTCAGTAATAATGCCGACACGTAGTATTAATGGATGAATTCACTGCACGGAAAGTAAGTGAAGAAACTACCTGGCCTCCACTGTAGGAGTTTAGCTTTTACAACCTCATTACACTTCTGCAGAAATCTTTCAATCGGTCATGCTTTGTGATTGTAGCATATGCACAGAATAATTAAAACAGTTTTGATTCATAAATGTGCGGAATTCTCCTGTGTAATGCAGAACAATATTCTCAGGTAAGCTAATTCATGCAGATATTGACATTGCTTTACAGGTATCATTAACTTCATACAGCTTGCTTTAGATCATTTTGGCCACACATCGCCACCAGTAGGAATGGGTTCCTGTTTATAGTCATTGGCCCATTTTTGCAATCCTCAGAATATCAGAAATTAAAGTGCATATTGCAGGTATATATATTATCCATAATGGTGGTATCTCAAAGTATTCCATTTAAACTGAAGTAGTACATCAGTCTCTGAGTTAGTGTATGTAAATAGCAGAGGTGTGGTGGGGAAGACTCTTTACAGGTGTAACAGCAAGTTTTAGAATTTGTTGTGTCTTTCTTGAATTACCTGTTTTTTTTTTCAAGATGTCAGGACTTAAAAAAATAGGTGTCACATTATGGCAGGGAACCTTCAGTAAAACCAATTCCATTAAGCAACCTGCAAAGTCAGTATGGGTGACAGTTTCAAAACTAGGTTTAAACATGGAGGTCATCCAGCCCATGTCATAGCACTGTCATGTTACTACACTACGATAAAACAGCATTAGAACAACATTACCACTGGTGTTCTACAACAAGAATTGTACCATATAGAAACTGAAGGCAAAGAAGCCATTTGGGCATTAACTATGACTACTATGTTTTCAGTGGACTCAAATGAAACTGTTAGCTATAGAAAATACTTGGATGATTCTTTCAACTAATTCCAATGTACACATCAGGTTAAATATTGTCTATTATTTATTAATAAGAGAAGGAACAATTTGAAAGAGGTTTTAAAAACTGTTTCACCTAATGGCAGTGTGCCAAAAATATGGTATATTTAAATATGACGCATGTAGTTTCCACATCCCACAGTATTATATATCAGGTAATGCCGCTACTTATAAATCATCTGGGTATCTTACCTGCTGTTCAGATTATGTTCTCATGCCTCTGAGTTGTCCATAATTTTGCAGAATGTCCAGATTTTTCATCTGTTCTTCATATAGTTTGTGGTTTTCTTGCAAAGCATTGAAGACTAAAGTCACTAAATAGTGCCAAACATTTGGGTTTCAGACTTAATATCCTTCAGAAAAATGCATGCTAATGCATAATCTTTAATTTAAATGCATTAAATGCACTTTATGGGCAAACTGTCTCATGCAATCAATATTTTTTTTTGTTTCTCCTAAGAATCAACAACTTCTAAGGCAATGAGGAGTTAACTCTTGGCATTACACATAACTGGAAATCAACCCACAAAATAAAACTGAAAGCAAGTATTTTTAACCCATATGTTGATGGGAAGCCCCCCCAGAGGCTCCCAAGCTAATATATATCAACTCAGTGGCTATACAAACATGAATAATGAAGAAATTTCCAAAAACAAAATAATCACTCCTGGCACACACATAGAAAATACACCAGAGGCAGTGATTTCCTTCAAAAGGAGCAATCATTGAGTTCAACATTCGGGAAGTGAACTTAACAAGTGAAGTCTTCATGAAGTTGGGTCTTCAGAAAATGTAGAAAATTAGACCAGTAATTAGAAAGAATGCTCCCTTTGGGATTACCTCATAAGACAAAACAACTGGAAAGACCCCAGAGTTCACTAACTAAAAAGATCACTGGCTTAAAAACCCTAAACTACCAGGAAAGACTGGATGAACTTTATTCAGTGTGCTATAAATTCCTGTTGGTTGATCCATGCATTGCCTTTAATGCCTTTAGGGAATCCAGTCATCCAGGATCTCTTGTATCTCCATAAATCATACAATGCCACTAATACCAGGATCAGAGATCTAAACCTACACCAGCAAATAAATAAAATATGGTGGAGACAGAAATTCATTGTGCAACACCTTCCCCACCTCTAGAATAAGTTTCCACTGCAAATTAAGCAGTGCAATTTATTATATTCCTTCAAAAGGCAATTAGATGACTAAATGGGCACTCACAAATTCTCCCCTACCTTGACTGGCCTAGCCCTCCTTGAAAAAGGAGCTACGGTCTAAGGGTGGCTACTGAAAAGGAGTAAACGACCACTAGAATCGGTTGCTTTCTACTCCATATGATTCTATGATCTTGAATAACATTTCTTTTTGATGTGGTACAAGAAAAAAAAGTGCTATTTATGTTAAGAACTGTGAATAAAGTACTTTCTTTTTGGTTCATCACTACCCTACTGTTTTTTTTTTATTTATAGGGGGGACATTTGAATTTACTTTTTTATATTTTTTGTTACTTTGCAGATACAAGTGTGCATTTATTGGGTTTCAGTGCTTTAATAAAATATATTTGTGTTCTCTCTAAATATGCTGATCAGTCTTCCTTGATACAATCTGATAATATGTCTAGTGTGCTCGGCTGCAAAACTTTTTACAGTCAGTCACATGCATTTCTATAACTATATAAATCTGCATTTAGCACCCAACTCAGTACTTAAGCCTGTTTTCATACTTTAACATGTACTAGTCATTGGAGATATTCAGAAATATTTAAAATATAGAGTTAAATGAAATGCATGTCGTCACCCTCCACATCACAGAGGAGTCTACCTGTACCTAACATACCATAATCTTCACTACTAGGATACTGCTGACCACTATTTTGTTGACATAGAGAAGATGCTGGAGTTAGCAGACATATGCCACCCACACATGAAATCAAGGGGGATGCATGCACTGCACATCCGTATGGACATGAAGATATGTATAGCTTTAACCAGCCTAACTCCAAGGACCTTTCAGTGTATGACAGGAGACACATGATGAATTCTGCAGGCATCAGCCTCATGGATCCTATCCCAGTTCTTTGATATGATGCTGTATCATGCAGGGCAACAAATATGGTTTCAGCAGACAGCAGAAGACAGAGCCAGTACTATGTAGTCATTTTACAAAACAATCAATTTCATTGAGGTTCTGGGGAGCCATTGATTGCATGCTTACTGCCATCAAGCCCTTACCTGTTCCACACAGTGTCCAGGCCATCAATCTGAAGGACTTCCACTATATCAACTGCCAAGTGATGTTCATACACTTGATATTATTTAGAGTCTATCTTTGTATCACCCAGGGAATTCCCATGATTTCCACATGTGGCACACATGCTACATGTACCAACATTTCATGCTGGACGACTTCCCAGTCCAGTCATTAGTAGGTGCTCATTTTGGTTGGTATATAGCCACTATATATAGTTGCCATTCAAGAAAGTAGCAGACCATGTATAATGATGTTCACTGTTGCTGTGTTGCAGGTGATATGTGGTGGAATTGTGGATGGTGCCCCCATCCAAAACCATCAAACTATAGCTGTGATGACTTTCAACACTGCGCATTCACAGCCACAAAATGTTGTTGAACATATCCTAAAGAGTTGGTTCCACTTATAGGACACATGTTGTGGCACACTGTAGAATTCAACTGAGACCAGCAGTCAAGTATCTGTGGTGTGCATTATGCTATCTAACATGGTAGTATGCAAGAAGATACAGCATTATGGGAACACATCACTACTGCTTGAGAGACCTGTGGTAGCAGCAGAATCGGGCACAGACTTGTCATAGCAACAGACTGTAGCAGCACTGCATGCAAGTAAGAGATGGGTTCAATACACTGAACACTGGCAATGATGTGTTGTCTGATCCACAGCCACATATGTATGTGGGTCTGTTCATTCTCTCCATTCAGAGATACCAAGAATTCTTACACATCCATTCTTACCTTCTGTGTGGATTGTCCACTGCTGTGGTAGATATGTTCCTGGCAATGTCCTGTGTATTCACTCTGGTATGCAGTAGCATATTGGCTGCCCTTCACCACATCTGTGCTATATGACCTTCATGCTGTCTACAGTATTGATATCCTATACAATTTCCTGCCATTCCTTGCCCCAGAATGCTTTGACTGCTTTGCCTTTGCATAGGATGCACATGCCATGTGTATAGGTCCTCAGTCTTCTGGTGATTATTTCCAACCATTGCCTTCTGTCATGGGCCCATGACTAGACTCCTATGCATGGGAGTAACATATTGTGGTCAGAGTGTGTATGTGTGTATTTGTGTGGAGGGGGTACATCATTGCCCTTGGCTAACTAATAAGCATTGCAATGCACCCCCTCATTTGCTGTGAAGTTGCCTGTGCTCTGCTTGTGAACATTCCACCCATTCTATACTAGCAGTAACAATGAGCATGTTATCATTGGCCACAATTCTGGATGACTGTGCTGATGATCTGTGTTGTTGTGTGCATCCTTTTCCTCTCCCCACTCTCTATATGCACAACCATGGGTTCACCTATGTACAGGGTTCATTCTGTTCTCCATACCATATTCTGCCATTAGTGTAAGTAGGTCAAATTATGTTCCATTACAGCTGGGCATATAAATGTTATTCTCTTGTGCTGTGTTCCTTGCTACAACTTCTCTGCACCCACCCAGAAGCTGGACATATAACTTTCATGCTCTTGTGCTATGGCCCTTTTCACTCTCTTCCTCCCACAACTGGATATATAACAGGCATGCCCATTATAGATCAGAGTATGTGATATACCTGTAAGAAGCATTCCAGTCATTGGGCACATGCATATAAGTATTGAGCATGCGCAAACAAGAGTGCCATTTTGCGTGAGCAGCCAGAGTGTTAGCATGCATATATCTAGTAGTCAGTCAGTTAGACAGCTCATTTAAGTTTAATGTTCCTGCCATCCATACTGTGTTTGTATGCAATAAAGTACTTAAATGAACACCCACACCTCATCATCTTCTTGGTATGAACAAGATGAGTGGCATGGTGTCAGAATGGACTCCAGAGTCACAGCCTTGAGGCAACCAGTTAGAAATGGAGGAATATACAGTAGTGGACCATCCCAACTGCTCAAATGACTCACAAACAAGTCAGAAACAAATTCCAAGTACTAAAATTCAGTTAAATTATTTCTTTCACTACGAATATAAAACAAAGCACTCAGAATGCTCAAAATGAACTTCTAATTAAATGAAATACCCAAAAATATTCAAAATAATTATGAAAATGTTTGAAACAATATCTGAATCACATAAAATGTATAGAAAAGGGAAAACCACCATATTTTTGTTTGCAATATGCTACTTTTTCACATTAACCAAAGGTATTCGAAATATCTGAAATGTGCAAAGTGTTGCCAAATACGTGCAATATTACAGTGCAGTTATTTTGCAAAGTACAACCATTTAAAATATTTCTCAAAGTACAGTCTTTCAAAGAGATTATTGTGCATTTGAATATTATTACAAGTACCTGGCGTGTGTACATGTTTGTACATAATTACAAGGGCCAAGATTGCATTGTATTTTACTATATTTGTGGGCATAGCAGAAGAATTTCGCAGACCGGCACCCCTTGTGTTTTATAACAATATTGCAGAAAATTGGAAACTGAGCAAGAATACGATATTTTCATACAGGCTGCTTTTTCTGACAAAGACACATGTACAAAGGCATTTATTCGGCTTAACTTAGCTGGTTCAGAAGCCATTGAAGGAGAGTGTCCATTTATGCATGCACCTGCTTTGTTTGCAGGGGCGGGGGAAGACCGCCATATTGTGGTACAGGCTGCAACACAGAACACCCTGAATGCATAAAATGTAAATTTAGAGAAATGTGCAACCCCCAAATGAATATTACAATGCAAAGACACTTATTTTACACTAGAGGTCAAAAGCCTGGCAGAACTTTTGAAGTATATATAACCGACTTAGAATAAGGCTAAAACATGCAGATTTGGTGATTTAAGAGATGAGGTGATAAAAGGCAGGCTTGTGTGTAGTATTAATAATGACACAGTGAGAAAGATTTTGCTTTGAGACAGTGATTTGATGTTAAACAAGGCCACTGAGATTTGTCAGATATACGAGCTTACAGAAAGGCACACAAGTATGCTTACAAATGAGAACAGCTTTGGAAGCTACAGTGACAAAGCTAATGTAGATAGTATGCAGCAAAAGTTTGAAATACAGGCCCAAGGGAGTGGCAACTTCAGTAAAACCTAGAGCAGCTTCAATAAGGCCTAAGGTACATGCAGCAAAGCACAGGGGTGACTGAGCAAAACCCATAGCAAACCTCATAGTCAACTGTCGTAATTGTGGTGGAAATTGTGAAACCAAATGAGAAAAGTACTCAGCTTTTGATCAGCAGTGTCATTCTTGCAATAAGTGGAATCATTTCAAAAGATTTTGTAAATCACACAAGATACTTTTTTTTATTAAAAAGGGCATACAAAGAGGCAAGTTGATTAATTAGAGAGTTGTGACCCTACTTGTTATGTTGATGGCATGTCTGTGCTTGGTGAAACAGTCAATGCAGTAGATTTATGGGCAAAGAATGAAGTATTTTGCACTGTTCAGATTAATGGGAGTCCTGTAGAGCTCAAAGTAAATACTGACTCAAAGTGCAATGTTATGTCAGCAGAAACATTTGGTAGAGTAAGAGCTGCAGGACAACTTGATTTGTGTGCAAAGCTTGTTGCTTATGGTGGTGAAGAGATTCAAACCAAAGGCTCAGTAGTGCTTTCATGTTATTCTGCTGGGAACAGCTATGACTTGCAGTTTTACATAGTCAAGAGACATGTGGACTCATTATTAGGCCTCAGAGACAGTTTGAAATTGGGACTGCTTTCACTTAACAAACAAGTTCACCGTGTAAGCTTGAATGAGAACAGCTCAAATTTCACCCAAACCATTTTTTCTGAGTATGCTGATATTTTCACAGACAAACTAGGCAACCTACCAGTTGTGTACTCCATGAAATTAGACCCCAAGGTAAGCCCAGTTATTAGACCAGCGTGGAAAGTTCCAGTAGCTATGCAGAACAGAGTCAAAGCTGAGCAAGACAAAATGGTGCAGCTAGGAGTATTTTGTCCAATACAAGACCCAATTGAGTGGGTATCTTTCATGGTAGTAGCTCATAAGAAAAGCTCAGATAATATCAGTATATGTATTGAGCCAAAAGACTTGAAAAAGCATTAAAAAGGCCTCATCATCCAATGTGCACAGTCGAGGAGGTTGCTGCCCTCATGCCAAATCATCATCATCATCATCATCAGCCCACTTTTTCCCATTTTTTTTCTACATGGGGTCAGGGTATCATGTTAACTGTCGCCACCTCTCTTGATTCAGTGCCACACTCCTGCCTTTTTCAACACTCATGCCTGACTGTTGCAAATCTTCTTTCACACAATCCACCCACCTCTTTGCTGGACATCCTTGCTTCCTCTTATTTTCTTCCTGTCTGTCCCAAATCTTCCTCCCCAGATTGTCTTCTGCTTTTCTACACATGTGCTCAAACCACCATAATCTGTCCTCTTTGATGTTTTTTGCAATTGGAGCTACTTTGGCTTCTGCACTTATGTCCTCATTTCTTCATCTGTCCCACAGTGTGTATCCTATCACCTTTCTCAGGCACTTCATTTCCATCACCTATAGCTTCTTCAATTGTTCTGCCTTTACTGCCCTGGTTTCTGTACCATACAGTAGTACTGGTTGCACCACTGTCTTGTACACCTTACTTTTCAGCTTCTTTGGCATTCTTCTGTCATAGACTACACCTGATACTCTATACCAATTGGCTGCAGCCACTCTAGCTTTGACCTCTTCATTCAGACTACCCTTCTCCTCAACTACTCCTCCCAGATAATTGAAGCTGTTTACCTGTTCCACTATCTTCCCTTCTATCTCTGTTCTCAGCTTCTTCTGATTTCCCCAAATTGCTGCCATTACCACAGTCTTATCTGTGCTTAGTTTCATCCCATGTGCCTTCAGATTTGCATTCCATTCTCCTATCCTTTGCTGAAGTTCTAGCTCAGAGTCTGCTTGTACTGCCACATTGTCTGCATACAGCAGCTTTGTTGATCCGTCCCCTCCAACCTGTTTGCTAATGTAGTCCATCACCAGTATGAACAGCAGTGGGCTCAGAGTTGAACCCTGATGTACACCCACTCCTACTGGGAACCCCTCTGTGAGGCCTGACACTGTTCCTACTTGAGTCATTAGGTCCTTGTACATAGCCTGCATTAATGCTACCGATGTTTCTGGGACTTCAAACCACTGCAGTACTGCCCAGATCAGCTTTCTTGGGACCTTATCATATACTTTGTCCAAGTCTAGGAATGCCCAGTTGGACTGTTTCCTCATCTCTAGCTTCTTCTCAAGTATCTGTCTCAATGCAAACATCAGGTCAGTTGTGCTGCATCCTGATCTGGATCCAAACTGCTTATCTCCCATCTTACATTCTACTACTCTGCGTATCCGTTTATCAATCACCCTCTCCAGAACTTTCATGTAGTGTCATAGGAGTTTGATGCCTCTGTACTGCCCACAGTTGTGGACGTCCCCTTTGTTCTTGTACACTGGCATGAGTATGCTTATTCTCCAGTCATCTGGTATACGCCTTTCTCTCCACACTGCTATTAGTACCCTCAGGAGCCATTTCTCCCCTATCTCACCCAGCATCTTTATCATATCTGCTGTGACCTCATCTGAGCCTGCTGCTTTCCCTGACTTCATCTTCCTTAGTGCTGTTCTTACTTCTTCTAGGGTGGGCTCCTCTTCTTCTTCTCTCATCGTAGGCTGTTTCTGGGGCAGTACAGCTTCTGTGGGGTTTTCTTCATTCAGAAGCTGCTGGAAATATGTCTTCCCTCTGCCTTTGATGTCCTCTGAGCTGGTGAGCAGGTTGTTGCTGGCATCTCTTATGAAGGGTGTCTGACTATCTTCTTTATCTTTCTTTCTTTGCCTTGCAACCTGATATAGTTTCTTTGTGCTCCTTACTGAGCCACTTTCCAGAAGTTGGTACAGTGCCTCCGATGCCCTAGTCTTTGCTATTGTGACTTTTTTCTTAGCTTCTTAGTTAGCCAACCAGCAGTCCTTCCTAGCCTGGTCAGTCTTTTCTGTCTCCCACTTCTTCTTGCACACCTTTTTTTCTTTTGATGACTTCCTGGACTTCTGCATTCCACCACCAGCTTTCTTTATATACCCTATTTCTATACCTGGCTTGGCCACATATCTTTTCTGTAGTTCTAACACATGCTGTTTTTAGGCGCTGCCATTCTTCTTCAACTCCACCTATTTCCTCCCCTTTTTGGGGTGCTAGAGCCCTGAGTAATTCCTTGAACTGCTGTACTTTCTCTCCAGTCAACTTCCAGGTCGTCAGCCTGGTCTCTTTTGACCTTAGAGCCTTCTCTAATCACTGCTTGCAGCTGATTGTGGCAACTAGTGGTTTATGCTGTGGGCCGACTGTTTCACTTGGGATGAGTTTGGAAACATGGAGTCTTCCCCAGTGCCTTTTCCTTACTAGTAGGAACTCAACTTGAGTTGCATGTTGACTACTGTTGTATGTAATCTTGTGACTGTCTCTCTTTCTGAACCATGTGTTGGCTACTATCAAGCCATTTGCCAGACAGAAGTCTAGAATGACTTCTCCTTCTTTATTCCTGTTGCCCCACCCATGTGGACCCAGGCAGTCCTCATATCCTGTTCTGTCTATCCTGATATGTGCATTCAAGTCACCCATTATCAACACCAATTCATGTTGTCCTGCTTTATCGAGTAGGTCCTGCAACTGCTGTCTGAATGCACTCTTTTTCTCACTATTACAGCCCTGCTGTGGGGCATATGCTGAGATTATGAATACTGCCCTATCATATGCTGAGATTATGAATACTGCCCTATCATTACACTGGAGTCTGACTGCCATGAGTCTGTCATTAATTCTGATGATATCCCTTACTGCTTTCTGAAGCCACTCTCTCACCACAATCCCTATACCATGTCTAGCCTGCCCTCCACCGGAGTAGTAGACACTGGATCCTAAGCCAAGTGGCTTTGCTGCACTGCCCTTCCATCTCATCTCCTGGATACATAGGATATCTAGCCTCCTCCGTATTATCATGTCATCCACTTCCAAGCTGCATCCTGTCAGTGAACCTACATTAAGTGTAGCAATTCTCAGTTCATGTTTGGCAGGTTGGTTGGTTTCACGTCCAGCTTTTGCTCAACAGAGCTTTTCCAGGTAACCCAGGCTGGGCAACTAGACACTGGCCAGCCAGTAGCTTGACCTGGGGCTGCTGGGCTTTAAGGCAGACACACACTGGCCAATAGGGGCACATATACCCATCCCACCGTTAGCATGGATCCCTGGCATGGGTCAGAGTAGGCCAGGTCCTCAGCCCACTTATCACCAGTAACTACCCATACCCATTTTTGGTGACATTATCAACATGTCCGAATCACCTAGAGCCATATTTTACACTGAGTGGCTAGCTTGCCATGGTGCGCAGTCTGTGATCCATGTTCTCCTATCTTGAGGATACTGCATACCACAGTAGATGCCCAAAGTGGTTGGTCTGGACAACTCTTCCCCATTTAGGGCATCTTGTAGAGGCTGTGCTGCTACCCACAGCTCCATTCATTGGTGAGTTTGTGATGGAAAGACTCAGAATGTTATTCAGACATGGGAGAAACCCCACGAAGACACAGGGAGAACATGCAAACTCCAAACAGGCATTGGTCAAAGGTCAGGTTTGAACCTTGTACCTTCTGCATGGGAGGTGAAGACCTTAACCACTAAGCCATCTGGTCTCTTATGCCACTGTTTTTTCTGTCTTAGATGCAAAGAGTTCATTTTGGCAAATTTCACTTGATTGAAAATCTTCATTGCTAATCACATTTGGTACGCCATTTGGTCAATTTAGATTTCTGAGTATGACATTTGGAATACATTCTGCCAGTGAAGTCTTTAAACGTTTGATGGAGCAATTTTTT
Source organism: Protopterus annectens (assembly GCF_019279795.1). Taxonomy (NCBI): domain Eukaryota; kingdom Metazoa; phylum Chordata; order Ceratodontiformes; family Protopteridae; genus Protopterus; species Protopterus annectens. Next base: position 215,296,240 of record NC_056743.1, on the reverse strand, counting down.
TCTGGCTAGCCATGTGCTATTATAGTAGATGATATTTTAGTAGGAGGCAATGGTGAAGTCGAACAAGATAGAAACCTCAAGATAGTTCTGAAAAGACCACATGAAGTGAATCTTAAACTGAATCCTCAGAAGTCCAAATTCAGGCTACAGAAGTTACTTATACTGGTCATTTGTTTACCAGTTCAGGCTTACAACCAGATCCTTCCATGCAGATAGCAATTCTTGAGATGCCAACTCTAGACAATGTTCAAGCCCTACAACATTTTCTTGGCATGGTCAATTATCTAGGCAAGTGTATTCCAGATTTAAGCCAACTTTCAGCACCACTAAGAAAACTGACATGTAAAGATGTAATTTGGTCATGGTCAGAGCAACACCGAAGAGTATTTGATGTCCTGAAACAGAAAATTGCTAGTCCACCAACTCTAAGCTATTATGATGTTCCCAAAGCAGTTACTCTTTCCTGTGATGCTTCTAAATTTGGTCTTGGTGCAGTCATTCATCAAGAGGGTAGACCAGTAGCCTATGCATCGAGAACTCTCACCCAAACCGAGATGCAATATGCCCAGACTGAGAAAGAGCTTTTGGCAATTGTGTTTGCATGTTCAAAGTTCCAGGATTATATTTATAGTCGACCTATCCAGATCGAAACTGACCACCAACCTCTAGCTACTATTTTGAGAAATCCAATGTACACAACTCCTGCCAGATTGCAATGCTTGATGCTCAAATTACAAAAGTACAATTTCAGTCTTGTTTACACAAAAGGCAAACTTCTTTATCTTGCTGATGCTTTATCAAGATCACCCCGAAAAAAAACAGAACAGCATAACAATGAGCAACTTGATTTTGAGGTAATGGAAGTAAGAATTTTTTTTTTCCATACTTCTTGATGAGCTTAGAAATTACACAGCTTCATATCCAATTCTCCAGAAGCAAAATCTCTTTATCAGTTGAGGATGGCCTTCAAAACAATTTTGCTTATCAGTAGAAGTGCAACAGCATTTTCCATACAGAGATGAGATTTTATCAGGCAATGATATCATCATGAAAGGTCCTAAAGTGATTGTTCCAACATCCTTACAACAAGAATACATTAAGATCTTGCATCATGGCCACCCAGGAACTGACCATCCCAAAAGAAGGGCAAGAGGACTAGTATTTTGGCCTTCTATGAAAAGAGATATCGAGAAAGTACTTTCATCTTGTTCAGTATGTAATAGTACAGAGCCACATTAACAAAAAGAACCACTTCAGTTAAGCCAGATTCCTGGACTACCTTGGTCGACAGCATCCACAGATAGCTTTGAGTGGAATGGTCAACATTACTTGGTGTTAGTAGACTCTTATTCAATTTGGTTCAAGATCGACCTGCTTCCTAACCTAATTTCCAATACTGTCATTACTAAGTTGAAGAAACATTTTTATGTCCATGGTAGTCTGCACAGAGTTATTTCTGACCATGGGACTGGTAGGGTTGGACCATGTCCATGAAGGCAACTACAATTATTTCTGATGTCTGGGTGGGATATCCTCTGGGTAACTCTGGCATGTCCTTTCTAACCTACTGTATCCCCTATTCAAGTGTTCTCCCTTTTTGTGTCATTCCCCATACCTTGTTTCTAGTCAGGCCTTCCCATTACTAAATGTCCACTCTCTGTATAACTGTAGCCTGTCACTATTTTACCCACTGCCTTTAATGTTTCTATGCCTACACTTGCAACCTTCCCTGCTCCCTCTATGCAACCCATACAAACTCCTCCTTACCTTCCTCACCTACCTTTCTTCTTTCTATATATAAAAATGGTGCCTGTCCCAAAACATATGTCCATCTTTTCTCCCAGTTATTATTTATGGTTTTTCTTGTACATTTTGCTGTGCTTGCTCTTCTCCCTGTCTTGTCTTTCCATTCTTTTCATTTCTTTCTAATTTATTTGGTGAAATTTGTTGGCATTTTGCTGTACTGCATCACTTTGGCCTATGTACAATATCTGAGTTACAGGGATGAAGCACTTAATTGCATCCGTGGGTGTGCATAACCTCCTTGTTAATTCTCCCTTATCTTTCCTGTGATGCTGATCATTGGAAGTAACTATCATGGCCATTTGCTGCAATTCCCTACCATGACTACTGCCTGTAATGCCAAGGCAGTAATTTACTATAAGGCTCTTTTCTCAGAATACTAGTGCTGTGCTACTATGAATACATGATTAAGCAGCTACAGACCACATCTTGCTACAGAATACTTGATAATTAGATCTGTACCATAGTGCAATGAATGTTTCTAAATACCCCTTTCATCACAATCTCAACAAGTCACAAGCAAGAAATGATTAGTTTGTTTTTGCTTTCTTGTTCATAGGTTCATAGATTAATACTAGGCTAACTGTCCTTGTGGACCATTTTAAGCCGAGCCAATTATCCCCTGTGAGAATCAGACCCTGTACCTTATGTTTGTAAGGCAAACATCTTAACCATTATGCCAACCTCCCACACTAAACTTTCAACCCTTTCCATAGTCGAGGTTGGTTTTGATCCATTGATCTCTGGGTTATGGGCTCAGCACTCTTCCGCTGAGCCACTCTGCTTTTGTATTGCTTCATTGCTTTCTTCTATTTTGTATATTGTGGTTTATTTTTATTACACTGTGTTTTACTTGGATTCTGCTTTTAACTGCATATTTAAACTAGGAAAGAGACCACAGCTGTGTCTCTTGGGAGTCGCACAGAAATTACATTTTCCCTCTGTCCCACTCTGGTGCTGTTGTGTTTTTTAAACTCAACTGTCTTTCTAGTTGCCTACTCCTTATGTTAATTTGACCACATATTTCCTTCCCTCTCCCCTTTCACTGGCTATTGTGAGTAAGTACAAAGTTATTATTTTTTGAAATCACTCCCCTTCAACTATTTAAATGTATTTGCCGTCTGACTGTATTTCATAGAACCAGAATACTAGTGCCCACCCCCTTCCAATCTGTCTTGCTCTTTTAAAATTAGTGGCTGCTTAAGTTACCCCCTCTTTCATATGTAACTGCCTAGTTTACACTGCAGCTCTTAGGATATTAATCCATTTTTCCATATTACCTTTAAAAATCTGCAGCATCTACTCCAAGACCACCAATTACTTGAGAACCCACATTCTGCATCTCATTAGTCATCTTGGGATTAGTGCTTCTATTTTGTCCCCGGTGAGAGAAGGCTAGGATAAGCATAGGAACATTATTTCCTAGAGACTGCTGATCACTGGAAAGCCTAATAACTACTTCCTAGGTGCCAGCTTGGAATCTGTGCTTATATTTTGCTCATAGTGAGAGAAGGAGCAGAGTGCATATATTCCTGACTGTTTGTGGTTAGGCAGTGAGTGTATATATTGACCTTCCTGATTGGTCTGCTTGCTATTCAAGGCATCTACTAGAAAAAGGCTACAACAAGCCTACAGACTTTTGCATCATCTGGGACAAGACTGTGGGTCACCAAACAGGCTGTGGCCTGCTTCTCATCTTGGGACTGGTGTTATTGTTTTGCTTCTGGTGAGAGAAAAAGCAAAAGATCATTGTATCCCAGCTACATGAAGCTGTGGTGAGACCAACACTAGTAGTAACCAGGCAGTAGCCATTCAGGTGACTCCCCTCTTTTCTTCATTCTTGACAAGCTAATTATTTTCAGTAGGTACTGCTTGATTTGCTGCTGTCTAACCTAACTTCAGAATATTTGCCTAAATACTTCATACATAAATCATCAGGCTCTACTTATTACTTTCCCCATAATTGTTTGGCAGGTCACTGTTTTGACTCGGCCACCTTGAGTTAACATTTTTCCTGTAAAAGCACCATTGAAATTTCAGCAGTACCTAGTAGTACACAGGACAACTAGTTTGCAGTGACAAGTACTAACCCCACAGTTGCAAACCAGATACTCCTGACATTACTTTTTAGTCTCACCCCAACTGTCTAAGCAACAAAAAAGGAGTCTTTTGCTATGGATATGAACATTCCCACTATCACTGTTACCACCTTGGTGAAAATGGGCATCCTGAGGCAATGTAGAAATTGCCTCATGTTTACTGACAGTCAGGTAATTCTCAGCCGAACTGATATGGTATGTGAGAGATGTAGTTACCCAATGTCACTGGAGGCAAAGCTCTCACAAAAAAGCACTCAATGTCAATAAGGTTGTCAGTAGAACATACGCTGCACCCATCAGACACAATTCAGAACAGACACATAGACCCATATATGCTAAGGCACTTAAATGTAACCTTCCAAAACCCCCAAATTACAAATTACACATAACAAATACCCTCAGCAGCCATGAAAGCACTCTTTCAAAACAACATCTACATCAACACATACAGCCACATATGATGGACCCTCTACTTCTAATCCCATAAGGGAAGCCACCACACAATCCAACATTCTGGTCATTGGAGACTCCATTGTGAGACACAATGATGTCCCTCTCATGAGGCTAAGTAAGGAGAAAGTCATGGTCAGTTGTTTGTCAGAGTAGGATCCACCACATTACATACACACTCAGGCCATTGGACCATAAGTATGACTCTGTTATAGTCTATGTGGGTGTAATTGACCTGAAGACATACCTCCCTACAGTATATGAAGAGAGACATCATGGACCTCTCAGAATATATGTCATAGGTTGGTATAGGCCTAGCACTGAGCAGAATTTTACCTTTTCCATGGATGATGCCACAGTACAAACAAAAGATGACTTGCTTTAATAATTGGTTTGGTTTCTGGTGTCATTGTAAGGGGGTACAAATTTTGTCAGCACTGAAGGAGATGGTCAAAAGATCATGTTGCTTTGCCAGGGATCGTCTCCACCTTTCCCCTCTAGGCTTTTGAATATTAGCTAAAACATTGTCCTCCTCCACATGCCTTTCTGTGCAATGCCACATTGAAAGTACTTCCAACATAGCAAATCAAAACCAAGACAATCTAAAGGTGTTACTGCTCAATACTGGGAGTCTAAACAAAAACTCCACTCCCTAGATGCTCTCCACACCCTAGAGAATGCTGATGTCTGTGGGTCACCGAGATATGGTTCAAAGCCATGGAGAACACACCGACAGTGCAAGGTTATAATTCCTTCCACACATTTAGACCAGCTACTACACAGACAGGGGCTAAAGGTGGAGTTGTCTCAATTTACATCAGAAATAAATATACCTCAAAGGGGGTCAAACAGGACAATGTACTTGAGCTTCTTCACATTCAAATTACTGTATGCAAATTCCAGTATCACTTCCTTTCAAGCTACAAGCTGCCCTCTATGACCTAGGAAACCCATGCCATGTATTTCAAATTATTATATGCACTCAACATCCAACCCAATACCATATTAATGGGCAACTTTAATTACCCCATTATTAAATGGGAAGCATATACAACACCAAATGTACAGGCACTGAGAGTCATGGATTTTGTAAACACAGGCTCCCTGGATCAAATTGTCAATACACCAACCAGGGGTGCAAACATACTGCAGTTAGTCCTCACAACTATGGGAGAGTGCTGCACACCCCCTAGTATAATGTCTTCTCTGGTAACGTCAGATCACAAAATGGTTTCCTTTGAAGTAAAAATAAAACTCGGAACTCCAGCTAACCCTGGAATTTTCAGGAACTACTCTAAGGCTAACTTCCTACTATAAAGTGATAATCTGGCAAATATTCAAGCCCCCATAGACCCTGAGAACACTGCTGCATACACAGAACTGTTCATAGAAACCCTATACAAGTATGTTAATAGCTGCATAGTAGCTGTACCTAACAGGAAGAAGTACTGAACTAAGTCAAAAAAAGCCACTCTGGTGGAATCACAAAATCAATAGGCTGTATAACAGGAGGAAGAAGATCTTGGCAAAAATTAGGAGGTGCAGCACCCAGCAGTATAAACTCACTCTCTTCAAATTAGACAAACAACTCAGGGGGCAAATAAAGTCTACCTAAGTCAAATGTGAGTTAAATTTGGCCTCTCAGGCCAAGGATAACCATAACGCATTCTTTAGATATGTCTGCAACCTCAAAGGCAACACACAATTGTATGTGGAGCTTATTGTAAATGGAGCCACCTGTACTGAGCCAGAAGATATATAGCAGACCTACTGTCTGATAAAGTCAGCTCTGACTTTACTCCTCTCTCCCCTTCAACCTTCCCTCAGGAAATACCATCAAATACAACTCCCCCCTGCTATCAGTAGGGAATAGGTCCTTAATGTTCTCTCTGAGTCAACAACACTGCATGAATGGGTCCAGACAACATCCAAGGATGCCTTCTAAATAGCATGAAACATGACCTATCAGGGCCTTAGGAATTGCTTTTTAACTGTAGTCTCCAAACAGGCTTTGTGCCTCATGAATGGAGAACAGCAAAAGTCATCCCTCTGCTCAAAGGTGGATCATCTAAAGACAGTGGGAACTACAGACCAATGAGTCTTACTAGTCTCATATGCAAAGCCATGGAAACAATTATCATGGAAATGATAAATAATGACATAGGAAACCTTCAGACTCTGGACCCAACCCAGTATGGTTTCATCAAGGGCAGATCATGTCTACTCAACCTGTGGACTTCTTTGAGAAAAAGTTCACAGTTACTAAATCAGGGGAATAGAGTGAGAGAAATGCATGCAATTCAAGTGTTTTGTTCACTATGCTCCTGAGATTCATGTTAAGAAGTATAATTGATACCCAGTGTATACTAACCAGTGCAATACCTATTGGTAAAATTCTATATATTTTGTAGGTTATTTCCTTCCAAATGCCTGAACACAGATTTACCCAAAAATCATACTATATAATCTTTTCAAGTTGTTTTTCAATCAAAATCACGGCTAAGTTATTTTTGCAAAATGTCATCATTCATAAATGATTTGCTATGATAACTCATTAATAACTACTTTTTCTATTGATAGTTTACTCACTAAATAACCAAATTCTCCTTCTTGGTCACCTACAATATTTTTCTCCCTGCTGTATCATATCTTGCTTTTTACTTGTCTTCTTTTAATTTGGAATTTCTGTATTTTCTTGGTTGATTAGGCTTTAGTTGTTATTATTGTTATTGCTGTTGTTTTTGCAGTTAACCCACTTTTTCATTCTACTAGACTATTCTGTTTGGTGACGTTTGGAAAGGAATCATTATTCCTTAAAAATAATGATCAAAAAATGTCTTCATTGAGATAGACTTTGAATGGGATAGAGCCATCTGATAACTCTAAGATGTGGTGATTCTGAAGTAGCAATACATAGAAAAAAAAAGAGCACAATGGCTGCCTAACACGTCACAAGTAAAGGCTCCCATGCTTCCTCATCACTAAATAGAAAAAATATTATATTACCATTTTAACCATAAAGCAAGCACTTGGTCCAAATTATTGCATGCATTATTTATACCATTTCTGAAAAGTAAATGTGCCCATCCTGCTCATTACTCAAAGTGAAGCTATTTTCAGTGTTACTCCCATAGCACATGGTACCTTTTGTACTTCTGGAACGTACTACGAATGTGCCATATGCATATGAATGCATACATGCCCAGTTAATCACTTAGCCTCCCCAGAAACTTGCTGCGTTTCAGAGGGACAGAAGAGGATCAGAATCCATATAATCCAATATCCTTAGTTTAAAAGGGGAAATGTTTCTTTTTAAACTAATGAGATTGTATATTGGTAATATAGCATATTACAGTTGTAAGTAATTCATATTTTTGACAATGAGGGAATCTTCTTTGATCATGAAGGCTGCATTTTTGTTGACAGTCAATGCTCCCTACTATGGGTAAAGAATGAATTAACAATTACCTGCTTGGAGTATTGCTATGGTGTTGGTCGTCCTTTCTGGGATTTCATCTTTTGGTTCATCCTGTTTTCTTTTCTTTTTTTTTTTTTAATTTCTATTTCATACTGAATAACATTTTTCTTAATGATGGCATATTCATATTTTGGAGAATTTTTCTACTTTTGGTGACATGCAGGTCATAGATTTAAATATATAAATAAATATTAGAGGTGATGTACATAGTAAAAAAGCACCCAAACATACACATTTTGGGGGGTGAGAAGCAAACCTGCTGTTGTGAATTTGTGTTTTCTGTCATTCCTATGTTAGAGTTTTTTTTTTTTTGTTTATTTTATTGGTTTTGTAGTTTTATTTTAGTTTTCTGCCTATTTGCTTTATGTCTGTTTTAGGACATGGCTTGGCTAATTTGTATATTTGATGCCTTAAAAACTGGGTTTTCAGTCTGTTCTGCTGATTTTTTTTGTTTCAGCTTTGGCCATTTTGAGACTTTTTGCCTGAACAGCACTAATATAATACCATGTATTAATCCTGCATAGGGTAACACTTCACTTTCAGTACTTTCTTCCATGTTTTTATTATACACGGAGCTGTTTGTGTTTTATATGAGCCTACTCCTCCTCTACATCATAGAATAACTGTGAGTTCACACATTCAACAGCAAATTATAGAAGGATTGTATTTATGCTGCTTTTAGCAACACTCATTAGAGGCTTATTTTTTATTGTATGTTTCCCCATAATAACCTAATCAGATCACTCTTTTTGAGGATACGAGAGCCAGGCTTTTACCAGACTTAGTGAGGATGCTATTGGTTATTTAGTCTTGCCTGGATATCCCAATCAGCTGTTTATTCTTTGGCAAGAGTCAGTTGGTAGGAAGCAGGCCAGCTTGTTGGGCTACTCTCTAGCCCTGTTAGTCCCACCCACCCCACTCAGTGATTCTTCCAAATTCTGCCATCATTGTATCCTGAGGGGAACATGTCTCTGCCTGCCAAGTTCCCCTAGCCTCCCTAGGCAAGAAGCTTTGGGATGGTGTGAAGATAGGTGAAGGCTGCCAGCCTAACCATATATAATTCTGTAGATAATTCTGTCATTTGGAAATATTAATGTAAGCCACAGGCGTGTTCTCTTAAATGGAAAAGACTGCATTGGATATTGAACTGCAAAATTTTAAGATCAGTGCACTCTGCTGTAAGAAAGCTAAGTCACGCATTTCATGACTGTCTTTGATGTCAAACTTCAGAGCCAATATGTCTAGAGGGAGGCATCATGCCTATTGTTTTAAGACCAGAGTTATGGCTAGAATTTGCATGTATCAATGTCCTTTATTGCTTTGGCTCCTGACCAGGTGTAAAGAATGTAAATGTAGTTTCTTTTAGCCTGGGAACACCAGAGAAGTATGAAGAATGATGTCATGTGAAACAGCTCTGTGTTATTAATTTAAAGAGAAAGAATCAGAGATCTCAGAGCATTTTGTCTTGAGATCATCCAACATCACCAGCACTGTTTTTCTCTAGATGTAAGTTATTTTAGAGCTGTGTTTTCTCTTAGAAATAGCTAGGAATTAGGAAGATTATACTAAGTGTTTTTCTGTGTTGATGTCAGAACTTCTCTGTGGTATTATTTTAAGTATTTCTCTATGATCTCTGAACTCTTGACTAGCACTATATAATAAAAAGTATCGTCTTCCGTTTTTATTATTTATTATTAAATATTTGTAAACCTTTCAACTGTGGCTGTTTTATGTAGAGTTAATTTAAGCTCTAGAGAACATTACATGTATATGGTGTTACTGTACCACGTCACTCTAATAAGCCTTGACTGTACAGTCACACTTACCATTTGGATAATAATATTACACAGTAATAATTAGAAACCCTTTCAGAAAGGCCTTTGAGTAGCTGATAAATATTAGCTGGGTGGTGTCAGTGATTTCTACCTTATAGTCTGGGTAAAAGAGGCACAGCTGGATAACCTGTGCCAGCCTTCCCCAGGAGTGTCTGTGTGGTTGTATAAACTCTTATCTCAAAGTGTGTGTGTGTGTGTGTGTGTGTCAGCTACTTGGGCAGGGATATGAAGCACTGGTTGGACAGAGAGAGTACTGGAGGTTTTAGCTTGCCCAAATGGCTGAAATCTGGACCATATATCTGTGCCAGTGGGGAGTCTTATTGGGGACCTGGAGAGAAAGGAAGAAACCAGCCTCAACTGACTGTGATCTCTGTGTGCTCTTAAGGGAAATTGTGCTTTACTGTGTGTGTATTTGTTATCCTTTCCCTATATGAGTGCCCCTCACTGGTGTTAGTGATGAGGACTGAGGCTCCTTGATTGTTGGGCCAAGGCACAGGTGTCACATATTAATTGTTTGGCAGTGGCGGGATATCCAAACCACATATTAATTGGTTGACAAATACTAACTGGCTTGTAGCGGTGTGGGTAGAATGAATTCCTGTAGCTTGTGTACAGTGATCACTGAAGGTGTTTTGTACTCTAAATCAGCCATGCAGTGAATATTCAGAGTTCAGATCACAATTGTTTTATTTCTTTTGTTAGTTAGTTAGTCAGTCAGGGAGAACAGGCAGCATGTCAGCAGAGGAGTACAGAAAGCTGACAAGGAGCCAGCTGGCTGAGATGTGCCAGGCTAGGGGACTGCTGCATGGAAACCTGACTAAGGCAGACCTGATTGCAGTTTTGGTCACAGCTGCATCAGAAAACAGGAACCAGGAAGATGATCAGACTGGCACTGGAGATGTACCAACCTTAGAGAATGGACAGCTAAACCTTTCTGCCGAGGACTTAAAAATCCATCTGGAGCTAAAGAGATTTGAGTTGGAGGCCAGGCATTTGGAAATAGAAGCAGCTGAGAGACTGAGATGTCTGCAGGCTGAGGAGAATGGGAAATTGCTATGCCTGGAAGCTGAGGAAAAGAAGAGGCAGAGGCAGCATAAGAAGGAGATGCTGACTCTTTGCCAGAGTCATGGAGGTAACGGGGAAGGGAGTAACTAGACCCCAGAAGCACAAAAGGTTAGTAAATTTCTTCTGCATTTTAAAGAGGGGGATACTTTTAATAATTTCATTCCTATGTTTTAGAGGGCATGTAAACAGTATAATGTTGACCAAAGGCTCTGGGTACAGTTCCTGAACCACTTACTCCATGGTAAAGCTGTGACTGTGTTGTCTAAACTTGCTGATTGTGAATATTTTGATTATACTGCTGTTAAAAATCACTTGTTAGAATGTTTTAAGCTAACACCTGAAACTTATAGTAAAAAGTCTTGTGAGCATAGACGCAAGGCAGATGAAAGTGTGTGTGAATATGTTGCTGAACTGAGCACTTATGTTCATAGGTGGCTGAGTGGATGTCAAGCCACCACTTTGGAATGTCTGGCAGACCTTTTGGTGAGGAAACAACCCCTTAGCACTTTGCCTGAGGACATGATTATCTGTTTTTTTAGCTGATAGACAATGTACTACTTCAGATGAGTTATGGAAGAAGGGAGACCTATACCTAGCAATCAGGGCATCCCTGCACAGGAAAGGGACCCCCAGTACTGCTCATGGGTCTAAAGTAACCCATGGTGGGCAGCACAGACTGCCCCAACAGAATCTGCCAGTAGCAGGGGAAGTCACTAGTCCAGGTACATGTCCAGGACCTAGGGTTAAATGTTTTGAATGCAACCAGTGGAGCGATATGGCATACATATGTCCATGGAGGCAAGGTGGGGAACAAAAGGTGAGAGAGCCAGTAAGTGGGAAAGATGAAATGTCAATAGCAGGTTGTCTTGAGACAGCAGGGATGCCAAACTACCATCCTGCAGATGTCCTGATAGGGAAGGATTTGGATGAGGCAGTACCATGTGTGTGTATGCAGTTACATGCAGTCAGACTAGGAGACAAGCATGTGGGTCTGGTAGTGTTCTGTAGACCCAGACAGACTGCATACTTGCAGCCAGGACTGATGAAGTGGTTACTTCAGGGAGGGAGCTACCCTGTAGCATTGAAACTGAAAATGAGCCACAACTGCTTGTGGGTACTGATGTTCCATTGGACAGAGTGGCTGCAAAGGCAGAGGTGAGTAGTAGTAGTACCCAGGCTGACAGTGAGGCACCACTGTCAGAGGATGCCAGACATCCTGTGGAAGGGGAGCTGGGAAGGGTTACAAAGAGAGAGTTGAGACAGGCTCAGACCCTACATTGCAAGGCCTGAGACAGGTAGTTAGGAAGGCACCTGATTCTCAAGGAAAGGGGGATTCTGTATACTGGGACAAAGGATTACTGTATAGAGAGTGGACCCCTAAGGGAGGGCTAGAAGGTGAGAGGGTACAGCTGTTGGCAGTGCCTAGAGCCTACCATCTGGGGCTTTTAGCCATAGCCCATGATATTCCCTTTGCAGGTCATATGGGCATAAAACATACAAAGAGACATATTATGCAGAACTTTTATTGGCCTGGAATTTCCAGAGATGTAACAGGGAAGTGCAGGACCTGTGAGCAGTGCCAAAAAGTAGGTAAGGCAGGAGACAAGGTGAGAGCTCCTTTGATGCCTTTGCCTGTGATTGAGGAGCCATTTCAGAGGGTATCTATAGATATTGTGGGGCCTCTGAGTACCCCAAGTTCCACAGGGGAAAAAGTATATCCTAGTGGTAGTGGATTATGCTACATGATACCCTGAGGCAGTGGAGGCAGAGGTCTTTTATTGAGGCAGAAAAGGTGGCAAATGCTTTGTTAGAGATTTTCAGCAGGGTAGGTTTCCCAAAAGAAATAATGACTGACAGAGGTGCCAATTTCATGTCAGACCTGCTGACTTGTATGGGAAGTACCATGCAGTGAAGCACCTGAAGACCACCCCCTACCATCCCCAGACTAATGGTCTTGTTGAGAGGTTAAACTCTATGATCAAGTCCATGCTATGGGCATTTGCAGACCAGTTCAAGAGGGAGTGGGACAAATATTTGCCCCATCTGTTGTTTGCTTACACAGAGGTTCCCCAGGAATCCACAGGGTTTTCACCCTTTGAGTTGTTGTATGGGCATAGGGTGAGAGGACCTCTAGATTTAATTCAAGATGAGAGGGAAGGTGAGTGTGAACTTCACAAGGAGTCTGTTGTGTCATATGTCCTAAACCTCAGGACAAGTCTCAAGGAACTCATTGTCTTGGCCCAGGAGAACCTGGAAGAAGCCCAACAACAGAAAAAGGTCTGGTATGACAGGAATGCTCAAGCTAGAGAGTATGCTGTGGGGCAGCAGGTAATGGTTCACATTCGTGTCAGACACAACAAGCTGTAAACAGCGTGGGAGGGACTCTACAAGGTGGTAAGAAAGGTAAGTGATTTTAACTACATGGTGGAACTGCTAGGCAGAAGGCAGGGGCAGAAATTGCACCATGTTAACATGATGAAGCCTTACCATGATAGGGAGACCCTTGTGCTGAGCATTTGCAGTAGATTGCAGAAGCAGTCTGAAGGAGATCTGGTGACTAATCTCCTCAGTGAGGTTCGGACTGACACCTCAGTGGAAAGGGTAGCAATGTCCCAGCAGCTATCTCCTACCCAGTTTTGAGAAATCCGAGCAGCGTTACAGGTATTTGGGGACATGTTCTCTGGGAAACCAGGGTGCACCCACCTGGTGCAGGACCAGGTGGATACAGGAGCCCAAAGTCCTATTAGGCAGGCCCCTTATAGGGTGCTTGAGAGAGTCAAACAGACTCTGAGGAAGGAGATACAGGAGATGTTGGAACTAGGGGTAATTCAAGAGTCCAACAGTCCCTGGGCCTCCCCAGTGGTGCTGGTGCCAAAGAAGGATGGCAGCACCAGGTTCTGTACGGACTACAGGAAATTAAATAGTCACACAGAGTCAGATGCTTACCCTATGCCTAAGCAGATGAGGCTCTAGAGCAGCTGGGTGGGGCTAAGTATCTTACAACCATTGATCTTACCAAAGGTTACTGGCAGGTGCCCTTGACTGCCAGTACTAAAGAGAGGTCAGCCTTTGTGACTCCTTTTAGCTTGTATGAGTTCACAAAGATGCCCTTTGGGATGAACAATGCCCCAGCAACTTTTCAGAGGCTGGTAGATCATATCCTAGCAGGAGCAGGTGGTTTTGCCCTTGCGTACCTAGATGATAATGCCATCTACAGCCATTTCTGGCAAGAGCACCTTCAACATGTCAGGGAGGTGCTGGGCAGACTATATAAGGCAGGGTTGACCATTAAGCCGAGCAAATGTCAGGTGGGTATGGCAGAGGTCTCCTACCTGGGGCACAGAGTGGGGAGTGGTAAGATCAGGCCAGAAATTGCCAAAATAGAAGCCATTCAGGCATGGCCTGCACCTGTTACCAAAAAGCAGGTGAGGGCATTCTTAGGGGCAATAGGGTACTACAGAGAGTTCTTCCCCGGTTATAGTACCATAGCTGCTCCCTTCACAGACCTGACAAGGAATAACAGGCCAGATAAGGTAGTGTGGACCACAGTATGTGAGCAGGCATTCCAGAAGCTTAATGAAGCTTTGGGAGGACCCCCTGTGTTTCCCAGTCCAGATTACAGCAAAGAATTTGTTATGCAGGTGGATGCTTCAAACCATGGGGTGGGGTCTGTACTTAGCCAGATATCTTCAGAGGGAGAAGAGCACCCAGTGGTTTATCTCAGTTGCAGGCTCCAACCTAGGGAGGAATGCTACGCAGCTGTAGAAAAGGAATGTCTGGCCATAGTGTGGACACTACAGAAACTACAGCCTTATCTGTATTAAAGAAAATTCACTGTAGCAACAGATCACAACCCACTAACATGGTTAAACAAAGCCAGCTTGCAAAATGCCAAGTTGCTAAATGGAGTGTATGGTTGCAAGCATATGATATGTCAGTGCAGCACAGCAGTAGGATTAGCAATTCCAATGCAGATGGGCTCTCAAGACAGGGAATGGGGTAATGTATACTCAGACAGACCTAACCCTCTCAAGCAACGTTTCTCAAGGGTCACTTGAAAAACTAGCTTGAGTTCACCAGGGGGGAGGGATGTGTGAAGATAGGTGACAGCTGTCAGCCTAGCCAGATAGAATTCTATAAATAATTCTGTCATTTGTAAATATTAATGTAAGCCACAGACTTGTTCTCCTAAATGTGAAAAGACTGTATTAGTTATTGAACTGCAAAAATGTAACAACAGTGCACTCTGCTGTAAGAAAGCTAAGTCAAGCATTTCATGACTGTCTTTGATGTCAAAATTCAGAGCAGATATGTCTAGAGGAAGGCATCCTGCCTATTGTTTTAAGACCAGAGTTATGGCTAGAATTTGCATGTATCAATGTCCTTTATTTCTGTGGCTTCTGACCAGGTGTAAAGAACGTAAATGTAGTTTCTGTTAGCCTTGAAACACCAGAGAAGTATGAAGAATGATGTCATGTGAAGCAGTTCTGTGTTATCAATTTAAAGACAGAGAATCAGAGAGCTCAGAGAATTTTGTCTTGAGAACATCCAACATCACCAGCACTGTTTTTCTCTAGATGTAAATTATTTTAGAACTGTGTTTTCTCTTAGAAATAGCTAGGAATTAGGAATATTAGGCTAAGTGCTTTTCTGTGTTGATGTCAGAACTTCTCTATGGTATTATTTTAAGTATTTCTCTGTGATCTCTGAACTCTTGACTAGCACTGTGTAGTAAGAAGTATTGTCTTGTGTTTTTATTATTTATTACTAAATATTTTTAAACCTTTCAACTGTGGCTGTTTTATGTAGAGTTAATTTAAGCTCTAGAGTACATTGCATGTATATAGTGATACTGTACCAAGTCACTCTAATAAGCCTTGACTGTTTAGTCACACTTACCATTTGGATAATAATATTACACAGTAATAATTAGAAACCCTTTCAGAAAGGCCTTTGAGTAGCTGATAAATATTAGCTGGGCAGTGGCAGTGATTTCTACCATATAGTCTGGGTAAAAGGGGCACAGCTGGAGAACCTGTGCCAGCCTTCCCCAGGAGTGTCTGTGTGGTTGTATAAACTCTTATCTCAAAGTGTGTGTGTGTCAGCTACTTGGGCAGGGACATGAAGCACTGGTTGGACAGAGAGGGTGCTGGAGGTTTTAACTTGCCCAGCTGGCTGAGATCTGGACCCTATAGCTGTGCCAGTGGGGAGTCTTATTGGGGACCTGAAGAGAATGCAAATAACCAGCCCCAGACTCTCTGTGTGCTCTTAAGGGAAATTGTACTTTACTGTGTGTATTTGTTATCCTTTCCCTATATGGATGCCCCTCACTGGTGTTAGTTGTGAGGATTGAGGCTCCTTGATTGCTGGGCCAGTGCACGGGTGTCACAGATGGGAAGGCAGATTTGAACTCTGTCTGGTAATATCAAGTGCTCCTGCTTGGTGTCAAGACTGCCTATCGCCCTTAGCATGGACGAGACAACAGTGGCAGCTTACTCTCATCTGACCCAGCTGCTATTCAAACTTGGCTGGTATGTAGTACAGCCACAGTTTTATTTTTAATACCACTTAATTGGCTTTATTAACTGCTTCTATTTAGTGCATTTTACAGGTGTATGGTTGTCCAGCGAATCTTGGTGCTCTAAAGAATGCATTTTCAATGGTAAACCTGGAGAAAAGCACCACAAAAACCAGCCAAGATACATACAAAAAAATCAGTATTCATTGCGGAAGAGCATACCCACAAATTACCTACACTGGGGTTGTATTTCCTGAACACCAGTTTAGAAAAATCAACTCCAAGGTCGCCAAAGGTGTGGGAGAGAAATGTCTGATCACCATAACCTCCATCAAAAATATTACCTCTAAAATGATAGATACTAGCCTTCATCAAGCCTGGCAAAATAAATATACTTTTACATACCAGAAATCTAATCTGAACTCATGAAGACAAGTGCAATTCTTTTTAGACTAAAAATCAGGCAGGCAAGTTGTCCTTTCTATAGAGAGATGACCCAGTCTGAAGAACAACTTGAAATTTCTGACCACATTTCAGAGAGCATGATTTTTATTTAGTTAGCAGAAAGATACAGTATCAAGTAGGTATCCATCTATGTAAAAAATTTCATACTGATTTTTTTTTTTTTTTACCAGAATTGTTAATTCTTCTTAGGAAAGGATTACATGACTACAACACATATTACAATCTATCCTTATCAACTGTTGAGTTTATTTCACCATTTCAAAGTGGATATTTATTTGTATGTTTGTTGCGGTAGTGGTGCTGCGGTAGCGTTGTCGCCTCACAGTAAGACACTGTCCTGTTCGATTCTCAGCTAAAGCGTCTTCTGGGTGGAGACATGCGTGAATGGGCATACCTTCGTTGAAGGTTGTGCGTCAGGCCTGGCAAGTCGGTACGTAAAAATCTACTGCCGATCATTAGCGGACCGGAGTTCCGCTGTGGCGACCCCTAACCGGGAAAAGCCGAAAGATGCAACATTCACAAATTCTGGGAAATAGAAAAGTGGACAATTTGGAGTGATTACAGAATTCTTAAAATTTGTTTGCGAAAGCTCTGATTTCTACTTAACAGCCTGTTGCACAGTGCTAAAGGTTGCTCAGTATTATGAGTTCTACTGTTTTTGTGCTTTCAGTGTAATTTTTTAGACATTTTGAGGTTCAATGTTTGGAGATTGTGATCAGTTTCCTATGCTGCTGCTCTGGAGTCTGAAGCACTCTTCAGGGTACTTTGATTTGTAAGTATAGTTTCCTCCTTTGTCTTACTACAATAGTTTGGACAATCAATTCAGGATATGTTTTCTTTTTTTCAGAGGAGTTCTAAAATCCAATATTATCCTGCTTCCTGTCACTTTCCTTTTGATTCCATTGCTCTTACCCTTATATGACTATACAGTTAATTTATTTCAGAAGGTTCATTTGTACTCTACCACAATACTTCCTTAATACCATATTTTACATTATGTATCTGGTGGTGAGAGAGTGCAAACCAAGTGTGCCCAGCAGTCCTAGTCTGCCCTCATAATCTATGACAGAGGCCGTACACATTAAATGCTCTTAAAAGCACTGTATGTGTCGTTTGTAAAAGCAACTCACTACAAAAAGTAAAATTCATTATGTTATACCTATTAACATACATGAACAACTGTGTAGACTAATAAAAATTTAGCCATGCATTTGATGCCAATCTTTTAATAAGTGATTGTTCTTCATGAATATAGTTGTGCATGTCCCTTGTATCTATGCTCAGCACATGTAGAGCAGACTGCCTTTTTGTTGCACTTGTGACTAAATGTGTTGTGGAAGTTCTGGTCACATAGCTCTCAATCTTTTGCCTCCAGATTCAGGTACAAAGGCCTTATGTTAAGGGCATTTTTAAATGCTGGCATTACTAACCTGGAGCACTAATAGCATAAAATAATCTGATGTAATGTGAGTTTTGAAGTAAAACAAGCCTGTGTTTGCAATAATTAGTTTTGTCTGCAAGCCATCATTTTTATTTAAAAAACACAGATTTTTAGAAAGAACAGAAGATAAATTTGAGCAACAATATGGATGTTCCCAAAATCAACTTAGTTGAAGAAGTGTCTAGAAAAGCTTGTTAATGTGTATACATACTATTGCATCAGTTTGATTGGGATTGTTCTGGTATTTCTATTTGCTGATCTGGTTGACTGTTTATAGTCAAAAGGTCGACGTTGACATGTACGACCTCCTCCTCAACCATGGTAGGAGCGACAGTCGGAATGTCGATGTTCATGTGTACATCCGTTTAGAAGGACGTACACAGGGCAGTGATTCATAGTATTGATGTGAATGGGGGATTTATAAAACTATGGTCGACAGAATTTGTCAACTTTGTTGCGTCGACCATACAATCTATTAATATGTATGAGTCAACATTATTTGTCGTGGAAATTACAGTTTGCGTAAGTGATTTTTGTGCCTTTGATAGTAAACCTGTGGTTGACACTAGCATTGTCATATACCTCAACTGGTTTTATCAGTCTCATTTTTGCAAAATGGCATCACCCTAGCAGCTTGTCATAATGATGCCTCCAGGCCATTTTGTGCTCTCCTTTGATGTTTACTTTATATATGTGACTTATTTACTTGTATGCCCCTTGAAAACCAATGTATCACCACATCACCCAAACTGTGTCATGTTTGCTTTGTGATGTGACATACACTGTTGCAGTACACATTTAGTTGTAATGTGAAGAATACTGCATCAACACAACACACAGCCTTAATATATACCCACCTGACTAATTGAGATTTTCTGATAAATTGCATTTCATTCCAATTGACACATGATTGATCAAAAGTAAAATGTTTAAACCCTCAGGAAGTGATTCACTCCAAACAGTAACACTCTCACCATTGCATCGCATACAGAGATCTTTTAATAAGGAGGCAAGTCTGTACTGTGATACTGCACATGCTTAGAAAAGAGGAAAACGATGGAAAACAAAGCTAAAATCACCTTCTCCCTTTTTTGAAATTTCTACATACCATTTCTGATACGCTGAAATGGCTTCTTCCTCTTTTGATGTCACACGACTTGCTGAAGCAGCTTGCAGTCAAATCTGGGTTACCAACTAGCTGCTTTGTGTGGCTCAGTGTGTCAGCCTCCGATGTTATCCTGGCTGCTCTCCATTATTGTAAAATTGCGCTGTTCAATGATTCATTTGGTTCCAGTATATAAACACAGAAAAAAGTCTCCGGCACAATGAAGGTTATCCTTGTGTTGGTAAAGCAGGCAGACCACTCGAGAGATAAACAAATACTTTAATCCAGGAAATCACTTCAACAAACAAAAACCAAAGTCCAAAACCAGTAGCATAAATCGATTAAGCGCTTTCGTCTCCTTACAGCGGAGACTTCATCAGAATGAATTGTATATCTCGACCATGCTTTTTATACATTCACCATTTTGCTAATTAACAATCATAAAATTAAACGCCATCAGCCTTAAAGCCATAGCGCTACAAAAACTAAAAACTGTTGTCAGGGGATAAAGTCCATTTAAAAAGACATAGTATTGAATATTTGTTCATAACGGAGCAAGTTAACTACACTAGAAGAAACAAAAAATATATATATGTATATAACAGTCACAGGCTGCAATTTAAAATAATGTTTGCATTCAGCTGTAGTACACAGTCTTAAAATGTATTAACTTAGTAAATCTAAATTCTTGTGCGTTCAAACTCATATAGGACCTATTACTAAAATACCAAGCCATCATTTTCAGGGAAGCCTAACACTCTATCAAAAATACATAAAAAACCTAAGAAATTTATTAAAATTAAGTATAAAAATAAAAATTGATGATTAGATAATAAGTCAGTTAAAATAAACCTATTATCATACATATGGATTTCATCATGCTCAACAAAATGAACGAGTCATCAGATAATAACTTGAACATGTAAATACAAAAGTATGCTATATATACTTATAAATACATAACAATAAATATAAATAAGTAAATAATTAGATAAATAAATATGTATTGATGACTCTTACATGTAAATATGTAAATATCTAAGTAAATATAAATACATAAATATATAAATATATAGATAAATATATAAATATATAAATAAATAGGTTATACATGAATAATCAATTGAAAAAATGTGTAATAGTATATAGGTAAAAATGAAATACCAGAAAAATGGGGCTTACTTTTATTATTTAATTTTATTATTTTGTTATTTTGTTAATTTAGGATCTGCGGCCAATATTTTAAGTGCTGGGGTAATAGAGATGTGGTCATTTAAACCTTTATCACAACATGCATTCAGTTTTAGCTGCCAAATCATTTCTCTGTATTCTACCTTGGTTTCCCAATCACCTCCTCTCTCTAAATGTCCCACCACCTCAAGAACCCAGAATTTAAAATCAGCTTTTTCACATTTGATCACATGCCTATATAAGGCATTGTTCTCATTACGTCTGTTAATATCTCTAATGTGTTCATAAATTCTATTTTTTAATTTTCTTTCTGTTTTTCCAACATAATAGCTTTCACATTCTTTACAAAACACTAAATACACTACTCCTTTTGTATAACAACTACTATAATGTTTGGATATTAACTTGAGGGGAATACTAGATATACTAACTTCCTTGTTCTCATAAATGTATGAACATTGGGCACACCTACCGCACTTAAAAGTTCCGTGTTTCCTACTGGCCCCATCTACATAAGTCCCTTTCCTTTCCACTATATTCTTTATATTAAAATTTCTTCTAAAACTAAATTTCAAATTATTCTTAAAAACCTCGGTTCTAGTGGCCACGTTTTTAAACATATCCCAAATTTCATTCATACTTCTTCTAAACCACCCTGCACCATAGAAGTAGGTTGTAGTTAGATATGGTGTATATTTAATTTCTTCAACCATCATGGTATTAACATTTTCAACTGGATTTTCAATAACCTCAGCTTCTGAATTTAAAAGTGGAATATATTTTCTTGTATTTCTCCCTAAAACCACATATTCTTTTACTGAGGAAACAAGATCCATAGGGTACCCCCTTTCCTTAAATAGGCCTTCAAGAAAAGTGATCTCCTTGGCAAATTCGGCATTGTCTGAAATCATTCTGGCCATCCTAATCATCTGGCCCTTAACTATATTTTTCTTTAACTGCTTAGGATGATCACTGTTGTAGTGCAGATAGGCATTGGAAAAGTGTTCCTTCCTATATATATGGGATTTATAACATTTATTTGTCCTATCCTTAATAAGTCTAATATCCAAAAAATGCGTTTTGTCAGTATCAATATTGTGTGTAAATTTCAAAAATGACGTTGTGCTATTAATGTACCCTACAAACACATCTATTTCTTGCCTTGTACCTTTCCATAGGATGAAAATGTCATCCAAAAACCTGTAGTATTCCACTATGTGCTGTTTGTATTCAGTGTTAAAAATAAAATGCCTCTCCCAGTACAACATGATGGTATTTGCAAAGATAGGGGCACAGGCTGACCCCATGGCCACCCCTTCCTTCTGGTGATAATAATCACCCTCAAAGTATATAAAATTATATTTTAAAACAAGTTCCATATTCAATAAAACATTTCTAAAGTCCAAAGTTGAGAGCCAGTCCATTTCCAATAATACCTTCTCAAACCACTCCATCCCAATGTCCTGAGGAATAACAGAGAATAATTCTTTAACATCAATAGTAATAAAAAACACGCTTTCCAAATATGTACATTTTCCAATTTTTTCAGTTGATTATTCATGTATAACCTATTTATTTATATATTTATATATTTATCTATATATTTATATATTTATGTATTTATATTTACTTAGATATTTACATATTTACATGTAAGAGTCATCAATACATATTTATTTATCTAATTATTTACTTATTTATATTTATTGTTATGTATTTATAAGTATATATAGCATACTTTTGTATTTACATGTTCAAGTAATTATTTGATGACTCGGTTATTTTGTTGAGCACGATGAAATCAATATATATGAAAACAGGTTCTATTTTAACCGACTTATTATCTAAGCATCAATTTTTAGTTTTATACTTAATTTTAACAAATTTCTTAGGTTTTTTGTGTAATTTTGATAGAGTGTTAGGCTTCCCTGAAAATGATGACTTGGTATTTTAGTAACAGATCCTGTATGAATTTGTTTAGGAACGCATAGGAATTTAGATTTACTAATTTAATACATTTTAAGACTGTGTACTACATCTCAATGTAAACCTTATTTTAAATTGCAGCCTGTGACTGTTATATATATATTTTTTGTTTCTTCTAGGGTAGTTAACTTGCTTCGTTAGGAACAAATATTCAATACCACGTCTTTTTAAATGGACTTCATCCTCTAACAGCAGTTTTTAGTTTATGTAGCGCTATGGCTTTAAGGCTGATGGCATTTAATTTTATGACTGTCAATTAGTAAAATGGTGAATGTATAAAAAGCATGGTCGAGATATACAATTCATTCTGATGAAGTCTCCGCTGTAAGGAGACGAAAGCGCTTAATCGATTTATGCTACTGGTTTTGGACTTTGGTTTTTGTTTGTTGAAGTGATTTCCTGGATTAAAGTATTTGTTTATCTCTCGAGTGGTCTGCCTGCTTTACCAACACATGGATAACCTTCATTGTGCCGGAGACTTTTTTCTGTGTTTATCTGTTGGTGTTTTTACCTTTGGTTTACTGGTTCCAGTATATCCTATGTTGAATGTTCCATATCACTGCTATATTGTGCCATGTTGTGATACAATAACTTATGGTTTAGTCAGCAGATTAAAATCGCCTTCATAGAATTCCCATTACATTATACAGCTATCTTTAGGGGTCACAACAACTCAAAATGTATTAGATTTTACTCTTTTATTCTTCTACCATTTCCTTGTATCAAGAGTGATTTCTCCAAGAGCATTTGTAAGCACTTCAGTTTCCTGAATAATGTATGTTATCATAGGGGTCTTGAAATCCACCTTACAAGTCAATTATATTGTGAGAAATTTCTTTGTATACCTTGCCATCTTAAATACTAAACTATTCATTTTCAGAAACATGAAAACAGGCAGATGTTTGTTTAAAAACTAGTTTTATTTATGACGGACATCATAACACTATGGAATTACACCAGTGTTTCTTTGAACTGTAGTAGAAAACACTTTCTGAAAATAAAAATATACTTGAAAGAATAGGGATACACACAGGATGTAGTTTATTAACATCTGCTATAATATTAAATGTGGTGTAGAACTTTTTTTTATTTCTTTGAGGTTTAATGCCAACTAACTTCCTGTAGGACACATTTAATAACAGCAAACCATATGGTCATCAGAAGGGAAAGCCAATAACTGGTTTTGTATTTCCTTAAGAAAAAAAGACATCCATTTTACAAGACTAATAAAATCATACAATGAAGCTGGTACACTCCTGTTTTATAATCAGCTGTTCCTTTGATTACAAAAGTGAAAACACTGTGCAGTTGCTGATACAATTTTCATTATTCACTTCAGATTTTTCTTTTATAGGTTTATAGGTTTATTGCCCAATGCTGTTTTGGCTCTCTAGGCCCAACACATCTAATTTCACACTGCTCTGTTATCTCTATATATATTTCTTTACATTTATTCTACTGAAAATGAACCTGTCAGTTTTCAACAATATTAACAGTAGCTGTAAGAATGCAGTAGTATTACTATAATGAAGTTTATCTGTCCAGCAGCTGCTTTGCACTTTCCTGTGTTTCACTCATTCAAAATTCTCTGATTTCAACATCCATCTTTACTAATGCCTAGACATTTACCGGCTGCGTAGGTGAAGCTCTGCAAAAGTACAGCAGAAAGGGATTGAAATCATACAACACTGCACCTGTCGGACAGGCTATTGTAACACTTCAACAAGGTTTGCAGTGTTTGCTCTCCCTACAAATGCAACATACTCTTACTCCTTTCATAGAACACTTTTTTCCAGAGGCTGCGTTGCAGTAAGGCAGTCATAATGGCATTCCTGTGCACAAACACAATTTACCAATGCATAATTAGTATCGTAAACACAATAGACTCAGCTGAGGAAGGATCCTCCTGATCTAAACTGTCTTCTGCTGGGCCATATCAGTAGACACGAATTTATTGTTACCAAGTGTATTAGAAAATGTCATATGAAAATTGAGAGAGTCTCATATCTGGCAGTTGCATCTGAGCAATCTATATTTCATAGCAATTGTAGGTATCAACATTCCAGCGAAAAAGGATGTAGAAAGATATGCATAATATTCGTGTAAGCAGAAGGGTATAATGCCAGAAGAGATCTAGCATACTGTAGAAGTAAAAAATATTGCTTGATTACTAGGTTTCAACTCAAATAATCCTTTTATGAGTCTATTACGCATTTGAATATAAAATGTATGAGCTCGTAATTATGTTTTTCATCCAGTTCAACTAATGTATTTGTCCTCAGCTATAATTTTGAACCATCTCCTTTACTGAGTGGCACCATGGCCACCATAAGTTATGAAGTGCCTTCCTAAAATGTGCTGGCTTTCAGTTTGTTCTTTTTGGGATAATTAGAGGTGTATTGTTGCCAGTGCAATAATTAGTGGGCTGTGACCGGCATTCATCACTGTCACGTCATGTTTATTTCATATATCTAACAGCAGTGTAACAACTGGATAAGGCTAAACCCTCTCCTCATCACCAACACATACTCACAGACTAAAATATCTATATATCGATAGTTGTAATGACAGGTGGCTAGACAGACAGACAGGTAGATAGATATTTGTAGATTTACGTCCAAGCACATACTCGAAAACACACACAGATTAAAGAATATGTTTATCTATATATTGCTAAACATAGATAGACAGACAGATAGCTAGGTTTATATAGATATATATATACAGATATAGACATTCCCAAAGGTTAGAAAAGGTGCAAGACATGTTAAAAGATCATACTCAGTCAACTTACAGTTCACTAAAAGTGTTTTGTGGAATCACATTTTAGTGAATACAGAGGTTTTCTGATCCACAGTTCATCAAAAGACAGGTATATTAGGTGATAGCTGAGGATGTGATGAATTAAAGTTAGGATATTATACTGGCAGGAAGTGAATCACTTCAGTGTCAGGTTTTGGTAGTGTATTTCCTAACAATTTTATGCTCAGCAGGTGAGGGGTTAGGTTTGCTTGTGTTTTGTTACTGTACAGGATGGCTTAAAGTCAGTTGAAGAGGTTTAAAGAATGAACAATCCTAGCAACTCTTAGCAGAACACAAACCAACCCAAAAACAGGAAAAAACAAACTGCAGGTCTGCAGAGACTCCAACTGTGAGCTCCTGGATCAACCAGTATCCTTCAAAACAAAATAAAGTACTCAAAAACATTTTATAATGAGCGCTTTCATTTTATTAGTAAAAACTTCTTCAGAAACTTTGTTTCAAAGTATATCTGGTTAATCCAGGAGCTCACAGTCAGAGTCCCATAATGAACAATCCTAGATGAGGTTCCATGTAATGAATCCCTTGGTCCATGTTATGGTAAGCTCTAATTAACAGCATTTACTTAGGCCTAGTCTTGCCTAAGATTTACTGTGTGCTTTTCATTTAAGCTTAATTTTTAAGTAGCAGTCATGAGTCATGGGTTGGGAAAATGGCATTTATAGGGTATTGTTTCCTTCAAAAATGTTAAAATGATACAGGTGACAAATTTATTTTGTTTAGAACCAGATAGGATAAATGAGAAATTAATTGATAACATCCTACAAAGTGGAGTACATATAGCTTATAGGATGGTAAAACAGGACATACAAACTTGGCTTTTCAAGAATTAATTATTGAATAAAATGTCATAGGAAATGAGGATTGTTATGAAGGTAGTTATATATCAAAGGAATCCAGACTAAAAAAGCTTGGGAAGAGAAGTGGACTGAGTAGCTTTTCACCATTAAAGATAATTATTAGCAAGAGACACTGTAAAACGTTATGAATAGCTTAATCTTCTACCTAAAAGAGTTATTTTAATAATCCAGTAAAGAAAATTAAACAGAAGAAAATCTGTCAGAAAACATCTGAATTAGAAGTCGCCAATGACATTAACAACAATGAAAGAACTTTCTATAAGTAGCTTAGAACTATCAGAAGTCAGCCATTGTTCTTTTGGAACTCACTGGAAGGTACATGTACCAGAGACATGCAATAGTTATGATTTGTGTTTATACACAAATTGCCTTCAAGTAGCAGTTAGTTCAACTCTAGTTTTCTTAACCTTTTACCTCACTGTCCCACATTTTCTGTTCAAAGAATTTTCACAATATTTCAAAGTCACTAAAGTTCTTGTTCACAGAATATTCAGTGTCTCACAGACCCACAGCTCTTCAAACATTTCTGCTCCATGTGGATGAAGCTGATCAGTGTGTAAATTATCTTAGCTAAAGAAGGTTTACCTTTCAGAGCCCATAATGAGTATTTATGATCAGTTCTAAGATATTCTTTATCTTTTCAGTTAAAATGTAAAACACTGTGTCCCACCTCCTTCTTCTCTTCTGATGGCATCTCTCTTCTAATACCACCAAGTCTCTCTCTCTCTCTCACACATACACACACACACACACACACACACACACACACACACACACACACACACACACACACACGCAAGTTATCTGGAAAAGAACAACATTTATCTATGTTTCAGAACTTATTTTTGCCTGTTCTTGAGCCTCAACTTCCATTATTTTCCAGAGTGTTTCTTTTTATAACTCATCCAACTGATTTGTCTTTCCCCTTGTATTGTACACACATCCACCTCTTGATTTTTTTCACATCTGAATTCTCCCTCATCTTCTTGTCCTGTTTTATTCTTAGCAGTTTCTCAGCTTTACTAAAGTAGTACTTATACTTTTAAAGCAGGTCATTCTACTCTTTTTTAAGTTTTTTAATCATAGCACCAGTTAGTCAGATCTCACAACCCTTATAACTTTTTTTTCATAAACTAGTTTATTGAGTTTCTGTTAAAAACAGATTACGCACTTATTTCTGTTTCTTTTTCTGGCAATTACCCATTTCTCTGAAAATTCATTAATTTTTAACAAAATAGGCCCTTTTATTGCTCAGATAAACAAATATTTTGCTTACATACAAAACAGAAATATCCCAACGATATCCAGGTGCTTCTGTAAAAATAGAACAATCCAATGGTAAAAAACAAACAAAGGCAATGCTCCAGGTTCTCCAACAGTTTAATAAAAATGAACACAAGTGCTTTCACAATAATGCTACTTCAGGTGTATGAATGAAAATCAAACTGGCACCATTCTTATGCCATTTAAACCCGGTCACATGGGTAAGCAGTCAAAGCAGTTAAGGATAAAGGACTCCATTAAAAGCAAACATAGACTTAAAAAATCGGTACATATAGGACAACATAAAAATCGTAAGAAAAACATTGCTTTCATCTACATAATGGCCTGCTTAGTTTAGTGATGTTACATAGCAAATATACATTTTACTTTAAATAATGAGGCATCAGCTGCCTATTCTGAGCATGCTGAGGTATGTACTCATCTTAGACATCAATTGTTTTCTAAGCACTGTTACAGCTCTGTCTTGTGGCTTATGTGTCTAGTCTTAATGTGTGCTTTTATTCTGTGTTTCTATAGAACTAACAGTTACAAGTAATAGTCGTCACATCCTTCATCTATATTCAGATGTTTAAAAATATTGTGTCTGCACAGGGATTCACTTCAGAATCTCTAAAGCCCAAAATCTTGAATTTCAAAAGACTGAGACAAAAATCTCAAAAGTTCAAAACATTGAAAGCTCAAAACACTGAAAAAAACACAGGACACCAACACTTACTATATTCCAGCGCAACTACATAGATAAACATATTACACTTCTCCAACTATAAGGAGGGGGCAAGCCCCTATACACCCCACACTCCCTGCTACTTAAATATATCAACTCAGAGATCGCACTCCACAGAACAAAATGGCAAGCATACCATTCTGCTCTTCATGATTGCCTGTTGTAACCTTAGTCATGTTCCCTTCTAACTTGCTATACTACAACATAACTCATCTTAGTGTAGTGAAGTGTGATCTTGGAGTTGATATATTAAATAGCAGGGGGTGCGGGGGCACAGCCCCCCACATGGGGGGTGCAGGGGTGCTTGCCCCCATACTTATATTTGGAGAAGTGTAATATGGTTTGACTTTTGTTTCTGCATGTAGTTGTGCTGGAATATAGTAAGTGTTTGTGTCCTGTGTTTTTTGTCAGTGTTATGAAATTCAGTGTTTTGAGTTTTGAATGTTTTGAACTTTTGAGATTTTGGTCTCAGTCTTTGGAAATTCAAGATTTTTGGGCTTTAGAGATTCTGAAGTGAATCCCTGCACAGACATGATACACATTTCTGGGTTTATATTTAGATTTATTGTATTCACTCTGATTTGATTGCTGGTTCTTCTACCTGTTTACTTTCATGCATACTTGGGAAAACAATGGAATAAGAACCATTTTTATAACCCACATGAATTTTCCTTTCCTAATAACGCATAAATACAGTTTTATTCAAAAATAGGACATTAAAACCATAGAGAAAGCAACACAACTGTTTCAAAATATATTTGTAAAAAAGTTCAGTAGCAAGAAGAATAATGACACCAAAACCATGAGGCAGATTGGACTTGCTAGTATAGCACAGCATTCTTCAACACCAAATATATAAATACATTTTTGGCCAGGGTAAATATTAAAAGGTACCTGAGTGGATGCAATCTAAAGCAGAGACTTAAAATAGACAATAACAAAACTTACATGTTCTCAGAGATGGCTGTTTAAAAGCTCACTTAGCAAATACTACTCACCAAAAAGCTGACGAAAGACACTTAAAAAAACAATCTGTGAATACAAAGGAAAGAGTAAATAAAAAAACAGTAGGACTATTAGCCTGTTTTCACCTACTCATAAAATCATAGAAAAGCTTATTTCAGATTTTGGTAAAGGAATTGTGGGAATTAAAGATATATAATATTAACACAAACGATCCAGCAGCAATAAGTCTACAATAACCTGTAATAATAACCTGTAATTCTTTTATAGCACTGCTACATGCACTATAAACAAAGGTTGCAAGTATATATCATACATAGAATACTGTACTGCCTGTCATTTTGTGTTTTCTGAAGTTAATCTCAGAGTTATCCATCTTATGATTGTTTAGCCATTTAAGTAACTGAGACTTAAAATGGTCAGAAAACAGACAATTGTATGCTGAATACAATGAATACAGAAGTGAATGGCTTCTTTTTATTTTGAAACAAGTTATTCCGATACTGTGATCAGTGGCAGGTAGAGCTGGATTAACCATTAAGTAAAATAAGCATGTGCTTAGGGCATCAAAGGAAGGAAGGCACCACAGGAATTTCCATTGCCGGATTTACCATGGACCATATGGTGCAAAACTGCAAATGCTGCAGCTAAACCAGGTTCCACAAAAAGGGCTCCTACAATAAATGAAAAAGATACATAAATATATATAAAATAATAAAAATAATAATAAAATAGTAAAAATAGAGGCTAGCAATATATATTATTCTTGGAAAACAAACAAAATTAGAATCTGGTAACTGCCACACTGTCCATCAAGGCTCACGTGATTATCCTTGTCTTGATCATGTCAGCTGTTTCATTCAATTATCCACTGAGAGAGAGGGCAGAGCAGCATTGTCAGATGTATGATAATTATCGTACATGTACAATAATTTTATGGCATGTACAGTAATACATAGCATACCATTAGCATACACATTTTGTACGATAATTTGAAAAATATTTAATTTTGTAAGAGAAATTTATATGAAAACAAAATAAATATTTTTAATGCCATACATTTTGAATTTACACTCACAGATTTCCCTTATTACTGTAGATGCATGTGCTGTGTGCCAACAGCACAGTGTGCTAACATTTTAACTTTGTAAGTAGGATGATTCCTTTTTTTTTCTATTTCTCCTTTCAATTTTCATTACACTGACAATAAATAATGTAATTATTGTTTCATAATTTTGTGGACTGGCAGTGCTTATAAAATGTTGTGAAACTCATGAAAATGGTCAAACACTGTATAGTGCTGCTTTTGACTATGGATGTATTTTCTGATTTTTATTTATCACATGGTGGTGGACTAGTGGTGATAACTGAGTTTGTATTTCACTACGTCAATTTAAGTGGTGCTGGTGATTTTGTCATGTGCATTTTTTGTACGTGGTGCCATAGTGATGGGGGTGAGGACAGCATGAGTGTTTTTTTCTCACATGGTGGTGGTAGTGACTAAGTTTATTTCATCATGTGACACAAGGCGGACTGCATCCACATGCTACTATGTATGTTCAAGTTCCGCTGATGCTACTAATTTATTGAGACAAAATCGATCTATATTAATTAAAGCATGAAAGCACAAGATTCAGCTGTAAGCGAGTATAATTAAATTGTTAGTATGGTTCTGCCTGTGATATGTGTAACTGTGTTGATTGCCACATAATATGCAAACAAAATATTCTTTTTATTTCTGTATTTTACAGATCCCAAGAACTAAGATGAAATGTTTTCAATTAAGTGGCGCACAAAAGCAAAAACTATCAAAAAAGGAAGAGAATACTTTGGATTTAGTGTCCAAGACTCCAAAGCTCACTGATTTCTTCATACAAGTTCCATAAAGTGATATACCGATTCTGGATCAAAACCGATCTCTGTCATCAGAAGCGGACACAGATACCACTTTGATCACTTCGAACTCAAGATATGATGATGTTGGAATCACCGAGGTGTCACAAGCAGGTTCATCTAGCATGTCTTACTACTGATCTTACTTTTCCTGTAAATTTTCTTGATACCTCTACTGCAAATGTTGATTCAAGTTGCTTTACAAGACATTCTAGGGTTGAAATAATTGTTGAAAATGAAAGTTTAGTGGACCATGGTGATGGTATTGAAATGATTCAGCCTGAAAAGGAATAGCAAAAGATCCAGGGTTGTGGCTTGATTTTTCTGATGATGATGTGGCTTATTGGACTGCTTATGGACCCCGTGACTGTCAACACCACAATGGGCTATTTGACAAGTCTTACCAACATTTCAATAGTGGCAAACCTGCAAGATACTGTTCACAAAAACATTTCATTTGGACAAAAACTAATGGTGAGAAATAGAAGAGAGAGTGGTTATTGTATTCACCATCAACAGGAGCAGTTTACTGTTTTGTTTGTAAACTGTTTACTCCTAAAATTTCTCACATTTTGTTATAAAAGAAGGGTTCAGTGATTGGTGAAATACTATTGCAATTGATCATCATGAAAAAAAGCACTACTCACCAAGACTCTATGATAACATACTTAACTTGCACTCACAGACAAGGTACATGGTTGGGGCAGCAGTTGTAAAAACAAATTCAGGAAGAGTGAAATTACTAGGAACATCTTGAGGAGTGTCATAGCTGTTACTCATACATTAGCTGAACATGACTTGGCTTTTTGAGGAACAGAAGAAGGATCTGGATCATTGCAGAATGGGGATTTTTTAGAGCTGCTTGAGCTCATTTGCCAGTATGATCCATTTTAGCTGGTCACATTTCAAAATATTAAAATATTGGCAAAGGAAATCCTTCTTACCTGTCCAAAACCACCTATGAGGAACTCATTCAATTAACGGCTGAAAAGGTCCATGCGCTCATTGTTGACAAAGTAAAATCTTCTGGTTATTTTTGTTTGTCAGCTGATTCAACACCAGATGTATCACATATCAATCAGTTAATGTTGTACTTTGGTACTTAGAAGATGGACAGCTTATGAACGCTTTTTAACCTTTCTGGAAATTAAAAGCCATACCGGTGAGAAAATGGCAAATCAGGTATTACAGTACTTACGTGAAGTTTCTAAGCTAAACTTTTCAAAATGTAGAGGTCATGACAACACTGCTAACATGTCTGAGCATTATAAGGGGATGCAGCAAAATATTTTAGAAACAAACAAGTTTTGCTATATATGAGCCCTATGCAGCCCATTCATTAAGTCTGGTAGACCAAAGTGCTGTTGACTGCTGTCAAGAGAAGGTTAATTTCTTTTCTACAGTGCCGTTGTTCTATACCTTTTTCAACCTCAACCAGTCGATGGAAAATTCTTAAGGGTTGTATTGGAAATGAAAGTATGAAAGTGTCTTAAAATCCCTCTGTGATACCAGATGGGAGGCACATGCTATGGCAACAGCAGCAATTTTGAAATTGGGGCACCAAAATCTTTTAAGTTCTTAGGGCCTCTAAAGCTCTTATCCTGGCCATGGCAGCAGGTCAATATTTCATGCAATCTATGTGGATAATGTATGACTGCATGGAATGAAGAAAATATAAAAATAGTACAGATGAAGCACAAACTTAAAATTATTTCACAATGACACGTCAGTGGGTTTATGATCATAATTTGTCCATAAATGTTAAAAACAAGTTTTTATTTCTTCTAGTGATGTCAACAATTGAGAATTAATCAAGGAAATTGAATTTAAAGGTTTGGAGATGTTGGTTGATAGGAAATTATCATTCAGTTCCCATCTAAATGAAATTTGCAAAACTAGATTTTAAGTGATTACATATATGTTTATCAGCCTCATATGAAAAATTGCAACATGGCTACAAATTATGGTCACCAACTATGATAGAAGAGAAAGGCTGAAAAATGAAAATATTTTCACTTACTCTAGGATAAGTGAGGAATTTCATCAATGTATTCAAGGAAGCAAATGACAGTTTAGTTTTCAAAAGTTTGGTTTGAATAGAAACTCTATGAATGACATGAAAGCTTAAATGACCATTGAATAAGATCTGAAGAAAAATAGCAATATTGCCTGAGAGTAACATAGCAGTAGAATGTACTACCTGATAAGAAAAGAGCATGTAATGGCAAAACAAATTGCAAAGCAAAACTAGATATGCATCTTGGATATTATGGTTATAGAATTTGTTAGGCATGCTTTCTACATTGTCTCTGTCTAAATACTAATTTCTATTCTAAAATCTGTGTTTGCATTTGTAGTGTTTCAGAAAAATATTACAATTGTCTCTGTCTACATTCTAATTTCTATTCTAATATCTATTTATGTTTGTATTTGTACTCTTTCAGGAGAATACTGTAATTGTCAATATTATGTTTTACTGTAATATAACTTTAGTCAGCGCATGACTAGACTGAGTATCAATAAAGTATCCTTAAATCCAGTTAAAAGAAGAACTGAAAACTATTGCACATCATCTGGTACACCACATCAGTCAGCTACTGACTATCAACTCAGTGAGAATGTGCATAAAATGTATTATGCACATTAAGATGGGAGGCATTCTTTTTTCTGAAACCCAAATGTACAAGTCAGATACATTCAAACACAGTACTTATTTCTTGTTCCTAAGTAACCAAATCATTTATAAAGGGAAATACTCATTTTTTGTTTCCATGAGTAATGAAAACCTAGAAGGTAGTTATAGTATCCTGGGGAAGGGGACTGGTGTGCAAGAGTTTTCATCCAACAATAATGCAATCTGTTTTGGTCAAAAGTTTCTCTGAGACCTTCTGACCGGTGTTTTGTACATTCATTTTGAAATGTTTGCATTTTGTTTTGAAACCACAATAAGACAACATTAACAAGAAATATAACCTGTCTGCAAGGACAACTCTAAGTGTGGAAGTGAATGAATTAGGTTTGATGTCTTAATATTTCAAAGATAGTATTGGGAAAATAGTAAAATTAAATACAAGTACAAATGAAATTAATTTAATGATCATCTATGTAAGATTAAACTATTAATTAAACAGTATGACTTTACTACAGGCCCCTTCATTGCTGTTCTGTTTAGAAAGTATATCCTTTTTGTTTTTTTTTTAGCATCAGTGACATTGACAGTATGGTGAGATACAACTGGAATAGGAAATAGAGACATAAATAAAGAAACCTTTCAAGCAGGTGTAAAATTATTGGAGTACAATAAAAGTGAAATAATCACAGACATTACGAGTGAGACATTAGTTGCATTTTTGATTACCATCAGTCCTGCCTATCGTTTTATTCATTTGTTTGCTTTTTTGTTTGTTTATTTTGATTTGGTTACTCCACGGTGAAATGACCAAATACCGAGCCCAGTTAGTCAGACAATGCAAACTATTAAGTATGGTTACTGCTAAGCTTACAGACAAAGGAGACCATCAAGAAGCCCAATATTAGTGGGAATCTAATAATGTCCCATATTGATCAAGCTTGATAAGGAGAGAATTTAACAGAATTGGACACTTATCTGAAGAGACGAGGAAGTTTTATTTATTTATTTAGCTGTCAATTTACTTCCATTTGTTTACAGAGAAAATCCAAATGGCCTAAAAGCCCCTCTTCAGATGAGGTCCAGGGAAAAAAAGCTCCAACAAAGAACTTCACAGTTATAGAATGATCAGCAAGAATGAACTATCAGTTGAATATGTTACAGAAAGAAACATAATGAGATATGATTCATAAATGTAAATATTATTACAGTACATGGTATAGAAAATAATTACAAATCTGCCTATGGTCTTTGTATTTTTGACAAAAGAGAGACTACAATTTATTTACAACTTACAATACATCATATATAACATAGTGTGTACTGCTTCAACAAAGTATATCATGCAGTGGAGAAATACATTTATGTATATCACAGTGGATAGTATAGTAGAACAATATCAGAGAAATTATAGCTTAGCCATGTTCATTCTAACAATGTCTAACATAAAATGTACATACAGTATGCTAGCAATTATGCTACATTTAAAATGTATTACCTGTGTGAAGAAGGTGACACTGAAAATGCTGAAAAGATGTAAGAAATGGAGTAGCTAACTGAAGGTACATTACTGTTTAATTTATATCCATGCATGCCTGCAGTAGAAATCAACATTTATGTGAGTCTGTAAAGCCGCAAAGACAGAAGAAATTGTGCAATGGTCTGTTAGCAGGTAGAGTTCTACAGCTTCTAAGAAGTTAAAAAAAACTGAAGGGCTGTTTAATGAAGTTATTATTTTGGGGACTGGAATGTTGCTTTCAGAGGAGAGAACAACAAAAATGGAAAAAAATGATCAAATCAACAGTTAAGGGTGAGGCCATTTACCTATGATTTATTTGCATAACTCACAAGCAAACATAACAGATCTTGCTTGCCTCTCAACAATATCAGTACAGAGCTAGCTTACAGTGACAAGTCATAGATAGACAAATCTTAAACTCATCTCCCATAGTGGGAGAAGCACTCCTTGTCCACAGATTATTATCGATGACTTCATTGCCCGCACAGCAAGTACCACAGGTCCCAGTTTGACTCTGAGGGGGACTTTGTACTTTGATTGACCAATATATTGCTTCTATATTCAGTCATGATTCTGTCACTTCTCCAGTTTTTTTTTTTTTGTAATTGATAATTATTTTATGTCATGTTTTATAATACAACTATTAGGCACAATTGCGCCATTGGTAAGATTTTCTTTAAAATAATTGGTACTGTACCATACCTCTCACCCTCTTACTGCAAGAAATCTGGACAAAACCTGACAAAATGGGGAACAAAGGCCCAAAAATAGGGACACATTTTAAATATTGCTCTTATAAACTTAGAAAGTTGCTAGAATAGCAGGATTTGTGTTACCATACATTTTCTGAAGGATATGAAGTCTGAAACTCAAATGGCTGTCATTATTTATTGATTTTAATCCTTAAATCATCCCAGTGATTTGTCAAAAAAAAATTTTATGAGGAACAGACCAAAAATATGACACAATAATCTGGACATTCTGCAAAAATCTGTACAGTTGCAAGGTATGTACTGTACTAAAAAGAAAACCAGAGACATCCTCTACAAATCAGTAAATAAAATTAGTAATTCACTGCAAAACTATGAAATTAATGCAACAGCTTCACAATCTTAATACATCTCTCACTATATACTGCCCACAGTAACAATTCCAGGTAACAACTGTTCATTATTAGACATTTTTGCATACAACCTCAAGGCAGTCACCATTCAGCTAGTAGCTTCATTGATGGTGTACAATAAAGTGAGTGGCACTGAGGTCAGCTAGTGGAATGTATTCATTGCAGTGAGTCTGTCGAAACCTGTGCCATCAATAAGGAACCAAAGCTGCACTTCAAGCCAAGTGAAGGTGAATATGGCTGAAGCTTCACAGGTAGTAGCAGGGTAGCTACCAAAAATCTATCCACTTTAACTTTATTCTATTGTTGTTAACAATACTAAAAAAATAGTCTGTCTTATGTCTGTCTGAATCTGCTTTCCAGTATCCTAGTCTCATAGATTCACAATTTCATAAGTTTGACTGTCGTTGTTACTTAAAAAAAGATCCATTGCCTTAATCCTATGCTCATAGTTTCTACTTCCCATATATATATTCTGATTACATTTGAAAGCATTTAATGACTGAACCCTTTTAACTGTAGAGAAGTTTATAGTCTTGAAGGAATTGTACAATGTATATGGTACATTTTTTATTATGGATGTTTGTTTCTAGAATTAGGGTCTTAGATCTGGTATTAGCACCCTCATTGGTGCAAAGAGTTTCAGACAGAACCAAATTAGGTATTATCTTATCTTACAGAGCATTAAAAGAAAAGCTCTTTGTGAACTACAAGAAATAGAATATGAGTTTTCAAGAATTTTTTTCACTAATTTCAAATTTTCTGTACCTATATTTTCTTAATAGGTCTCATTGGACTGTTTCAGGTTCTTTCATGTGGCATGCAGAATGCAGCATTGTATTCAGTGATGGGTTGGAACAGTATCAATAAAATGATACAATAACCTCCCTGGAGTGACTAGACATGTCCTTTGAATTAGATGAACTACAACATGTATTTTTCTAATAGTCAAAGTTTCAATTGTTATATGCAAAAACTCAAAATAAAAGCCACAGATAAATAGCACATCATTTAAGTTTATTTATTCTATCAGATAAGGAGCACCTTGGACAATTACTGTGGCCTTCTAAAGTTACCAGATATCACAATTTTAACACTTTTATGTTATAGGAAAATTAAAGAACTAGTAACAAACTTAAATCAATTAAACATAATATATAAAGAATTAAATCACTTGACTGATAAGAAATTCCTATAAACAGACCTTTGCATACATGTCTAAATAAATGTTGACATTTTCTTATCAATTTCCATATGCATCTGCTAATATAATAAAAGTATACCCATCACATGTATGAATAGCAATAAATGTACACTATAAATATAATGATAAATGAATAGAAAACACCATAAACATTCCTACATATTCAAACTAAATTATTGCATTCAATAATTCAATTTTAGTTTAATATTTAAATCATGTGATGGGCATGTGTTGCACTTAAAAATATATTTTGCCTCTATCTTACAAAGTACATCTGAAGTATGCTGCATTTGTCAGCTCCACCGAATCTTATGAAGTAAAAAAAATAATAATAATTTATTTTCCTTCACCAGTCATCTCAGAAAAATGCTTGCCACTTGTTCTAATAGCAATATATGTGCATGTTCTTCTTTCGGCTTTTCCCGGTTAGGGGTCGCCACAGCGGAACTCCGGTCTGCTAATGATTGGCAGTAGATTTTTTACAGTGCCAGCTCGATGCCCAACCTTCAACAAAGGCACGCCCATTTACACATGTCTTTCGAATGCCACTCGACCGCAGGGAGGACATAGAGACTCCACACAGAAGGCGCTCCAGCTGAGAATCGAACCGGAGAACCTCTAGCTGTGTGGTGACAACACTACCGCTGTACCACAGCGGCTTCTAATAGCAATATATGTGCATAATGTTTGTTAATTTTAATTTGTTAATATAGTTTGATTACTTTTACATAAATGTTACATAAATGTATATGTACCTATGTCATAAGTGATAACTCAATAAAGGTGTATAAAAATAAATAAATAAATAAGTTTAGAAAGCTGTCTGTTGAAATCCCTGAATTTTAATGATGGTGTTATTTTCATATTTATTTTGTGATCATAATTTATGTCCTTTTTTGCCAAGTCTCTTAATATTACATTTACTGGCTTTAAATATGAAGTTATTGCTGCTTCAACAGATACATAGTTTTTTTTTTTTTTTTCAGAATCTCTCTTCCCTTAGCAAGAAAATACTGTTTAATATCAAACAAAGAGTGAATCTAGTGTGCCATTTTGGATAATCTCCCTTTATAATTTCTCCAAATCTTTTGGGGTTTTAATACCATGATGGAAATGGACCCCATTCCTAAGTCAAAGTATGATTAAAGTTCATGAAATTAGTATTGTTTCAATCTTTGATGTTAGTCAGAAGTGTTCTTTGCAGCACCCGCAATGTGCCCAGTAATGACTCTTTCTGCAATTCGTGCAGTTACATGTATCAGTAACATATTTAAATATGATTGTAGATTCTGTTTTATAAGAGCTGTTGCTTCTACTACCATTTGAACTGTCTTAGTATCTCTCTTCCATGTTGCTCTTTCTTTCTGCCTTCAGATCTTGATATTTTATGACTTTGTGTCTCTCTGTATGCATGACACTGTAGTCACTGGATGTAGCAATTTCAATGATCAATGCTATTTCTGTCTTCTTTTCATGGACCACTATATCTGGTTTTCTCACATCTATTGTTTGAACTATTGGTAATGTGTGATCCTGTGTGATGTAGACATCATCATTTTCTATGGTGCTTTGTGGCTCATGTTTCCAGTGTTTTTCAGCTACTTCAATATTATAATGTTTGCACAACCCCAGTGCAACAGTCTTGCCACATTAGTATGCCTTTCAGTATACAGTCCTTCTGCCATTAGTATGTCACAATCAGCAACAAGGTGTGCAACTGTTTCCAATTTTGTTTTACAAAACCTACATTTGTCTATTTCTCCTACATGTTCATTGGACTTTTATCAACCAACATGTATGAAAGTCCACTATCTTGGGCAGCCAATATTAACCTTTCATCTTTTGGTTTGAATTTACCTCTCCTTAACCATTTCTGCATTCCATCCTGATCTAGATGACGTTGTTCCAGGAGTTTTCTATACTTGCAACTACATTTATGTATTTTCCACATTTCTTGCCTTCTCATCTGATCCTTCACCTTATATTCTTTCTTTTGTTTTTTTTTGGCAGTTTAATTTTCTGCCTGATTTTTATCTATGTCTGGTTTGATTTCCATTTCTGCTTGATGCTGATATGTTTCTGCTAGATTAAGCAGAGAAGTCATTTTAAATTTATTCTCCTCATGTTCAAAACTTTCACTATGTTTGGGCCTTCTGAGGTCAGCAGATATTTATGCATTCCTACAATTGCAGATCTATACATATAATAAGTCTCAAGGAGGCCCATACCTCCTTTGGAACAGAGAATATATAATCTTGGTATGCACTGATTTTTATAAATCATTTGATGATCATGAAGCATCCTTCTTGTTTTCCTATCTAATCTAGCCAACACCTTTTGGGGCCAGTCAATCACTCCAAAACTGTAAGTTAGGACAGGAAGAGCAAATTGGTTTATAGCTTGAACTTTGTTAGATCTCAACACTGTTTTCAGGATTAATTTAAGTCTTCTAAAAATATTTCTTACTAAGTTTTATTCACATTTGTTCATGTTTTATTGTTGATCCTTCATCAATTCCCAAATATTTATATACTCCCTCTTGCTCAAATTCTTTTGTATCGCATTCTTGTCCCAAACTGATGTTGTCTTGGTGCTGCAGCTTTCCTGCTTTAAAGGTTGCTTTTGCACGTTAATCAAGACCAAATAACATTCTTACATCATCTGAAAAGGTTTTGACTACTTGCAGTTGTGCTTTTAGTTCCTCATCTAACGAGATTTACTTTTAAATCATCTACAAAAAGAAGACGAAAAGTCTTTACACTTTGTTGCTTTCTGGGAGTCAAATTGTAGCCATGACCTAATCTGTTAAGCAGGCAGCTTAATAGGTTAAGGGCAAGGCAAAAGGGCAGCAGTGACAGAGTCACCCTGGAATATCCCCTTTGGATTTTTATCCCTAGAATAATAATTTGTCTTTTATCATGGCTTAACTGCAAAGTGGTTTGCCACTGTTTTATGGTCAGTGTTATGTAGTTTATCAGTGCAGGGTATATCTTATACATTTGTAGGAAGTCTTTTATCCATGAATGTGGGATACTGTCAAATCTCCATTGTGATTTTGTCCATGATTTAGAAAACCACAAAATATTTTATTTAGACTGATGGAACTTGTGTTTTTAATGTTACATGTGGTAGCAGCTAATAAATCTGTAGTTATATAAGAGATGTTTCTTCTTATCTGTCTAGCTTTCAGATATATCTCTTTGTTTAGTATAATGGCTAAATAACATTTTTTTCTGAAACACATTTGCTATGTTCTGTAGCTGGGTGTTCATGTTTCTGATAACATGTTACATTCATAACGCTATGCCTAAACAACCAAAAAAGTATTAATCTTATAGTCATCTATTTCCCTCCAGGCAACAATGCTGAAAACTTAGAACAAACTCTCAGTTGGCTTTCCACCTTCTATCCCCAAGAAACGATTATTTTAGGAGATGTTAACATTGACTGGTCTCTCCACTCCTCCCAACCAAATCCACTCCCCATTAACTTACATGGATTCTCCCAACTTATTCTTTCCCCCACTAGAGTTGGACATGCCCAACAAAAGGAGAGCATCATAGACTGGATTCTTACTAACAAGGATCCTTCCAACTATACCTCAGGGACCCTCCCCAACGACCTTAGCGACCACCTTATCACCTTTATTATTAAACACAAATGTCCAACTACAAACCCCCCCCTAACCAGACTAGTTAGGAACAGCAAGAATTTTTTCCCAGACCAATTTCTTGCAGACCTCAATGCATGTAACTGGTCCATCCTAAAAACTCTACCCTTAGATCAGAGCGTGTCATACTTTAATGACACCTTCCTCAAAATACTTGACTCTCACGCTCCTAAGCGACTCATTAGAACTAAGGAACGTATCGCACCTTGGCTATCTAAAGACACTAAAACTAAAATTAAACTCAGAGATCAGGCCTGGAACAAATGGAGAACCACAAAAACCCCTCCGGATCGCATCAAGTTTCTACAGCTTAGAAACTCAACCAAAGCAGCCGTTATGTCTGATAAAAAACAATATTTCTGTCACCTCCAAGACAAACATCAAAACAATCCCAAAAAATTCTGGGCCGGTTTCAGTCACCTCCTCCATCCAGGCAAATCCACTACCCCCACACCTGAAATACTCATGGATAAGGATCCAAGTGAAATAGCTAACTCTTTTAATTCTTTTTTTACTGAGACCATCCAGTCCCTCGCCAGTCAGCTTACTTCTTCCCCCTTGGCTCCAACCTCAACCAACTACCCCACTCAAACTGCCTTCAACTTACAACCCACCTCCACCTTCTACATTCGTACCCTCCTGAAAAAACTTAAACCAACTACCCTAGCGGCTGACCTACTCCCAGCCAAATACTTACAAATAGCATCTGATGCCATAGCCTACCCTGTATCAATCTTAATTAATCGGTCTATCTCCGAAGCCTCTATTCCCTCAATCTGGAAAATCTCTTATATCATTCCTCTCCACAAAGGAGGGTCCTCCACTGACACAACTAACTATAGACCCATAGCAATACTCTCCCCCCTATCCAAAATTATGGAACGCTGCATTCACAAGCAACTCATTACCCACCTCATACAAAATAATCTCCTGTCCAACACCCAACACGGCTTTCGCCCCCATCATAGCACAACCACGGCTCTCCTCTCCTTTGTTGATTCAATTAACCTCAACCGGAATAACAAATTAATATCCTCTGCGCTTTTTCTAGACCTATCGAAAGCCTTCGATATGGTCAACCACAAACAGCTGCTCCATACACTGGAAACCTTTAATCTTAGCAAAACTACCATAAGTTGGTTTAACGCATACCTCTCCGGTAGAAAACAGGCGGTACAGTGGCAAAACAGGATTTCAGACCTACTTCCCACTAACATCGGTGTTCCCCAAGGATCTATTCTCGGTCCCCTTCTTTTCTCCCTCTTCATTAATGGTCTACACTCTATCCTCCCTAAAGCCACCTGCATTCAATACGCGGATGACTCCACCCTAATCTGCTCAGACAACTCTCTCACCAAACTCCAAGTCACAACCCTAAACTGCTTTTCTATAGTC
This sequence comes from Protopterus annectens, assembly GCF_019279795.1. Lineage (NCBI taxonomy): Eukaryota > Metazoa > Chordata > Ceratodontiformes > Protopteridae > Protopterus > Protopterus annectens. The sequence continues at coordinate 215,253,723 of NC_056743.1, read as the reverse complement.
GAAAAATGGTTCTCAGATTTAAAACTCCTACTTAATCCAACCAAAACCAAATTGCTTCTATTCTACCCCACTCCAGCTACTACATACGGAATGGAACCTCCCTATACCCCCATCTCAACCTTCGCTGTGTCCTCTAATAATGGTACCAAAATCTATCCTGTCACCCACACCAAACTACTTGGGGTGACAATAGACCACAAACTTAGATTTGACATCCATGTTAACCAGACCATTAAATCACTTAACAAGAAACTTGGGTCCATGTATAGAATAAAGAAATTCTTAACCCCTCACACCAAAGTAACCATTGCCCGTACCCACCTCCTCTCCACACTCCTCTACGCCTCCCCAATATTCTCCTTCCTTCACAAGAAAGAGCTTAATAAACTATCCACTACCTATAACCACATAGCCAGATTCATTACCGGTATGCCCTACCGCACCCATCACTGCCTAAATCTAAAAACACTGGGATGGCTAGAATTGCCCAACATCCTCAAACTCAACCAACTTACTGAGGCATTCAAAATTATTAAACATCCTGATAAAACTCCCTCACTGAACAATATACTTACCCCCTACTCCAATCTTACATCCCTTAGGTCATCCAAAAGTATTCAAGTGTTAACCATTAAATCTAATAACTCGGGTGGTGAAGCTCTGTATGCCAATTCCATTGGCAAACCCTGGAATGCCCTCCCAAGCAACCTTAGACTTACACCCACTCTGCACCAATTCAAAATTCAACTCCGAGCTCTATTAAAATCCCAATGGCTATGCCCATGCTCTAATCCAGACTAATAGCTCAGGCCCCCGGCTCAACCTGGCTTACCCAGGCCTCCACCCAGCCCTTAACCTTAAGGGTCCACTATGTAGTCCTGATTATCCATCTTTACTAACTGGTATCACTAATGAATTTTTATACCATTGCCTACTGTTTTATTTTGCATATAAATGTTAGCTGTCTCAATTACCCTAAGTTTTGTCACTATATTTGTTTATGTACCTCTGTTCTTTGGAGCTTTTCTCCCCGGGTCTCCACTGAAAATGGATATGTATCCAGTTGGACCAACCCGGTCAACAAATGTAAAATAAAATAAAAATAAATAAAATAATTTCCCCTTCAATTTTCTGAAGTAATTAAGCAATACCATATTATTGCTTTTAGAATTTGAGATCACAAATTTCCCTTCAATTTAAAGAATGCAATAGTTATCAGCCTTTGTGCTCAAGTTGAATTCATTGTTAGATACTGGAGATTTAATAAGAAAAGTAAATTGTTTCTGTTTTGTATTTAATGTAGACTTTTTATGGCTTGGATAATTTTGAAAGCTAAGTGGTATATTCACATGAATGGCTTGCATCAATCCAAAGTGGTTACTACATAGTTTCTAAAGAAACAATGCCTATTCATTTTGTGATTCTATAAAAGGCATCTTGTTTAATTTACCTGCATATTATAACTGCTACCTATGTGTTCTTGAATGCATGTTTCGGACATATCATAGAATTCAATAATGGTATCCTAGGCAGACTTATTTAGGTCATTAAGTATAGTATCCCAGTCTCCTCTTGTGTGCCATTTTAATGCATCGGGGTTACTTTCCACTGATGAAGTCTAAGAAGGATGTTGTATTATATATATGCATTTGATTTTCTTTTTTTCTCTACTGGATTTTGTTCTCCTGTTGCCTTCCAATCCTCATGTCTCCCATGTACCGGCTGACCATTCATTCCTCTAAGGGAGACATTTGGCTGCAGTAGTTGATATACATCTGTTAAGACTCTTCCTATTATGATCTTAAGCCCTCCTCCTGAGTGGGGAATGAGTCATCTGCATTTCCACAGGGACTGCTGTGTGTTCTTCTATGCACCTGCAATGAAGGTTACCACATATGTGTCTTGGTGAGATGAACATACACATCAGTGTCTCTTTGTTGCTTTGCTACCTCCTCTTTTCTGGGCATTGTTGTACCACATGACCTGAACCCCTTCCTCTTCCTAGTATAGACATGCCTGTTTTCCCCACACCAGCTACAGCAGATGCCCAAGCCACCAACTGAGATGAGAGTCATACTAAAGGCTTTATCCCTGTATACCAGTGTAACTGGCTGAGTTTGTTTTTTCTTCTAGGACCAAAGCTGATGGCATCATGATCTGTGTTATTTACAATGGGTATAACTATATGGGAAAACAGGAATAACCCTAGTCTTGATAGTATGTTATCAAATGAATTGCCATCTCTAGCTAGATTTCACATATTTGTTCTAAATTGGCTTCATTCATGTAGTCGATTAATATTTGGTCATATTTATTCGAAAACAGAGTAGTTTACCTAGGCAAGGATTCTGTAGGTACCCCCCCCCCCCCGTAACAATTGTATTTCATTGATTTTTCATATTGCAGATCAGTCAGGAATCCATTGTGATCTGCAGGGAGCATAGACAGTAGATTCCTATTAACTGATATTTAGGATCGTCAGTGTGAATTATTGTCTGAGTGATTTGTAGTCATGAGCTGATTTCCTGGCTTTTGCATGCTCATTTACAAAAAAATAAAAATAAAAAAAATTGCATTTATCCCATCAGAACTGCAAAAAATGAAAGTAGGTGAACCCTGGAAGTTGTGATATATATTTTAGATGTTTAAATCATGCTTAAGTAACAGTACAAATATCAACATCCTCCAAGCAGTGGAAAGACTTCAATTTTTATTGAGACTTTTGACATTTAAGAAAGTCACCCTCAACTCTGATTTTCTTTAATCTTGTTTATCTTTCCTTTTTTTACTTATTTATACTGGGGGCTTTAGTGGGACTCAAAAAATTGATAAACATCTACTGAGCAGTACCTCTGATACTTTAACTTTTGTATCTTCCTTTTTTTATTTTTATTGAGGGCTTTAGTGGCACATAACAATAACATGTATTGGTCAGTTTGTGATTCTTTTTATCATGACACAACCACAATCATCACATTCTTCAAAGAAAAGGGGTGCTAACCTTTCTGTCTTAAACTTGTTCCGGAACAATATTTCATGACTTTCTTTTCACTAATCACAAATACAAAGAGTTTACATGTACACTTCTGTTACACTCACCTTGTAGGTTTGGTAGAGCAACAGCAACATTTAACATTTCTAAATGCATACATTACTGGGGCTTTGAGCAAATGAAATGTTTAAACAGTAGGATATGTTGAAACTAAAACACATTGGTCAGATGAAAAGGGAATAACATTGTCAAAGTTAGTAAACATCAATATCACCATATACAGAAATATGAAACAATATGATCTGGATTTTGGGTTATTCAGTGTGTGGGAAATTTGTATAGAAAGTAAAATTAATAATGTAGCCTTACAGAGCAGGCAGTCTTTGTGGCAGATACACTTGTTTATTTGTCCCTAGTTCAGAAATCTGCTCACTTTCTATATATCAGAGCAACCAGGAACACATCTGGTTCAAAAACAAGATTATATGAATGGCTTGGCTTAATCCAAATTGGTTGCTGCACAGTTTCTAAATAAAACAATGCCCAGTCAAGGTGTGTACGATAGCAATATTTTTAAAGGCATTTGTAACATAACATAGCTATGGATTGTAAAGAGTTGAATGTTTATTTCCCTGCTATTTCAAATGACTAAATTACTGTACTGTTCTAAAAAAAAAAAAAAAAAAAAAAAAAAATGAATATATAGCTTAGGCTATTTGTTTTTTACCTGTTTTTTTTCGCTGTATTTTCTACTACACTAAAATGTATGCATTGTTGCTTAAATGTTTAACCTTGTTTTAATTGTGGAGCTTTTCTCCCCGGGCCTCCACTGAAAATGGAAATTATCCAGCTGGACTAGCCCGGTCAACAAATGTAAAATAAAATAAATAAATAAAATTTATTCCTGATTGTTATTTTCAGTAGCACAGACTGCCATACTTCAAGGCTAGGCATCCTGGCCACTCTATTGACATTTGTAAAGTAATCAGTTTCTCTGTCTCACTAATTCATCAGGTTTGGGACTGGATTGAGACAATGAAAGTAATTTGTTATTTTAACTCTAATCAGACATAAGCCCTGCCATGGAAACCCCAAAGTTGAAACTCATTATATTTCCATCTCTCCATTGTATGCTATAATGTATTATTTCCAGGAAATATTTTTAACATTTGTACTTCAGATGGCCTTGCTTATGTTTCCTGTGAACAATGCCATTAACCTATGGACATACTATTAAAGGAATGTTTATTCTCTGATATGGTGAGCTTGGGAATGCCAGCCATTGAGAAGATTTTGTTAATTATTTGTGTTAATGGATTTGGCTGAAAAGGGCTTCAATGATTTTTTTTCTTTTAAATAATTTACTATATTCTGCAAACAAGCTCTATAGACTAATAGTTTTGGAGCTGATGATCGAAATGCATTTTGGATTTGCCAAATGCTGAGCTGACAATAATGCTTGTCTTACAAGACATTAATTTTATCTAAGCAGCACTTTTATTTGCAATGAAATCTGTTTAGAAGTATCACATAACAATATCCCAGCAAGGCTATAAAGTAAAAATATCAGCAGACTTGCCAAAAGAACTGAAAACTTATGTTAACAGCTATGAGTAAATTACCTACACAATACTATACAGTCTGTGGTTCATTGTTCATAGTTCAGAGATTAGTACTAGGCAAACTGCCCATGTGGGGCATTTTAAGCCAAGCCAAATACCCAGCTGGTGACAGTTCATCTGCTGACATGTTCTATATTTTCTGGGAATGCAAACCAATTTACTCTGGATGGGCTTTTTTTTTGCTGCACAATTTTATAGACAAAGGTGATGGTTAATGATATCACTGTTGACTAGTTATCCCCATTTCTTACTACTCATCTTAAAATCGCTGTTTACTCCGTATTATTTCCATTTGGGTTATTTATTATTATTATTATTATTATTATTATTATCTTACCTGCACATTGGTTAAACTAAACTGAAAGTCATTTAACAATGTTGTTTCATGGAAATGTTCACAAACATTCTTATGGGCCACAAACAGATTTCTAGAGTTGTGGATTAACTTCAGGTTGCCGGAGTGACTAATACAATGTCTCTTATTCAGATACCCATTGTGTATATGTTCTGCTGTGTGACTTTACATTATCTGTACTATTATGGCTATCAGACATGTCTTTGATTTGCTACTAACTCTTTGCTATTTTTCTTGTTAGCTTTTATTCAATAGAATTGTTATGCTAACTTTTTAAATACAATGGCAAAATTTCAGTTTCATATGTTTTCCATAAGAAAACAACAAAACATTATTGTTAAGAATGGTACTGAACAGGATATGTACAGTATGACAACTGTTCTTTCCAAAGAAGCAATTACTTATACAGAAAACGGTGGTTGCCACATATTCTAGTATCAGATATACTTACCATATAGCTAGCAATGTTAAGTCAACAAAAGGCAAAGATAAGATAAAAACTTATGAATGTCATGTGAGAAATACTGAGAAGGTAGAAGACCATCATTGCTTGTGGTAGTCTGACATGATATAATGTCCTTCACTGTCTACTTGGCCTTCTGCTGTATGTGACAAACGTGCTTAACGTTCTCCACTGTACTGCCGTTATTCTCATCACTAACATTTATGTCACTTGTAGCATCTAATCAGTGTGTATCACATGTCTTTCTGTTACTTGCAGCCTCAGCAGTAATAATTTGGTCCATCTGGATATCGTGCATCATGAAACTGTCTTTCTGTTTCCTCATAAGATTCTTAAAAAATGGCAAGTAAATTGGGAAGATAACGTTTATTATAAAGAAAGTTATCACGTTCTACTTATCTGAAAGTTATAAAACACACAGACTTATACTTTACATTCTTTGAATGAGTGTGGACTCTGTTGTAATATTACAGAGGGTAACCACAGGTGAAATAACTTGAGTGTAGGGACACTTGCAGACTGGCAAATCCTAAACTAGAAAGGTTTCATGCTATGTAACAAGTACAAATGATGCTGTTGGGGAAATTCCAAAGAAGCAGTCATTCAGGGCAGTACAACGAAAGTCTAATTTTGGCACTATAAAATGCCCTGAAGCACACCACCAGTACCTTAGCATTGTTCCATGTGTACGTTTATGGCAACAGTTTTAAATTCTATGATTAGTAAGTGCAATTCCAAAAACAATGAGACTGAATGTGTGAAAATGGGACATTTACTAAGTCTAAGTTCATTGTGTCCTAGAATATTCCTTTTTTTTCTGAAGTGGGGCAGTCTCAGAGTTAATATGTAGAAGTATCAGGGGTATGAAAGGAACAGCACCCTCCCTACATGGGGTGCAGGTGAGGCTTGCCCACTGCAGAAAAAAAGTTTTAAGCAAAACAGTGTTTCCTTTAGTTTTATTGATTTTTTTTTTTTGTAGAATATACAATTACAGGTCTCAGAACTACACAAGGGACCTATGCAACATTGCCCAGAAAATAGGGTGCTCAGTACAATGAGATTTAGAGCCACTTCTTCAGTTCATCTCTATGCTGAATTGCTTATATTATAACTTCATTCCGCTGCTCTGTTGAAAAAGGGTTCATATGTACTATGCTCATAATCCGTACATGTAAATTGCAAATAGATTCCATCCATTTGGATTTACATGTAAATTGCAACTGTCTTGGTGTCTCTGATATTATTCATTCCTTCACTATTATTATTTTATTCTGCTCTGTATATACAAGTGTACACTGTTATTTTCATTTTATATTTGTATATAATTATTAGTTTTCATTTTATATTTGTATATAATTATTAGTTTTCATTTTGTATTTGTATACAATTATTAGTTTTCATTTTGTATTTGTATATAATTATTAGCGTTATTTTCATTTTGTATTTGTATATAATTATTAGTGTTATTTTCATTTTGTATTTGTATATAATTATTAGTTTTCATTTTGTATTTATATATAATTATTAGCGTTGTTTTCATTTTGTATTTGTATATAATTATTAGTGTTATTTTCATTTTGTATTTGTATATAATTATTAGCGTTATTTTCATTTTGTATTTGTATATAATTATTAGTTTTCATTTTGTATTTGTATATAATTATTAGCGTTATTTTCATTTTGTATTTGTATATAATTATTAGCATTATTTTCATTTTGTATTTGTATATAATTATTAGTGTTATTTTCATTTTGTATTTGTATATAATTATTAATGTTATTTTCATTTTGTATTTGTATATAATTATTAGTGTTATTTTCATTTTGTATTTGTATATAATTATTAGTGTTATTTTCATTTTGCATTTGTATATAATTATTAGTGTTATTTTCATTTTGTATTTGTATATAATTATTAGTGTTAGTATTGATACTGTTTTTGGAGATTTTCTCCCCAGGCCTCCACTGAAAATGGGCTCCTAGCCCAGTCGGACATTACCCGGTTAACAAATGTAATAAATAAAATATTAAATAAATAAATTACATTGTTAAGTTCAAGCTATTTCATTAACTATGGGGTATAGAGTGCATTATACTTGAAAATAGACAATTATGTTTTCAGAATAGGCTAGGAGGCTTGACAAATATGGCATAGGAACAGTGGAACACGCGTGTTTACTGTTCCAGGACAAAGGCATAGGAGAACAGAAATTTGATGCCAGTATGACTGTTTGTCTCTCAAACAGGTACATTTATGCATCTTGCATCTTCCAACAAAACAATAAATAAATGTAATATGAATCAAGACTTAGCAGGTGTGTAAAGCATAAGTTGCCGAGATGCTCAGACTGAAGTTATGTTATGGCCTTTGACATGTAGAAGTCAAATACAAAAGCTATAATATACACCTCGATGTGTTTTCCACTAAGTATATTCTAACTATGCAGGAAAGCAACTTTTTCAAACAAGGCTTGCATTCACTTCCAAAATGATGTCATATTAAGTGATAGTTTATCAATTCAACATTTTGATGTTTTATATTTAACAAGACATGCAGTTTACTGTTGACTGGAAGGTGGTCCTTATAGTTTCTTTGCATTAGACCTGCAAATGCTCACAGAATGCTTTATTTCATCTATACAAAACTTGCACAGTGACATAACATAATGTTTCCCCCAGTGGGAATACATAAATGCAAGAAACACTGTGTAGATTTAGACAAACTGAGAAGAAAGGGGATTGTTTAAATAGTTTTTTCTGCTAATAATGATTCAGCATTAGATTTTTTTTTTATTATTCACTATTCTTAATTTTGTTAATTTTATATTAACGGCTTTATATGGCTAACTCATCGTTGCAACATAACACAATAGCATGTATGCAGAATTACTAAATGTAACAGTAATGATTATATTCTACTACATTTTGGAGCTAACAAGACAGGAGAGGCAAGAGCTTAAATGTATGACTTTTACCAAGACACACTGTGTGCACACAGTGGGAGCAATACACTTGGGAGACTACAGAAAAAAGGAAGCCTTATTAATATTAAAGTACACTACTTTGAAGCTATCAGGTTTACATACTGAGCAGAATTATATTCACATCATAAAATACCAGAATTAATATAACATCTGGATATGTGATTCTATCTGATATGATTTGACTTTTGTTGTAAGTCTTTATTCATTATCGTAATGAACTGATTTTTAAATTATTATTAAATATATAGTCTCTTGGATGACTGCTTCATAATAAAAGAATACCAATAAACCTCATGCATTATGACACAAAATATAATGAGAAGCAATGTCTAAATTTCTAGTAAATATTTCACATAGAATCAACTTCAAGCAGAATTACATAGTGCTAAATTTCTCTCGGTGCATTTGACAACAATACATGCCTTCATCCTGTTGGGAGTGATCTGTGTATCATAAGTCAGGAACCTAAATGTAAATATATTAATGTCCTATATTAGATCTCACTGGTTTGCTTCATTTCACAGACATATTCAAAACAGAAAAATTAAAAAAAAAAAAACAATAATATGAGAAGCAGAGTAATTTATATGAGAACAAAAATGATATATTTTTAAACAAGAAACATCTTTATTAAATTATCATGCATGACATAGGCAATCATACATTTATCTACATGAAAACAAACTAATTGTAGTTGCAAACATTATACATCACTCTAATCTATCCAGTCATTGTCAGTCAAACATTATATGACTTATTCAAATCCTGCCTTCTTTTAAATTTCATTCCTCCTCTACATGTATTGTTCTCACAATTCCCATTTTTTTGTATATAATTTGCTCCTACCCTTTTCTAAAAATTCCAATTATGCTATCTCTGTTACTATATTCACTACTTATAGTGAAGTTGGTTTAGACTCTGATTTCCATTTACTAGTAATTGCTTTTTGGCAGCCACCATAATTAGACTCAGCAAAGCCTTACTGTGGCATAGCTCAAAAAATAATTTCCTGAGTTACACCAATTTGCTCACCCAGTATCTCTGACAGAGAAGTCTGCATGGAATCTTTAAAGTCTGCCAACTCATTACAGTCACAGAAAATATGTTCCCAATGACCTCTTTCTTTCCCATCATACCTCCAACATTTGTTGTCTACCTGAAGAAGAATTGTTTGGAGTCTACTTGGGGTATAAAAATACCTATGTAAACACTTCCAAGCAAAGATTCGACATCTTCTAGACTGTTGCATATTTGGTTTGCAATGGCATACTCATATATTTTATCTGAGAAAAATATTGGTATAGCATTACTAACCAAGGTTTGAAAGACAGTTTGAAGACCAGATTATGAAGGTAAGTTGAGCAGCTTGTTTTTACTCATTTTGTTTATCAGCATTTGAGTCACGGCCAGGCTACAACTACATTTATTCACATGGTGGAAAACGTAGAGTAGCCAAACAATCAGCTTGTTCTTGAGAGAAGAAATGAAATGAGACTAGCTAAAAGTAAAAAGCCACAAAGGCACTTGAATAATATGCAAAATACACTCAAACAATAACTCAGGTAAGGACTATCTCCTGGAGTCTGGAGATTTGAGACAAGGACATTACCATGAAACTACTTTGCTATGCTGTGTTGGGAAGAACATGAAAGGAATTAGATTTCAGCCTTGACTTTTAGCAGATGCTAGCAACAGAGCAACTATACGATGCCTGTTAACTAGGGGCATGCATACTGCTGCTGACCAAGTACCTTGTCAGATAGCTTGATATTAAAAGATAAAGAGTCCTCCCATATCTGGCAGTGCAGGGTTATTTACAAGGGAAGCTGGTGTGTGAAAATGTCAAAAGGGTCATTACTGTGAGCCCAGATCTGTAGAGAAGTCATTATGGGAACATAAAGGCTGATATCAGGAGTATGCAGACCAATAGCAAAGGAAGCAGACGTTAGACACCAGTGGACAGTGCTGAACTTGCAAAATATGGTAAAGTGCAGAGCATAACTGCACAGAAAACAAAATGGAAAGCAATATCGGAACACTATGCAGATTCCCATGAAAAATTCGGACTGGGTCAGCTTTAAGCAGGATCACATCACACCAAAACAGGATCACAGGTCACATGGTACTCAATAGGTTCACAATCTAATCAACAAAAGTCAAGACATGAGATAGCAGCTGATGCACTTTACACTAACTCTATGGATTATTATTATTATTATTATTATTATTATTTTTTTGTAAACTTAGTAGTTTCCATGAAGCCTATGTCTTATTTTAAGGGGTGAACAAATGTGGTAATTATACAGAGTGAGGGAAATTTGCCCAAATTCTCTTATTTGTTTTTGTGAAAACATATCTATTTAAGCTAAAACAATACATCAAGTGTGCAAATAAGAACTCATGTAGCCAATAAATGATGCCATTAGAAGTAATAAAAACAAATGACATGCTAAGATTTCTTGAAAATGGATTAGGTCTAGAAGAACAGCTGGAAGTTTCTGAGCCATCTAATGTGATTACCAGTATGGCTGAATGGTCATGTGAGGGATTATGTATAGAAATGACACTGGATCTCCAGTCATGAATGACACATGATGAAAGAGATAACAAAGACCGATGAAGTATGTTAGGACTCTGAAGTAACTGAACAAATGTGCAGAATAAGCAGTTATGCAAAGTCCCTGAGAGAACCAGACCTGAAATTACAGAAGGCTAAGGTAGTTAGGATATATAGTAGAGGAAGCTTAGATAACCTTCCAAATAGACATTACATCATAAAGGAGATTTAGCATATTTTTTTGTAATACAATCACCTTCAAGGCAAACTTTGTTTGTGGTCATTTACCAGCAATGAGAAGAAGTGTTTTCTGTCTCTTTCAAAGCAATGTTCTTAACTGAAAATGTAAAAAAAAAACAATCAGATTGTTAAAAATGAAAAATTAGATTGTATTATTTACTTGTGTTCCACAGAAACCACTTATAAATCATGTTACTATTTTTGTGGGAAAACAGGGGAATTAAAATGGCTATAATACTGTGTTATTTAAGCCAAAAATATTACTTTAGTAACTTTGAAAGCAATTGGTAGGATGAGACACTTGAGATAAAGGCGAAACTTAAATGGAAAACAAACAAGGGAAACATTGTCCAGGATGCAGACTTAAGAAATGACTGCAGTGCTGGCTAGTAAACAGGTCAGGCATGGGACTATCACAGATGTGGGAGCGCTAGTCACTTCAATAGCACATGCAGTGTTATTAAATAATCAAATAAAAATGTTCACTGTATGGTCATGCAGAAAATGAGTGGAGCTATATGAAAAACGTATACTGTAAGATGAAGAGGAACATGAGTGTGCTGATCTCAGGAGAACAAAGAAATTCATGAAAATAAACATGAGTAGGAACAGCCAGTGACAACGATAGTTGGGGGCCATATCCAAAGAGAGGCAGAAGAGGAGGAAAGAGAAAATGAGCAGGCCACATCAAAAAGTGACAAGGGATGGAAAGAGCAAGAAGGAAGGTCAGTAGAAGGAAAGTTAATGCGAATTAGAGGGGTTGGAAGGGTGGCTTAAGGGGTTGGAAGGGTGGCTTAATGGCTAAGGTGTTTGCCTTACAAACACAAGGTGCAGGGTTTGAGTCTCACAAGAGATAATTGGCTAGGATTCAAATGGCTCACAAGGGCAGTTAGCTTAGTACTAAACTATGAACCTATGAACCTATTTGAGGACTATAACTGCATGACGTTCAATGTAAGCAGTTTATACAGGGTCAGTATTACTGCTTAGACTTTATGCAGCATAATATCTGATTTTTACACGATTTCCATGATATCGCTATGATGTAAGATGCAAAACATTATGATAAACTAGAGGTTGAGGAAAATAAGAACTATGGGTGTACAGAGATGCTATTTGGTCTTTGCAAAAGAATGGAGCATGCAGAATGTTAGGAATGAATGAGGAATGCCATGAGAGAAGAGTGTTGAAACCTGGGCAGGGAACATTATTAGTGAGTAAGTCTTTCAGTAAAGGCTAATAAGAAAATTAATAACCCATGCTTTTCACAGAAAGGGATGGAAATAAAGCAGATGTTTACTTTAATTAATCATTTGTAACATTTTTATTATTTCTGGGAAAGATTTTAATACTGGCAACTAAAGAGAATGCAAAAGCAAACAGGCTGGAATTAAGAAACATAATACAGATGCTGGATAGGCAGAAATTGAGAGGGTTATTGAAGTGCATACATTTACCTCTAGAATACACAAATCTCATTTTTTTCTTTTTTCCAAATATTGTTATTATTTTTTTTAGTAAGAAAAAATAGAAAATTGGAGTATTGAATAAAACAAAGCCTGGATGGTGCAATGTGACGGGGCCCTTCTTGTGACCCAGGAGACTAGAAACTGATTAATGCACCCTGTACTGGAGTAGCCATACATGAATGGAGAGGGGTAATGGGGAAAGCCCCAATCACCACTACTAAGGGTAAGGTAGGGTAGTGCACACTTGAGAAGTACATATAGAAATGTAATTTCACCAGTCAGGACTAGAGAAACCACTTCTCATGCTCCTGAGCTGGGCTGGGGCAGGGATGCTTGCCAGCAATGCCCCTTGAAGAGGTCAGGAAAACCAACATGGACTCATAGTTTCACAGGTTTATGGGTGTTTACTATGCTATAGATCTGTGAAGATCTTAAGAAGCCTAGCCCTACATTCCCATGGTAGTTTTTAGCCTTTATATTTTGTATATGAATAACTCAGAGGTGGGCAGAACAAGGATATGTTGGAACATTTAAATGTTTCCCCTCTCCATGAGGTACATGGGTGCTAAAGTGAATTTGTGGTTTTCTATCCATTCATCCAAATTATGTTTGAATAGACTAAGGGAAGTATTTTCCTTTATGTGGCGTGGAACATGGTTCCATAGAAGAGATATTCTCTGTGGGACATACTATCCCTCCAACATGTTATGCTGCAAACGAAATTGAGATACTTTGAATTGTGAATGTCTAGTATGTCTGACAGGATAGAATCTGTTGAGGCTCTGTACATAAGGCAGATGTCAACTCTCGGTAGTCTATATGATGCCAAGAAGAGGGATAAAGCTTTGAGATGGTCTGCGTAGTTCTCACTTAGGCCATTGATTTTTTAATAAAATAGTATTTTGGTCACCTCAGTTGTCGGAAATGTTTGCGCATTATAATCAACCATCAGCCTGATAAGAGCCAAATACAGTGGAATGATTATATCCCTGGACCTGGATATCATACCTTCAGATATAATTTGCAAAATGAAAAAGGAATTTCTTACAATAGTGGATACATGGTTATCAAAATTAGTTTGTTGTCAACATAGGTTCTTAGATCCCTGACTGTGGAATAAACTTTCAGGGGTGTGTTGTAAATGTGATAGTTGCAAGAAAAGCCATACATGCTAAAGAGTTGACACAGTAGTCAGGGACTTGGGGACACTTGGGTACACTCATAGACAGTAATCTAACCTTTGGACACTTTGTGTCTACAGTAGTCAGGAAATCATTCTATGTTGTGCAACTTATAAACGAAGGTATGGCATCTAGGTCCAAGGGAGTCATAGTCCCACTATATTCAGCATTCATCAGACCTATCACTGAGTACAGTGCCTCCTTTGGTATGTACCTAACCAGGAATATTCAGCAATTAGAATGTTTAAAGAGGTTTCTCATTAAAAGAATACAGGGTGTAAGTAACATGTCCTATGCAGACCACCTCATGGGCCTATCCCTGTATTCTGTCTCCTACAGGCTGTTGAGGGGAGATCTATGCCTGGCATACAAAGCATTGTCAGACTCCACTTTGATGGACCTCCTGCATATCCACAAAACAAGCAGCACCAGAATTACCCATTCTAAAGACTTAAACCTTGCCTGTGATATAAATAGGACCCGCTAGGAGAGACAGGTATGTATCTCAGAGACAACCTCTTCTCTGGAACAGGCTCTTCATCCATATGAAGCAGAGTTTTTCCTTAACCTAATTCAAGTGTAATTTGGACAACTGGATGGGGAACGGGAAATTCATATACACCAACACAGCAGCCAGCACTCCTCACACTATGGTGAATAAATAGTTAATAAATAGCACAATTCCTTGCTAAGTAAATATAACTTTATTCTGCCATAACAGCACGCCAGTTTTGGCTTAATTAGCCTTTATCAGTGCTTCATTACCAACAAACAATGCTACAAGGCTTAAATGCATACCCTTGCAAATGATTGGTCTCTTACAAATTCTCATTAAGTACAGGAAGGAACAAGGTTCCCAGCCTGATAATCCAACCTTTCTCTTTACTATTTAAAATAGTGTGCTGGCCTGTTCAGATCCCCTGTCCAGTTAGTTCTTATAAAATGGGCAGTATCTTCAACCACTGGTCTTGGCATACCAGTCCTCCTTTATATACTGGTGGGCATATTATACCTGCCTTAACTGGATTTAACCTGGATTTTCAGCTAATTATGCAGCCCTCTGTGTTCTTCTCCAACTTCTTAGAGGGACAAGTGGCTTTCAACCACACTTGAGGATAATTCCAATAACAAATGAGACTCCGTCATGCTAACCATGCTAACTCAAATGTAATTAATAATCCTGAGTCAGCAGGATATACTTGGGTTAGTGAACTACATGCATTATGCATACCAGAGTTAAATAATGTATTACCACTTAAACCTAATTTAAAGAATAGGAGGTTGAAGCATTGATTTTTATAATGTACATCAAACAATATAAAAATGTGTTTCTATAAATATGTTTTAGAATTTTTAATTGATTGATTAGATATGATAGATCATGTGACCCTCTTTTCATTTAAATATGGGAGTACGTTTGTCAGCATCTGATGAAGCCTAAGTGAAAGAAGTTTTACTGTTGTGTTAATGTTTTTTTGTAAATCAATAAAATAACCTATATCTCTAAGTCGTGGTGACCATCATGTACTTTTCTAACTGAAACTATATTAAAACACAATTCAATCTTCCCTGTTTGAAAACTATGAGATAGAAGAAAGCATGTAATTAAATATCTAAATCTGGGTAGAATAGCATCTTCATCACTTCCACGTGTTTTTTTTTTATTAAAGTTACACTCATCTCCTATATCTTCTTTTCATCCTGCTTTTTTTGTCCCCATCTTCTGCCAGACTGACATCCCCTATTGATACTCCTAATATCTTAATAATTCCTCCTTCATTGTTAACACCATATCCATTTTGTAGCTGCTGCCTTGGTACTTTCAGTTTTAGCCATTTACATTTTTTATGTTTTATTGACGTGTTTACTGGGAAAGTTGAACTGAGTAGTAAATACCCATTGTCATGCTTATATCCGAAAAGAGTTTGAAACTACCTATTACTCTGTCAACTACATTTACAGTTCTTCTTTCTTGAAAGAAAAGTAAAGATATGCCATTCTGAGTTAAACAAGTAAAAAAGGAAGTGTTATTGCCAAGAAAATATATTTGCAATGTGAGTAAAATATTCTTGCAGGGTGGCTTCACCCCGACCATGTATATATATGTGTGTATATATACTGCAAGAAAAACTCAGTCAAGCTAAAGTTTTCACTGTGTGATACCTTAAACCTCCTGCAATGGAGGTCCATGGGATATATGCAAATGACCTCTTAAGGGCATTGCATGTTTCAGCTACATGGTTTTTGAATGTCCATGAGTTTTTCACTAAGTCTAAGATATATGAAATATAAAAATATTATGAAGAACATTGAAAAGATAATATCAAATTAGAATAATTTATTTTTTACAATGAGGATAGACTGAATCTAATCAAGCTGTTTTTTACCAAAAATCTTATATATTATTAAAACCACATATTTAATGCCAAACACAAGCTGTATTAGAGACTTGAATAAGATACTTATGAACATTCTGTGGTATCCAAACAAACCCTGTACACCTTTCAGTCATTACATTAGAGAATGTGAAAATAGGTTTAGAGTCATATATTTTAGCATCAGTTCTTGCATTGCAACCTGGAAAGAAATACATAAAGCAATGTGCAGTGAGAAAAAAGTAATGTTTCAATTCAATCTTTCAGAATAGCTGATAAAAATGGTATCCGAACTAAGTCACTATTTATAGTTTATATGTCTGTACATATAAATTCAAATGATATAAAATAGAACTGAAAAAATGTAAACATTTTACAGTTAGGTGTCAAATTCTTAAAAAATGTTTTTTTTTCACAATTCCTCCAGTATGTATTACACCAGCCTTTTTTGAAGGTTCTGATTTGATAAACATATCTAAATTTGATAGCAATTCATTAACTGCTCAATGTGGCTTTTCGGCTTTTCCCGGTTAGGGGTCACCACAGCGGAACTCCGGTCCGCTAATGATTGGCAGTTGATTTTTTACGTGCTGAGTTGCCAGCCCTAACGCACAACTTTCAACTAAGGTATGCCCATTCACGCATGTCTCCACGCAGAAGACGCTCTAGCTGAGAGTCGAACCGGTCAGCGTCTTACTGTGAGGCGACAATGCTACCGCAACACCACCACCGCGGATATGTAATTCTCCAAATGGATGGAATCTATTTACAAATATGATCTAAGTTTGCACTGGACAGAGCAGTGGTGCAGCGGTGTAGCTTTGTCGCCTCACAGCAAGTGGTTCTCAGGTTTGATTCTTGGCTAGGGTGCCTTCTGTGCAGAGTCTGCATGTCGTTCATGTGGGTTTCCTCCAGGTGCTCCAGTCTCCTCCCACATTATCAAGACATACATCTGGAGCGTTTCTCCTGGGCCTCTGCTGAAAATTGGCTTAGTTCCAAGTCAGACTTTCCCAGTAAACAAATGTTAAATAAATAAATACATTTAGAAGATTAGTTAATTGTTGAAAGTATAAATAACATTGTATGATTGAAAAACTGGGAAAAAATAATTTTTTATCACTTATGTTAAATTATAGTAAATTATATCACTCCTGAGTTTAACAAAACTAATAAGCCATTAATACTAGTATTGGCTGAAAGGGCTACATCTTTGTTTTGTAAGATATGCACATGCAAGTTTATTCATAGAATTTAGCTTACTTCAAATAAAATAGAAAAGTGATCTAGTGCAGAAAATAATTATTGATGGAGATGTAAAATGATAAGAGCAAACTTGCAGGATATGTTTTAATATTGTCATATTTTGTCAGAATTTTGGAATAAGTTTTGAACTTTTGCACAGGCATTGAGGTCACATAATTTTAAATTTGCTAAGCATTTCTTATATTGCTTGCCCCCACTGTCTGTTGACCATCAGCCTCCTCCTGGCCATTCAGCCCATTTATTCCCTATCACTGGGACAAGAGTTGACCTGGACGGGCCATTATTTACACAACCATTAAGGGTGGTTCAGGAGCTTTCTATTTAGCCTATATTCCTTGCAAATGCTTAGCTTGTAAAGCTGAAGGAGAATGTGGGTCAGCTTTTCTCACCATCAAGTGAGAAGCATATTTCAATATCTTGGTATTCAGAGGTTATGCCAAGGCTAATCTATTAAAACTGAGGGATGACCTGGCTAAATTCAGAAGCCCTTCCATCCTAATGACCCCACTGCTTATGCTGAATCATTTTTATTTATTTATTATTTATTTAACATTTGTTAGCTGGGAAAGCTCAACTTGGAACAAGCCAATTTTCAGCGCAGGCCCAAGGAGAAATGCTCCAGACGCATGTCTTTGTCACATGGGAGGAAACCACAGTACCCGGAGGAAACCCACATAAACCCAGGGAAGACATGCAGACTCTGCACAGAAGACACCCCCAGCCAAGAATGGAACCACAGAACCTCCTGCTGTGAGGCAACAACGCAAACCACTACAACATTGCACCACTGCACCACTACTGCCAAATCCTATGCACATTTAAATGGCTGCATAATTGCATCTGTCCCTTTGAAAAGTAAATACAATACCAAAACCCCTATGGTGGAACTCCAGTATAAACAGGCTTTATAATAAAGGAAAAAAAACATTACATGCATTTATTAGTTGCAAGTTTTGATATGCATTATGACAGGTTTACAAGGAAGAGACAAGAACTGAATTTGATCCCTTTAAGCAAACTACAAATTAGGGACATATATACACACACACTGGTATTTATAACTAACAAACTGAAGTTGCAGGACTAAGAGTAAGTTAAGGATTACAATGAACTAGGGAGAGTTGCTGTGGAAAGGGATGCCACTGCTGCCACAATGGTGATGAAGAAATGTATAAAGTATTTTAATAACCTGGAGTTCTGCATTCCAGCACCACATTTCCTTATGCATTTTATTTCCACATCTGGCTCATATGATGATCTGCAATATCATCATTCTCACTCATGCCGCCCTTCTTCTTTTCTCCACCTATTAAATCTTCTTCCTTAGATGCTGCAGCTGTGAGCATTTCTGTAAATTCCTGTGCTTTTGCTACAGCTGTCTGACAGGATTTTAGCCTAGTCTATGTGGATATTGAGCCTTCTCTGACCACTGATTGCAGATGATTGTGATCACCAGTGGTTTATGCTGTGTGCCAACCATTTAACTAGGGGTAACTTTGCAAATCTTTGATTCAACCTCAGTGCCCTTTTCTTACTATGAATGCCGGCATAATCTTTTCTTTGATCTAGTTATTGTATGTCTTGGTGAACCATGTGCTAGCCAACGTTAAGCTATTTTTCAGACAGAAGTGCAGAATGGCCTCCCCTTTGTTATTCCTATTGCTCCAACCATGTGTCACATGCAACCCTTATATCCAGTTCTACCTGTTCTGATATGAACATTTTAATGTACTTTTATTAACTGCTGCCTGAATACACTGTTCTTCTCTTCATTTTAGCACTGCTGTGAAATTCAGACTGAGACAGATAATGAAGACCGCCTTATTTTTATATTACAGTGTGATTGCCAGGAGTTTGCATTGATTCTGATGCATTTTCTCACTGTCTTCAGATAATGCTCTCTCACTACAGTTCCTACACAGTTTCTAGTCTGTCCACCCCATGAGTAGTGGACTCTGGATCTCAGGACAAGGGATTTCACTGTACTGTTATTATCCCTTTTCTTTAGGATACATAGAATGTCCAGCATACCATCTGCTTCCAAGTCTCATCAGTGAACCTATATTCAGTGTGGCAATCATTGGTTTATTTTGAAAGGTTACTTGGTTTTACATGTAGGTAACTCAGTCTGGGCAACTGCATATTAGGTAGCCAGTAGCTTACTGATCCAGGGCTGCACATTTTATAGCAAGCGCAACCTGGCCAATGGTTGTATGCAGATCCCTCACACCATTACAATAGGTCCTTGACTTAAATCAGAGTAGGCCAGATCCTCAACTCATTATCAACAAACACCCATGCCCCTTTTTTGGCTAATTTGCTGCCTCATCTGGAAATATAAAAAGTTTATAATGTACTTTTGTGGAGGACTTTACCTTAAAAAGAATAATGGTTAATTTTGTAGTAAAGAAATAATGGTGAATTTTATAGTTTAAAAATGAATATTTGTAGTGCGTATTATTTTTGTTGAAAAGGCACATGAAGTGCAAATCCTGTGGAAGAACAATTTTATTCTGTTTTCTTTTTCTTCATGATTGTGTCTACTATCTTTTCACATGCATACAAAGACATCTCAAAAACTGTAAGAAACATAATTAAAGCAGTAATGTATAGTTGCCTAACAATTCTGCACTGAATGAAATAAGTTTCATAATCATTAAAGTGCAAATTGTGAACCACGGTTATATACATCAGGCAACTATGTAGATTCAAAGAACAAAAAGAAATTAGACAGAGACAGCAATAATCTTAATGGCTTTCCTACTAGTTAACATGTACTCACTAGCTGAGGTTTCAGCTCATCAGTTCTAATCTGACAATTGGAAACTCAGCAAGCAGAGTTTACCATAGAGAATCATTGCCAGTATGGTCTCTTATTTGAACTTTGGCAGCGATGCATTGTATGTGGGGTTTTCCACTTTGGTAGTGATGCACGGTATGTGATGTTTTTCACTTTGGCAATGATGCACTGTATGCGGTATTTTCAACTTGGGCAGTGTTGCATGGTATGTGGTGTTTTTCACTTTGGCAATGATGCATTGAATGTGGTGTTTTTCACTCTGGCAGTGATGCACTGTATGTGGTGTTAACTATTTTCTTTGCAGTTGTCCTGTCATGGAGTCAGTATACGTAAGAAAGGAGGGGGAGATTAAGCCCCTTCCCCACATCCCCCAAGGCAGTGCAAAAGGTTGAAGCAGACTTTTTCTTTATCTGGTCAAAGCTTCAGCCTGTTCAGTGAGACATAGTAGAATTCTGCTTAACATTTCTAGATAGAACATGTGGTATAAATAGTAAGAATATAGATATACGTACAGGACAAGGAAAACCACTGGAGACAGGAGTAGGAAAACAGAGATATTTCTCAGAGCTGGATGAGTATGGTAAGAAATGTACTCCTGAATTATTAACAAATTTAAAAGGGATACTTTTGTCAGAAGGATACAAGGGCTTTCTCTATGGAGTCACAAAAGCATGTCTGGGGGAAAAGGAAAGTGATCAGCATTAGTTGTTGTGGTTATCCGTAATAGCTACAGCTCATACAGAAATTATGGACTGTGTTTCCCACTAAGTTCAGGCAAATAGACTGAACCTACCTCATTCACCAATTCACCACCAGTGATATATTATAGCGATAACCCATGGCTGGGTGTGGGTAAACCTGAATTTGCCCACAATTGGTGTGGTTTGGTCACAAGGGTGAACAAAGCCAACAGTGGGTAAATCCAGCATTATCCACACCCAGCCATGGGTTATTGCTATAATACAATGACATTATTTAATAAAAAAGTTACTAACTCTGTTGATTTACTATAGCTCTGTTGATTTACTATAGCTCTGTTGATCATTTCCATGATAATTCTTTTCATGGCTTTACGTATGAGACTAGTGAGACTTATGGGTCTTTATTTTCCAGGGTCTGTAGATGGCCCACCTTTGTGCAGCGGGATGACTGTTGCCTTTCTCTATTCATGAGGCACAAAGCCTGTTTGGAGGCTACAGTTAAATAGTAATTCCAGAGGCCCTGATAG
Source organism: Protopterus annectens (assembly GCF_019279795.1). NCBI lineage: Eukaryota > Metazoa > Chordata > Ceratodontiformes > Protopteridae > Protopterus > Protopterus annectens. Next base: position 215,232,194 of record NC_056743.1, on the reverse strand, counting down.
GTCATGTTTCATGCTATTTAGACGGCATCCTGGGATATTGTCTGGGCCCATTGATGCAGTGTTCCTCGTCTTAGAGACAGCATTAAAGACCTGTTCCCTAGTGATAGTAGGGGGAGTTATATTTGATGATATTTCCTGAGGAAAGGTTGAAGGGGAGAGAGGAGTAAAGTTGGAGCTGAATTTATGAGCCAGGGGTTTTGCTATATCTTCTGGCTCAGTATAGGTAGCTCCATTTGCAATGAGCTCTGCACACAAGTGTGTATTGCCTTTGAGGTTGCGGACATAGCTAAAGAATGCTTTGTGGTTGTCTTTGGCCTTTTGTTCCCCAAATTCTACATACTATCTCTTCAAAGTCACGTCAATGTTTTTCTAATGCATTAATTTTTAACACAAACTTTCAATAATCTAAATCTCTTTGTTGATTGCAATAAGTTTATTCAGAAATTTACTCAAAGCTGTAACAATAACTTTTTTAAGACTATAAAAATTTCTTACAAAAACACACATTTCTTGTTTTATGTTGGTAATGTCTTCATTACTATATTAACTCTTGAGAATGTATCTTTTCTAAATATTCTGAACTCCATGCCATTTCTGAGAAACTTTGAACATATCTTTCCTCATATCTGTTGTAGCCAACTGCACTTATCTGTGGTAATAGTTCTCACTGATCTTTGCCTTCAATCTCCAGTACAAAATGCAGGCATAGAAACGACTGCATTTTTTTCTGTAGTGGCTTACAAAAATCACATGATGTTGGAAAATGACTGGCCACAGGTAACCTGTAAATGGTTCACCTCCCAGGCCCCTGCTTACACTTATCAGGGGTATCAGAACTTGTCAGAGATTTGAGATGCATGGCTACACTTAAAAAGGCCTTTGTGGTCATTAGCCTAGTAAACACCTATGAACCAAATTATACAACATGTGGTCATATATGACAATACAGTTATCGGTCATTATGATATGAATTACAGTAGGGAGCAGAGAGACATTTTGGCACAACTGCAGCAAGAAGAATGAAAAATTACAGTAGAAGTTATAAATGAAAATGCAACTAAATAGTAAGTGGGAGAAGACAGAAAGGAAGAATGACAGAAACAAGATGAAGAAAACTTTTCTTTAAAATAAATAAATAAGGAAGGAAGAAAGGCGAGGCTGCAAGTGAACTTAAAGTAAGTGCAGTGCAAAGTAAAGTATGAAAGTAATTTTGCCCTTTTATGAGGTAAATAATGAAGAAGATTTGGATATAAATACTAAGTGAGGCATTATCTACTACAAATCCACAGAAGAAAGAAAAAAGGAAAGTAGGCATGCAAAATAAGAAAATGTTGAGAGAAGAGGGGCGACAATTTTCCTGGCTTAATGAATCTCGACCTGAAAGTGTATGCATTCAAGGTATAAGCTTTATTGCAGAGAAAGACAAGATAAAACAATAGTATCAGTGAGGATGAGAGATGAAGCAATGCTTTGAGGTGGGAATATGTCCAATGGCTGTATACTTTTTAGAGAGCAATAGTTTATGATAGAACAAGGTTTGGTTATAGTAACTGTAAGACCTTTATGTGTGATTTTGTGTGAAACAGAATTGGATTTCATGGTGTTATTTAACTGGTAATGAGCTCAGTACAACATGAGGACTGGGACTGGAGGAAGTTTTAGTGTGCATATGACAGTCCTTTTTATTTTTATTTATTAATTATTATTATTATTATTATTATTATTATTATGTTATGGAAACACATTTATTGAACAATTTTTAAGGCTTTTACATCATACAATCAAATGTTAAACAACTCAAGCAGAATCATTAGCATTCTGTCATAAATTAAGTGATACAAACATAAATTACAGTTGAAACTTACCTTATTAAAGTTTGTACACAAATACACTCCAATATTCCAACCACTTTCTGTTATCAACAGCATAGTACACCCACTTGACTGACTGCATATGCTAGTACTTTTGGTGAGAAATTTTAATTATGAGATAAAAAAGGAAGTAAAGAAAAAAACAGGGGTACGCATAACACAAAGTCTGATATACAGGATCAGAAAAAATAAATCCCTGATAGTGTTTGTTGAGGAAAAACTTATTTAAAAGAAATAGTTGCATATAAGAAGCATTTGGTAGAACTGGTGGCACATACACATTTTTGTTTTAGAGGTAAGTCTTTAGTAAAAGAGAAACGAGATGTCTTAGGAACAAGTTTTAGTAAGTGCAAAACATTAAATGTTAGTTTTGGTTCATGGGTTGGGGAAAATAAAGATTATTTGAAACTGGCAACAGACAGATGAATACATTTTGAAAAAAAAGGACAGAGGGAGTGCATTCAAATGTTGTGGCAAGACAATTTAGATTTAAGGTAATTTTACAACTGATAGCTGAACAGTTGGGTGGTTTCTTTGTAGACTATAATACAGACTGATTGTGGGTGTGCATTGATAAGATAGAAACTAATAAGACAATTAATTCTTACAAGACAGGCAATAATGCAGTAGGTTGAGTTGCTGCATCACAGAGCTTGGCTCTGTTAGTTCCCTGGTCCAGGTGCCTTGTGTGCAGCCTAGATATGTTCTACCTACACCTATGCAGATATTTGTTGTGGTCTATATCACCTTTCTTCTTTTCTTCATTAGGAATTACAGTTTCATTGCTATAGCATGCCATATCCAGTATGAGGCATTGCTTTTTGTTTATGCAGTATAAAACAGGAATTTAGCGATAAGTAGGTTTCACACTAATTAAGTTAAATGGTATGTTTTCTGAGCATTTTCTTCTGTAGTTTGTGAACAGATAGAATTTTCTTCATTTGCTAGTTACTTAAACAGGTACTAGCATAACATTTCTTCATTCATTATGCGATTTCAGCAAGCAGCAGTCATAAGGATGAGAACCATTTAAGGATGGTCACTCATTCACACATGCAGTGTATACACACACACACACACACACACACACACACACACACACACACACACACACACACACACACACACACACATATGTATGGGTATTTTAAGAGGGATCACTAAATCAGCCATAAGGATCTCTAGGGTGAGGTAAAGAAACTAGATACCATGGTAAAAATCCACATGGCCACAGGTGGGACATGCATATTTCAAATAGAAGGTATACATGATGGAAGCAAAAATGGAAAAATAATCTCTGGAAGGCAGTATCACTAACTGTTCCACCATTTTTCAAATATATATTTTTTAAGTTTCCAAACTTTTTTTAAACTTTAAAACTTTCTGTTTATGATACCAAGTAAAAACATGCACATTTTTGGCACAGGTACATAAAACCAATATAGCAGATGAAATATAATGCAATAACAACAAAAGAAATGTGGTTCCTGATGCATGATGTCAACATGCATTACAGTTTAATTAGCAAGAAGTTGCATGAATGGAGGTGTATTAGTAATTAATATTGCATATGCAAGTAGACACATCTTTTCTTTTGCACAAGTTAAAGTCATTTTTTTTATTTCTGCTATCAGCAAAGGATCCCTACAATGTAGTATTTTATAATTGTGAATGTGAGCCGTAAAACTATCAAGGAAAAAAAAGTACACACTGAGTTTGAATCAGCACTTTGACAGAACACATGCACAGAATTTGATTTTTTCTAAGCCAGCTTGTTTGTTGGTAGTCGACCCCACCAGATTCAACACTTCTTTTTTCTTCATCCAGGTTGTATGCCCACTGAATAATTCTGCCCAACATGATAATTAAAACGATTATAAGGTAGCTGGCTGTGACAGCACTGTAAATTACAAAAGAACTCTAGTTAATGTCATCTATTTTTATTAGCTGGTTATTGATTCAATAGCAGCAGGACAGTAAGAATGCAGAACAGAAACCAATGTTTTCATCCAAGAGAGACACTCGGTGCTTTGGGTGCGCAGCTGGAAAACGTCTTCCAAAAATCAATACAGATGCAGTTGTCTGCACATTTAGGATAACCTTATAAATAAAATATGATAGAAACATGAGTATGAAGTTCTTTAATACAGAATAGAAATCAGACAGCAACCTTTGCTAGTCACACTTCTATTGGAATCAGTGTCATAAGACAGAACGGAAATAAGAAAGGCTATAAGCAGATGTATTGGCCTTGTTTACAGGGATCTGGGCATGTTATTTCTGATCTGCAAATGCCCCATTAGTTTAACAACAGTTAAACTTGCAATGCTTTCTTAATAGTTTTATGTTAGTTTGTGTGTACTAATCAGACCCTACCATTTACTAAAAGTTTCTCAGAAATTCCCAAACTGAATCAATAAAGGCATTCCTGGAAAGTCATTCAACTAAACTATGTAGATTCATAGTAGCACAGCTTGTTACATGTTTTTAAGTATTTGTTTACTTAATTTATTACACTTCACTGACTCAGCTGTACCTTTTGGATGAGGTTCATTTACAGAGGGGTGTTAAAGGAGAAAAGCTCAAACAGCTGACAGGAAAACCATAACAGCAGTGGGTATATTACACAAACAAATCTAGACGGCTAAGTACCGCTAACACTGCAAATCAGTTAAGTCTAAACAGAGCATTGAAAAGGTGGCAACCCTAACAGTAAAGGGACAAAGGATTATGCAGAAACATGTTTCTGTGTGTGGGACTACCCATTACATCAGTGAGATATCACAAAGGGGAGGATGAGTGCCGATGTTTAGGTGTCGGTCTGAGAACGGAAAAGGCATTTTCAGTTGGTATAGTGCTCCAAAAATTACCTCAGTGTTTCTGAACACTGTTCCATGCTCACTGCACTAGTTCTTCTTGAATGCTTGAACAGGATGTTGCTCAACTCTGCAGTCGGAAAACATATTATCTGTTTCACCATCTAAATCCTCACTGTGACCAGTCAGCCTCTACATATAAATTAAGTACTGGTTCAGCCTCAGTCCTATATACCTCACAATTCTAGCAACTGTATAGTTATTACTAAGTTCAGCAGTCATAGTGTTTACAGTTATCCATAAACAGTCTATGAGTTGTCAGTCATATGTCAGGTTAGCTTTCCCAAAGTGATTAAATACATAAATGAGCAAACAAATAAAGAAAGAAATGGTCTCAACTTACAAATAAAAGTGAGGGATACACTTCTGGTCTGGAGCATAGAGTCCCCATGTTGGTGATGATCAGGTCCAGTATGTTTTCCCATCTTGTGGGAGTGGTAACAAGTTGTTCCATAGCATTTGAGTTTATAAATTCTAAGAACCTTTGGGCTAGGGTGTTGGAGCTAGAGTAATGCTCCCAGTCTATGTTTGGGTAGTTGAAGTCGCCCAATATAATGGTGTTTGGAGAGACCTTCATATTTTCCAGTGTTCTCAGGAAGGCTGAGTGGGGTTCCTGGGTTTGGGAGGGTGGTCTGTAGCAGGCTATAAACTGGAAGGCAGTTTTACCCACTGTTAGTTGCACATGGATAGTCTCTGATGCTTCATGCTGTGCCACCAACCTGGAGGTGTGGGTATCTTTGACGAATATTGATACTCCCCCTCCTTTTGTGGTTCGGTCCAAGTTTTGGGGCCAAAAAGCATGGTATGAGGTATAACCTGGTAGTGCTGGGGTGCTCTCGGGAGCCTTGAACCAGGTTTCTGTTAATGCACAGATATCGATGTTCTCCATGCTAAGGAGAGTTTCGAGTGCGTGCATCTTGAGGTTTAGACTTCTGGCGTTGAGTAACATTACTCTTAGTTTCTTATCCCTTGTGATACCTATGGAGGTGGGTTTGTCTTTTGAGCCTTGCCTAAAAAAGGCACTATGGCGGTAGCAAGAGCCTTTGCCAATATCCAAAAGCTCAGGGGTGACAGGTGCAAGCCGTCCCTATCGAAGCATCATGGCTTGTCGAGCATGTCATCCCAGGCTGACAGGCATTGGATCCCCTTTGAATGACACCAATACTTAAGCCAATTGTTGAAATTGATCATCTTGTCTTCATATTGTGGCATCATTCTTGGTGAGGGTAAGATGCTACTCAAGGTCAGGGTCATACCGGCCTGAGCTACATGCTCAGAGAGCTCCTCTATGTCTCTTTTCATGTAGTCCAGGGAGGTACGTCTCAGGTCATTCACACCAGCATGGACAATGACTGAGTCATATTTGTACTTGCCTTGGAGTGACCTGAGTGCTTGTGTTATGTGGCGGATCCTAGCGCCCAACAGGCAGCTCACCGTGACCTTCTCCTTGTTCAGCCTGGTGAGTGGGACGTCAGTGTGCCTGATGATAGAGTCACCTATTACAAGTGTATCAGGTGTGTTGTTTAGCCTTAAAGGCTGTGACTGTTTGGCACACTGGCTTTGTGAGCTATGTGTTGCACGTGTTTTGTTTTGGGGTAGCAGTTGCTTGGGTGTCTGCTTTGGAGGTCTCTGCTGCTTAGGCAGATTTTTATTTAGAGCCTCCAAGTATGTTTTTGTGTGTTTATGTGTTTGGTTTGCTGTCATGGTAGGTCTATGTGAGACTGGAATTGTAGTGAGTGTGGTTTCCTTCTCCTCCTGACTGGTTTCGCCAGTACTGAGTTGAGAGACCTTAGCCTCCAGTATGGCTATATGGTTGCATCTCTCACATGTGTTGGAATTTGTTGGGAGGAGGAGAGGGTTGTCTGTGTACATGAGGCAGTTGTAACATTGCCTCAAGATTCCCAGATTCACCAGCTGGACCGGAGAGGAGATTGACAACTGACCTTTGGACATGCTAGAATAGTATTGGGAATTCCTTTATAATTGAAAAAAAGGGCCAATGGGGAACAAGGTACTCAAGGGGAGTTTGTGAGGGTGTAGTGCTTTTAATATTTTAGTGCTGACTTATATAATTGCTTTAGTGAGCAAGTGCCAGGTAACTTAAATGCAATGTGTTACAGGTAACTTAAATGCAAAAATGACAAACAGTAACTTTTTTTCAAGTGAAACAAGGAAATAAGTACAGTAAACAATGCAGATATCACTAGGGATCCACAGAAGCACTGAAAAGCCGCGTTTTAGGTGGAATTAGCATTTCAGGGGAAATAACAAGCAAACAAACAACAAGCATACAAATAAAGCTAGATTCAGCAGGCCTGGATCTAGTCTGTGCTACAGCAAACAAGGTGTACCAATTTCAGTAAGAAACAGTTCAAATATGCAGGCACTATAAGCCTTTAACCAGAAATTCCCAGCTCAGAAGGGCAGAGTCCAGCCTCTCCTCCCACAAGAGTGCAGACCACGAACCTTCTTAATGTAAAATAACTGGCCTGAAGCCCAAGTGCTTAAACCAGACTAATACACTTTTAGAATAACAGACACTGAGCCCTCAATCAGCAGTTCACAACTTAGAAGGATGTAAGCTACCTGTCATGCCACCACAGTGCAGGCCACAAACCTTCCTAATGTAAAACAACTGGTCTGAAGCCCAAGTGCTTAATCCAAAAGACTTAGAATGATAGCTACACTTTAATCAAGTTACTACCAAGCAGTAATAGATACAATTGAATACTTTAAAGAATGCCTGGATTAGTGCTCAAGTTATACAAACAAAGCTAGATTCAGCAGGCCTGGATCTAGTCTATGCTACAGCAAACAAGGTGTACCAATTTCAGTAAGAAGCAGTTCAAATATGCAGGCACTATAAGCCTTTAACCAGACATTCCCAGCTCAGAAGGGCAGAGTCCAGCCTCTCCTCCCACAAGAGTGCAGACCACGAACCCTTTTAATGTAAAATAACTGGCCTGAAGCCCAAGTGCTTAAACCAGAATTAATACACTTTTAGAATAACAGACACTGAGCCCTCAATCAGCAGTTCCCAACTTAGAAGGATGTAAGCTACCTGTTCTGCCACTACAGTGCAGACCACAAACCTTCTTAATGTAAAACAACTGGTCTGAAGCCCAAGTGCTTAAACCAGAATTAATACACTTTTAGAATAACAGACACTGAGCCCTCAATCAGCAGTTCCCAACTTAAAAGGATGTAAGCTACCTGTCCTGCCACCACAGTGCAGGCCACAAACCTTCGTAATGTAAAACAACTGGTCTGAAGCCCAAGTGCTTAATCCAAAAGACTTAGAATGATAGCTACACTTTAATCAAGTTACTACCAAGCAGTAATAAATACAACTGAATACTTTAAAGAATGCCTGGATTAGTGCTCAAGTTATACAAACAAAGCTAGATTCAGCAGGCCTGGATCTAGTCTATGCTACAGCAAACAAGGTGTACCAATTTCAGTAAGAAGCAGTTTAAATATGCAGGCACTATAAGCCTTTAACCAGAAATTCCCAGCTAGAAGGGCAGAGTCCAGCCTCTCCTCCCACAAGAGTGCAGTCCACGAACCCTTTTAATGTAAAATAACTGGCATGAAGCCCAAGTGCTTAAAACATAATTAATACACTTTTAGAATAACAGACACTGAGCCCTCAATCAGCAGTTCCCAACTTAGAAGGATGTAAGCTACCTGTCCTGCCACCACAGTGCAGACAACAAACCTTCCTAATGTAAAACAACTGGTCTGAAGCCCAAGTGCTTAAACTAAAAGGCTTAGAATGAGTTACACCAAGCAGTAATAAATACAACTGAGTACTTTTAAGATGACGCAAAAGCAAAATAAAGTAGGAAGAAACACAAATATAGTAAAAGCAGATATTTTTTTTTTTTTGAGTGAGCAAATGAGATGGGCCCAGGAGTTACAGGACAGAAACAAGTGCAAATGCAGGCCTTCAAATCAGAAAGTTGAGAGAGATGGAAGACCACCCAAATGGCCAATAACTACAAATTCTGGGCCAGAACCACTCCTTATGTGGTAGACAGGTTACCTAGTGCTTACCACTCCCACTGATAAGCTAGAAGGCTTCCCTCCAACACAGAAAGGCTTGGGGGCTCAGAAGCTTACAAATAGTCCTGGATACAGCAAATCTGTATCTGGAACACTAATTACAGGAAAGGTAGGAAACAGGCTTACAATTTTTTTTTCAGAAAAGTAGCAAAAAAAGTAGTAAAAACAATTCACATGCAGTGCAAGCTGGCACACTTGAGTATGTAGCAATATTAGTCCACGCACAGTTTGAAAAAATGTAATTAAATTAAAAAGGACTAAAAGCAAGTGCAGAAAGGGTTTATTAGGTAGAATGCGGTAAAGAGATGGGACTGGGGGAGTGTCCTAGATCAAATCTACAGTGGGGCGGGCACTGCAAAAGCCACCAAATTTAAACTACAACCAAGAACAGGGAGGGGGGTGGGGAAAAGTTTCAACAGAGATGTGAGGAATCAGAGTGCAAATTATAAAACCAAAAAAATATATACTGATCTCTGTATATTTGAAGAACACTAAGACAACAGATATCTAAGCAACAATTTAGCTCTATAATACAGAATAATACAGAAAAATATACTCAGCTCTATATATTTGCAGATAGTCTTGTAAGGCTGTCTCTCAACACACAGGTCCACTTTAAATGCAGATTGCTGCTATTTATCCTGGAGATGCACAGGAGCAGATCCACTGATCTGATAGGTGAAGTTTTTTTAAATGATTATGCATTCTGAATGGATTTCAGAGGTAGTGGAATGCAGTTCCATAGTTTAGCTGCACTATTTATCTTAAAGACACCACAAATGTTTCTACAACAAATTAAACGTCTAGTTTGGAAAGACATGTATTACTGGACTAATAGATGTAAAGCCTTTATATATGTATTTTGCAAACATTTGATAGATTCATGCAGCAGTGGACATGCTAGTTGTTGCACCAAAGAAAATGTTGTAATAAACATGCTTCACTTCTATTTAATACTTCACATTAGAGGGTTAGTATTTTCACAGTAAAACAATAAGCATTTATTTCACGCCCACTTATAACAATTGATTAATCACACATTTTGAAACCTGCTGTATTTATCCTACCATTTTTTTAAATCAAATCAATATTACAGCAGGTACATATATTATTTAATATTTTTTGTGAAGGGCTATGCCAGATTTTCAGAATTATTTTGAATATAATAAGAATGTTGACCAAAGTCTGTCATTTGTATTAAATGTTCATCCCAGCACTGTTATTTATTTAGATATGAAACTTGATGGTAGAAACTGGAAAAAATCAGCAGTATCCTGAAAATCAAGCTTACCTCTATAATTATGTTATACCTATTGACAGTCAGCATTCATCCCACTTATCTGCATATCTTCTATAGTGAATTGTTAAGGCAAAGAAATACTACCTTAAACAATGGCAGAATTCACAGACAAACTGTAAGAAATAATGCTACCTTAAGCAGTGGCAGAATTCACAGACAAAGTGTAAGAACATAAATGCCCTTTTCATGGTTGTTAGCAGTGCACAGGCTGATGCTGGTTTATCGGTGACTGCAGCCACAGAAGAGCTTGCACAGCACAGTGAGAAGTGCATACAAATGAGTGCATAAGTCAATGTAAAGGATACTTAACAGCTAAATGAGTGCATAACAACATGTAAATGAAGCAAATAAAGCTATAATTATTCATAACCTTAGTGCAGATCGCATGCAGCCTGTATGACTGCACCAATACAAGGGTAAAGCATACATAAACATTAGCTCAGCACCACACAAGGTAGAGGGTGGTAGAGACCACAGCTGACATTATTTGTGCAGGGTACCAGAGGGCAAAAGCAGCACAAGACCTTTAGCACAGAGCTGGTGGTGTTAATGAGGAGAAAGGAGTAAATGCAGGCCAGCAATTGCAGCACAGTGGCATAAGAGCAGAACAAGAAGTAGGTGTGAGACATATCACTGAGGTGAAATGCTTGGGGAGGAATCACTGCAAAGATAGATTATTTACTCCTGTGACATTGTCAGTGCATAGCAGTCTTTTGTGTTACTTTGCTGATGTAAGGGAGTAGTGCACATGGACAAGGACTGTCATGGCATGAATGGTACTGTATTTTGCGACTTTGGTCTGGTGTACCTTTGTTGGTGCAGAGTGCCCAGCACTTGACCTCTTGCAGCAGTGATGGCGTACTGTGTTGTTACTTGTATCTGGATGATGTGCTCTGATGAGGGGTCCCTGTCCTGAAGATTGGTGGCTGCTGCGTCCCAGGAGAGGGTTGCCACAGCATGTCATAGCTCCAGACATGGGTATTGAGTGCATCTCTGGAATTCCTGCTTTGGACTATGTATGTGGCCACCCCATGCCTATACCCTAGCCTGCCCATGCAGAACACAACCAGTCCTGGCTGACATGATGACACTAGCAATTCTATGGAAGCTGGTACTTATGGCAACATTGTGTTCTCCAGTAACCCTTGCCAAAATAATCTGTTTATGATGTCTTGTTTCCATGTCCTGCTATAGATGGGTAGCATCATTATGAAGGCTTTGTAAGACACTCACCAGTCCCATTAATAACTATATCAAAGCAGGCAACCACACTGCTACACATCTATATCCAATGATACTCACAGGTCAGGAGGCAGTTGTGATGTTTTATGGTGTTGGGTACCTCTGTACTGATGGCTTATGGTGAGCATGCTCACCAAGGATGCAGTTCACACCTCTAAAATGTGTGTTTTGACCACAGCTGCAGTTCTTCTCAGGCTGTCAGCTACAGGAGTTTCCTCCTAAATGGGAGATAAACAGACATCCTGAGGGATAAACAGTACATCTTCAGGGAGTTCAGTATCTTCAGCCATACATACATACACCCTCTGTTGAGGGCTGTTCCCAACCCACATGTGGGGGAGACGCTGGTCTCACTATGCCCTCTGACTACAACATATCTCCAGGTATCTGAATCTGATCACCAGACTATTCATAGGTGTGCACATCAGCAATTTGTGGAGCCACAGTCATTTCCACATGTTCATGTCATTGTTTCAACCTGCAAATGCATAGAAAATACCATAGAAAACATTTTAAAGTATGTTACAAGGGTGCTTATGTAAGAATCAGGGGAGGGTTCCATATGTACCCAATTCCTTCTTACACAAGCATTAAGTGGCAATCTTTTGTACTGCTGATGCGGCTATGAAAAGAAAAGACAAGAAAAGTGCATCACACGTAATTTGATAGGGTATATCCATCAGTATAACAACTATGTAGACAAACCACTGCTGTGTACTGCTAACCCACTCTATCACCTACAGAGACACAGAAAGAATGGGTCATCCCAGCACCAGTATATTCTCTCACACTAGGGACATGTCTAGTTGTAACCCTTCCTCCCAGAGATTTAAGTAACTTCTCTGTTAGTCTTGTAGACCCTGGCAGCCCACTTCCTGTGATGGATCTCTTCCTTGTAGCCATCTGAGCTTTCTGCTTGGTACAGATCATCAGCATGTTGGTAAAGCAGTGGCAAACCTGCTCATCAGACAGTTGGTCTAACCCACAGCATTTATGTCCTGCAGCACAGACTGCCACACTTGGTTCCATACCGCCTCTACCCGTCATATGAAGGCCATTAACCATAAGGGACTGCAATAAGGTGGTAGATCTGATGTATGCATGTATTTATTTATTTATTTATTTTAGAATAACTTCTAAGCATAATGTATATAAAGTATGGATGACAAAGTTGCTTACTTCTTTTTAAAACACCTTTATTGAATTATCACTTGTGACATAGGCAAATCTGCATTCATATAAAAGTAATCAAACTATATTAACAGAACAAAGATTATACTTGAAACATAATGCTATATATCATATAATCTAAGCAATATTACATAAACTATTCAATTTCTGTCTTTTTTAAACAACAAACATCTTTATTAAACCATCACTTAATACACAGGCAATCATACATTTATATAAATGAAAACAAACCACACCAACACAATGCTAGTTGAAGCATTTTACATCGCAATCCATACTGATGCACTCCCAGTTGCAAACATTATACATCACTTATAATCTACCCAATCTTTCTCACTCAAACAGTACATAGCTCATTTAAGTCCTGCCTCCTTTTATACCTCATTCTTCCCTTCTATGTATGCTCCTACAATTCCCATTTTTCCTATGTAGATTGCTCCTACCCTTTTCTAAAGATCTCAGTTCCAGTTGCTTTATTTCTGTTACTATATTCACTACTTCCAGTATAGTTGGTTTAGACTTTGATTTCCATTTTCTAGTAATTGTTTTTTTGCAGCCACATACCTCTTTACGCATGTCTGGTGATTAAGTGTAGCAATTTTATTGGTGTTTTTAATTGGCTTTTCCTAAATCAGTAATAATCATATGTAATTAACACTAGTACCAACTGTCTCTACAACTCACCTCACCAGCAAACTTTCTTCACCAGGCTATACTCAGTCTGGTTAAAGCACACTGGTACTGTAGGGTACCTTAGACTCAATTTAAGAATCCAAATAAAATTATGCAAATAAATTTTGCATAAACTTAATAACTGCCACCCCTGTACCCTTAAAGCTTGCATTCATTTTTTTACCCCTTTCCAATATGCCATGTGCCAAATGCCTAACTGTAACTCAGGCTACTGGAGACCTCCACTTACTCGTGATGAGTGTTCCATCTACACACACAGACACACACACACACACACACACACACACACACACACACACACACACACACACACACACACACACACACACACATCTAAAACCTGACCACCTTTTCAATGTCCACAGAGGTGAATGGCATATAAGCATGACATATGAGTAGTAACAAGTCAAGATTACTAAATCACCACACCATCTTATGAACATAGTATACAATATGCAGACGATTCAACTTTAATCTGCACAGCTAAATCTTCATCTGAACTACAGTCCATAACTCAGAAGGTGTTTAACATGGTAGAGACTTGGTTCTTAAAATGTTGCCTCCTCTTGAATCCTAAAAAAAACAAAGTTCCTTCTCTTTCCTCCTACCTGTAAATCCATGCCTATGGACTTCTCTGTTATCTCTAATAATGGTACCATCATATCCCCTGACTCCACCACCAGACTCCTAGGAATTACAATGAACAATAATCTTAACTATGACATCCATATCAATAGCACTATAAAAACAGTTAACAGAAAAAGGGGCTCCTTATACAGGATCAAATACTTTCTCACTCCAATAGCCAAAAGTACTATTGCCCACTCCCATCTAATCTCAACACTTCTCTACGCATCACCAATATACAACAACCTGTCAAAAAATAATCTTCTTAAACTAACCAACTCTTATAATAACATTGCCAGATTTGTCACTGGTAATCCCTTTAGAACACATCACTGTCAGAATCTAAAACAGCTAGGATGGCTTGAACTACAACACCAGCTCCATTTTAACCAACTTACCATTGCCCATAAGATCCTCTTCCAGCCTAAAAACACTCCTATACTCTCAAACCTCTTAACTCCTTATAAAAATCTAAATACCTTATTCTCAGCTAATAAACTTCTAGTCTAGTCAGCATATTGTAGATCTAAGAACATGGCAGGTGACTCTCTGTTCTCTAACACTACTGGGAAAAACTAGAACCTTCTTCCTAGTCAACTTATTTCACTTCCTTCCTTACTCTACTTCAAACAACAACTCAAAACATAACTTAGAACACACTGGTTATGCCCTTGCACCAACCCTGACTAACGTACCTCCTCTATGACTATTTTTTTTTTCTCTGCAACTTTACTCTGACTTTTGATTTTATATTCTTTACTGCTATCTTACGTAAGAATCGTTAGCCTGATATAACTACACTCTACCTCATGTAAATATCTTGTGTTATACTCTATAAATATGTTCATGCAAACATTTATAGGAATTTGTGAACTTGGAAACTGCTACAAACTACCTTATGATTTTATCTTGTTCTATATTTTTGTAAATATTATTAAGCAATGCACTGTTAACTGCTTTTAAACATCTTCAATGTTAAATTGTGTGTAACCTTATATATCCTGTTTTGTTGTGTAACCTATACTTCTTGTCAATAATGTCTTTGTCTTGGAGCTTTTCTCCCCGGGCCTCTACTGAAATTGGACTTATATCCAGTTAGACTAGCCCGGTCAACAAATGTAAAATAAAATAAATAAATAAACATAGTGCCAAGTCAATATTACTAAATTACTGCACCATCTGATGCAGCCAAGCCAAGATTACTAAATCACCGCACCGTCTTATGCACATAGTGCCAAGTCAAGATTACTAAATCACTGCACCATCTGATACACACAGTGCCAAGTCAGAATTACTAAATCATTGCACCATCTGATGCAACCAAGTCAAGATTACTAAATCACTGCACCGTCTGATGCACATAGTGCCAAGTCAAGATTGCTAAATCACTGCACCATTTGATGCACGCAGTGCCAAGTCAGGATTACTAAATCACTGCACCATCTGATGCAGCCAAATCAAGATTATTAAATCACTGCACCGTCTGATGCACATAGTGCCAAGTCAAGATTACTAAATCACTGCACCGTTTGATGCACACAGTGCCAATTCAGGATTACTAAATCACTGCACCATCTGATGCAGCCAAGTCAAGATTAGTAAATCACTGCACAGTCTGATGCACATAGTGCCAAGTCAAGATTACTAAATCACTGCACCATCTGATGCACATAGTACCACATCAAGATTACTAAATCACTGTGCCATCTGATACACATAGTGCCAAATGAAGATTACTAAATCACTGCACTGTCTGATGCACATAGTGCCAAGTCAAGATTGATGCACATAGTGTCAAGTCAAGACTACTAAATCACTGCACCATCTGATGCACATAGTGCCAAGTCAAGATTACTAAGTCACTGCACGGTCTGATGCACATAGTGCCAAGTCAAGATTACTAAATCAGTGTACAATCTGATGCACATAGTGCCAAGTCAAGATTACTAAATCACTGCACCATCTGATGCATATAGTGCCGAGTCAGGATTACTAAATCACTGCGCCATCTGATGCACATAGTGCCAAGTCAAGATCACTAAATCACTGCACCATCTGATGCACATTGCTAATCTTTATCACCCTGATTTATCTTAGATTTCTGCAAGGAACCTACAGGCTGATCTCTGAACCAAACCGTGCCCTGCAGTATTGGTGGATTTACCACATAACCTCATCCCGCTTCCAACCACTTCATGGACTCCTGAAGTCCTTTGATGCAATAGCATGAGTGAGGTCTGATATGCAACAACTATTAATCCCACCTTTACCAAAAAATAGAAGATTGTTATAAAAATAATAAAAAGATTGGAGGAAAAAAAATCAACTAATGGCTATCTCTGGACCCGCCACTACACTCTGTTAGCTGTTTTCATTGTCACAGTAAAAGGCCTTTGTCCAAATAAGACTTTTAAACAACATAATGCACTATAAATAAATAATTAAACAATTATATAATTATCAGATGAACTAACAAAAACACAGCTTGCTTCTTAAGGGTAAAAGCACTTGTAATCTAGCAGCACTGAGTTTCAAATCACTAGAAATAGAAACAAAATTATTTAACCAATGATAACTGTTAACATTTAGTTTAAATTGGCATAATATTATTTCATATTCTCATCTAATTTGCCAATTTCCTTCAATATAAACAAAAGAAATGTCTTAAATCGATTACATAACACAGAGGGTTTACTAAGGGCATTATTTTTGGTTCTGTACAAATGGTCTAAAATTCTCTGTTGTAACTCCCTTTCAGTCTTGCCCATGTAGTGAGCTTCACAATTTTGCCAAACAACAATGTGTACCACCCTTTTTGTGGTACAGTTAAATCTACCATGCATCCCTGTCACACTGGGGTAATTTATTGCTGTCAAATTTCTTTCATCAAGAATGCATTGACATTGCCTTTACCCACCACATTTGCTCATTAAGACATTTCTGTAAATCATAGATTGATTACTTTGTTCAAAAACCTTCGTAAGATTAGTTGCCCTTCTAATGAAACTACCAGTACACGTATCATGTCTTTTAGAGCATCAGGATGACTAAACAAGTAAGGCTACTTGTTTTTGAACACTTGCTGTATGGATTAGTTTAAACAGAATAACTTAAAATAACATTCCATCTGTTGAACTTGTGATCAGACATATAGATATTAGATTTGATTAAAAGTGACTTAAGAGTAGGTTTAAAACCCATTCCCTTCTCCTTTAATCTCATCAGCCACTTTTTGAAGTAATTTAAGAGGATATCACGTGTCATCAAATCCATGTATCAATGTATGCAGTTCCTTAAAAAACTCATAATCAGAGATGATACATGATAATATGGCCATTTGCCCTTTCATAATGTTTTTCTTAAAATCGCATAGAAGGCAACTATCATAGGATCTTAGTTTCATAGGTTAGTACTAGGCTATCAGCCCTAAGGCTTATACAAGCCTAGCAATAACAATTCCCGGGATATTTCTTCCCACAGTATTTACTTCCCTGGACCCCTGTCTAGCAGGGTGACTGACATGATCCCCAGGGTGAATTTCCTATCTCCCATCCAATCATCAAGGTTCCTTTTGAAGAGGTCCAAGGAGCCACTCTGCTTGACATGTATGGGCAGTCTATTCCAGAGTATGGGGAGTCTCTGGGTCAGGAACCTATCCCTCCAGCAAGTTTTGTTCATTGTGATGACAAGGTTTAGATCCCTGGAGCGTGTGGCTCTGAGGGATTGGGATTTCTTTAAGTGTAGCATGTCCAACAGCTCAGGATTTGACATGGCCTTGTATGTTAAGCAAAGATTGCTTCTGAGTAGACGATATGCCACAGAGTACAGCTGGAGTTTTTTTAGATGGTCAGCATAGGGCATCTGCTTTAGGCCTGTGATTCTTTTAGTGAGGTATTACTGCAGCCTTTCCAGCTGTTGCAGATATCCTGTGAGGTACATACCAAATGGGGCGTTGTACTCTATAATGGGTCTAATGAGGGATGAGTACAGTGGGACAATGGCCTCCTTTTTTCTGGATGAAAAGCCCTTAGTGATGAGGTGTGCCACATAGAAAGATTTCCTGACTGTCGTGGTGATGTGGTTATCGAAGGTGAAACCACTGTCCACCTGTGTCCCTAAGTCTCTCATCACACTTTCAGTGTTTAGTGTACTGCCACCTATGTGGTAATTCATAGATACATGTTTTTTTCCCAAAGGGGATAACTATACATTTCTTGGCATTCAGCTTGAGCCCATGGCTCTGGCACCAGGCATCTGTTTCTGTAAGCCCCTTTTGTAGAATATCCACATCATTTGGGGATTCAATAATGGCTCCCAGTTTGCAGTCATCTGCGAACTTTGTTAGCCAGAGTCCCTTAGTGTTGGTCTGTACCTCAGAGAAGTAGATGCCAAACAAGAGTGGTCCCAGAACTGAACCCTGAGGTACTCCACTTGTCACTTGTCTGGAGCTGGATTTGGAGTCGGCTACTTTTACAGTCTGGGTTCTGTCAGTAAGCCAGTTGGCAACCCATCGAGTGATGTAGGGATTTATGCCCAGTTTAGTAGGTTTATCTATGATTCCAGAGTGGGGGATGGTGTTGAAGGCCTTGACGAGGTCCAGATAGGCTGTGTGGACCACCTTACCCTCATCCACAGCTCTGGAGACTGATTCGAAGAAGTCAATCAGGTTCAGAAGACAAGATCGGCCCTTCACAAACCCAAACTGGGTGGGGTCCAGTGTTTGAAGGTTGCCAATGTCTTTGTTTATAAGTTCCATGATAATGCGTTCCATGCCCTTGCAGATCAGGCTCATCAGACTGATGGGACGTTAGTTCCCGGGATCCAAGGTGGATCCCCCTTGTGGAGTGGGATAACTGTAGCTGTGCACCACTCAATGGGCACAAAGCCTGAGGTGAGGCTATGATTAAACATGACACTTAGGTGAGGTGCCAGTTCATTTTGTAGTTCATGTAGTACACAGCCTGGGATGTCATCTGGTCCCATGGATGCTGTATTCTTAGCTTTGGAGAGTGTGGTTTCTACCTGTGTGGCCATGATTACCAGAATTTGGCAATCTGTTGGTATTGAGATGGGTCCTTTAGGGGGTGAGAGGGGGGTGAAGTTGGCACTAAATCGATCTGCCAGGATGTTGGCAATATCCTTGGGATCAGTATATTTATGTCATTCTGTTGAAGCTCAGAGCAGATCTGAGCATTGCCATTTAGATTCTTGACATAACTATAGAATGCCTTGTGGTTTTCTTTGGAATCTTTGGCAATTTTATTTTCGTAACTAGCTTTTGAGGATTTTATGAGGGATCTCAGCTTCTTACTGAGGCTGGTGAGGGAGTTTATTGCATCCTGGGATTTTCCTCTTTTCTGCAAGTTTCTTCCTTCTGTTGTATAGTTTGTTTATAGCAGGGGACCACCAGATTGGCTTCCTTTTTTTGGAGGAGAGCATCTTGGTTCTATTTGGGATGGCATGATTCATGCACGAGTGGATGTGCTCGTACAGTGCCTTAGTGTAAGATTCTGCAGTCGAACTTTCAGATCCCTTCTGCATAGGTGTCATGAAGTTTGTCACTTCTAACTTCAGCAGCATGAAGTTGGCTTTGGAGAAGTTTTTTAAGGAGGTTTCCTTACTGGGGTGGGATGTGGATGTCAAGGGTGATTTGCTTATGGTCAGACCTGACCAATGAGGGGGTGACCACTGTTGTGGAGCATCTATCTTCCATGTTGGTAATGACCAGGTCTAGGATATTGGAGCCCCTGGTGGGACAATGGATTAGTTGATCCAGGGCATTGGAATTTATGAATTCCAAGAACTGTTGGGAAAAGGAGTTGGTACCCGAGTAGTTTTCCCAGTTAATGGCAGGGTAGTTGAAATCACCCAGTATTAGGGTGTTTGTTTGTATCTTAATATTTTCCAGTATGTTTAGAAAGGTGTAGTGAGAATTTTGGGGCATGGTGGGGGATCTGTAGCAAGCTACAGTTTGGATTGCAATCTTACCTGGTGTTAGTTGCACCTGGAAAATTTCAGATGCATTGTGTTGGGCAACTAGCCTGGAGGTGTGAATATCCTTGGTGAATATGGACACTCCTCCACCTTTAGTGTTTCGGTTTTGGTTTTGTGACCAAAAAGTGTGGTAAGAGTTGTAGCCTGGTATTGCAGGGGTGCTCTCTGGAGCCTTGAACCAAGTCTCAGTTACTGCACAGATATCGATGTTCTCCATTTTTAGGAGTGCCTCGAGAGAGTGCATTTTGAGGTTTAGAATTCTAGCATTGAGTAGCATTACCTTCAGATTTTGCATGCTTGTATCTGTTACGGTGGTGGTTTTGCCCTTTGAACCTTGCCTATAAAAGGCACTATAAGGGTGGCAAGAGCTTTAGCCAGTAGCCTGAATCCCAGGGGTGACAGGTGCAGACCATCTTTGACAAAGCATCGTGGTTTGTTGATCATGTCTTCCCAGGCAGACAGATACTGGATCCCCTTTGAATGACACCAGAAGCTTAGCCAATTGTTGAAGTCAATCATTTTGTCCTTATACTGTGGTATCATTCTGGGCGAATGCAGGATGCTACTCAGGGCTAGGGTCATACCTGCCTGTGCCACATAATCCGAGAGCTCTTCCATGTCTCTTTTCATGTAGTCCAGGGAGGTATGTCTCAAGTCTTGCACTCCAGCATGGAGAATGACAGAGTCGTATTTGTACTTGTTGTGGAGTGACTTGAGTGCATGCGTTATGTGGCGGATCCTGGCACCCGACAGGCAGCTGACTGTAATTTTCTCCTTGTTCAGCCTGGTGAGTGGGACATCAGTGTGCCTGACTGTAGAGTCACCTTAAAGTGTTAGGTACATTGTCTTGCCTTAGGGGCTGTTGTTGGGTGGCACACTGGTGTTGTGAGCTATGTGTCACTTG
The DNA here is from genome assembly GCF_019279795.1 of Protopterus annectens. NCBI lineage: Eukaryota > Metazoa > Chordata > Ceratodontiformes > Protopteridae > Protopterus > Protopterus annectens. The sequence goes on along the minus strand of NC_056743.1, from coordinate 215,211,431 downwards.
GGTTGTGACTGGTGTTTGTTTGCGTTTCATCTTAGGAGGTCCTTGTTGCTTGGGCAGGTTAATGTTAAGGGCCTCTGCATATGTGGGTTTAGTGTTGCTATGTGTGGGTGTTGATGATGTGGGTTTTGAAGGGCTATGAGTTGCTTGAGATGTAGTGCAGGTGTTAACCTTCTCCTCTTGACTGTGTAGCACAATCTTGGCCGGAGAGAGCTTTGCTTCCAGTTTGGCTATGTAAGTGCATCTCTCACAGGTTGCAGTGTTGGGTGGTAGGAGGAGAGGGTTGTCTGTGTACATGAGACAGTTGACGCATTGCTCCAGAATGCCCAGATTCACCAGGTGGACAGGAGAAATCACCGGAAGCTGACCCTTTGACATGCCTGTTTAGGTGCTTTTTTTGTAAAGTATAAGAGCTGTTTTCCATTACCTTTGCAAGGTACTTTGCAATTATAGGCTGTTTAGTGCCTACGGTTAATTTCTCCTTATTGACAAGGCATTAAGCTTGAGCCCATGGCTCTGGCATCAAGCATCTGTTTCTGTAAGACCTACATCATTTGGGGATTCAATAATGGCTCCCAGTTTGCAGTCATCTCCTAACTTTGTTAGCCAGAGTCCCTTAGTGTTGGCCTGTACTTCCGAGAAGTAGATGCCAAACAAGAGCAGTCCCAGGACTGAACCCTGAGGTACTCCACTTGTCAGTTGTCTGGAGCTGGATTTAAAGTTGGCTACTTTTACAGTCTGGGTACTGTCCGTAAGCCAGTTGGCAACCCATTAAGTGATGTAGGGATTTATGCCCAGCTTAGTAAGTAAGTAAGTAATCAACATGCAAATAAAATTTTAAAAGCATATATGTGTGTTAAATTTTGGAAAAAAACATTAGTGCTGTGATTTTTTTTTTTAAATAGAAACATCTGAAATGTTAATTATTCCTCTAAAATATTGATAAGTGAAATTTAAAACATGACTAGTACAATTCAAATAAAAAAAGTGTTTAAATTACCAACCGAAAAACCCAAAATATAAAAATGTCATCCCAAAGTGAAAAAAAACATTTCACATGCTAAATTCATAAGTCATACCTACAAATAGTACTAGCTATGTTCAAAGTTTAGGTTTTGTTGTCAAGATGTAACAAATTTGTACAGTCTTATGTATACTACATTTTGTTTACTTTATACTTTTTGATTATTGCAATGTGTGTATGAAAATTTACTGTTACTCATAGAGCTTTTCTCCCCAGGCCTTTGCTGAAAAAGGACCTGTGTCCAGTCAGACTTTCCCAGTAAACAAATGTTAAATAAATAAATAAACAAATAAATAAAAAAATAAAATTATTTTTCCAAGAACACAAAACAAAGTTGCACACAAATGCACTGCTGCTACCCCCCATGGCTGTAACACTGATCTGACTGTAAAGTTCATTCTCAAAAACAAAATAATTGCTTTTCTAAATCAAATATATCAATGAACAACAAAAATCAATATCAGTAGCAGATAGTCTTTTGTCTATCAAGATAACAGAACCTGAAGCATTCAATGCCTATTAGATATGCAATAAATGTAAACAGATCTCAGATGTCTGCAATGACCCAAATTAACTAATCTCTAAAAACCACAATTTCTCAATACATCCAAGAAATGCTAGGAATCTTTTGGTATATGTTGAAAAGTATTAAAAGTGCCCTTAAGATTCTTATTAATAAAATAGCAAAGTCTGTTTTTCAACCTGCTGCTGAAATTATGGGCCTGAAAGTAGGATCAATCACATCCTTATGTACTTTAGGAATTCAAAAAGACTTAGAATGCATGGTTTGTTAACCTTGATAAAATTAAAAATATCCACAGAAAGCATATCAAATATGCAATGAAAACTTCATTTCTTGACACTGGTTCATATACCTCATTAGATAAAACGGTCTATATTAGATCACCGAATGCTTAGGTAAGCAAACGGTGATTAATCGACCCCATGTAAGCAAAAGCTTACAAAACTAAACTGTCAGAACAGCGATTTTTTTTCCAAGGGAAAAAAAATCGCTGTTCCAACAAAAAAAAAAAAAAAAAAAGCACATTAAAACATGAGATTAGGGGAGAGGCTTCGCCCTCCACACCCCCCGACATGGGGGGCTGTACACCCCACATCCCCCTAGTTAAATATATCAACTACAAGACCGCACTAGAGTGCCGAAAATGGCAAAGTACCGAAGCGGCCAAGCGATTTCTTTCCCAGGGAAAGAATTCGCTTACATGCCACTTTGATATTTTGCAGTTTGGTTTTGTCAGTTCGACCAAGACGCATTTGAAAACTTGTGTCTTCGGTCTGTTGATAGGAACCCGATAAAACTATAGGAATTTTAGGGAAGCAATCTATAGTGTTCAATCGCTTTGAATAGCTTTATAACCTGAATATTTTTTTTTCTTTTATTTTTGCTAAGTTCAGTTAATCTTTATTGTTCTTCATTACTAAGATTGTACCATCAAGCTCCTAGTTTATTAATACAAATCTTAATTGTATGCCTTTCACAAAGTCTATCAAAAGCTTGAATATGGGGATGGATAGGCGGGTTAAATAAAGTGTAGTGGTTAGTCAAGAGACTGCTGTTTGTTCTGTTGTTTTCATCTAAAAGGTCTAGATTAACCATGCTTCTTTAGCTGATAAACTGGCACACCCTACCATCGAGTATTTTTAATAATTTCATCCCGCATGAGCATTCTTAAAACTTATATACATTTTTCTTACTTAGTGAATCACATTAGTATTTTTTTCAATCTGAAATGATTTGTGGTGCACCCTCCAAAAAAGGTTAACCCCAGACCAGTATTTGTTATATAAATTTTGATGATACACTAAAAAAATGTAGGCCTCTTTCTGCAGACAAATGTAAAAATCTGTTAACCAGTTTACTGTGTAATTTAATTTAATCCTGACTTGTGCTCAGGACTAACTGTAACCTGTGGAACTTGTTTAACTTGCTTACTTATGTAATCTCTGTAAATAGTCTGTTTGTAATATGTAATGCTGGTATTATGTAATGCTGTATCTGCTTACCCTTGGAGCTTTTCTCCCCGGGCCTCTGCTGAAAATGGACATGCATCCAGTCGGACTATCCCAGTCAACAAATGTAAAATAAAATAAAATAAAATATTTGGCTACATTCAGCTATGTAAAAGGAAGTTGTCACTAACCATCTTTTAAATACCCTAAGAACTTAGAAGATGTTTCAATTTTATCATAAGCTCTTAGGATACCTTCTGCATACACCTCATAAAGGAGAATTTCTGTTTCTGCGTAGTAGTGCAGCATAAATTTTGTTTCTGTGCAGAGTATCAAATACAAAATAACTCACTGACTTTTATCTGAAATAAGGCACCAGTTGCCATATTTTTCTTGCCATGGAGAGTCTTTTTTGAAATTATTAGCACCTATGAATTCCACTTAACCAAATGTGACCTACTACCTCTATTTTTGTTTAAAATCTTCACATTATTTGGAGGTGGTCTTCTGAGCCAATTGATCTACATAGTAAAGAAAGTGAACAAGTGAAACTGCGGGGTGGAAAAAAAATTAAGCTGAAATTACACTGACATAGACTGTCAAGGAAATATAGTATTGTTAACATTAACTTTCATATAACCTGCAATTTATTTATTGTTTAGCTTGAGTTATGTCTTCCTTGACAGACTTTAACCACTGGGGCCAGCCACTGCTGACTTCAGATCTCCTGGTACTTCCTTGTAGCTCTCCTCTCTAAAGAAACACTACAGTTTCAGAGTGCTCTGATATAACCCATTGTAAGGTGATACCTTCTTTACCAGGTGGTCCCCATTTTTTACACAGTAAAGTCTCTCAGCAATTTCATTATGCATTGCCTGGTGATTGTAAAGATGGTGGAAACACTGGGGGCTATCATACTGCAACTGTCTAACATCTTGAGGGGTTAGTCAGAAGCTCTAAATTCCTGGGCATGCTTGGTAACGTATACAAGAGTGCATGCAATGGAGCACTATGAATTAGTCATCCTTACCTAAACAGTAATATTTCTCAGTGCCTGCTTACCCCATTACTGGCTGATGCTTCAAAGGCTCTAAGTCTTCAGCAGGAGTCAATACAGGACAAATTCCCAGTACCCCCTTCCCTCCCACTGACAGAGGTAAGAAGGTGTTGTTTGTAACCCCCTTCCCTCCCAATGACAGAGGCAAGCAGCTGTTGTGTGTAACCCCCTTCCCTCCCACTGACAGAGATGAGCAGCTGTTGTTTGTAACCCCCTTCCCTCCCACTAGCAGAGGTGAGCTGCTGTTGTTTGTAACCCCCTTCCCTCCCACTGACAGAGGAGAGCAGGAGTTGTTTGTAACCTCCTACCATCCCACTGACAGAGGTGAGTAGGTGTTGTCTGTAACACCCTTCCCTCCCACTGACCGAGGTGAGCAGGTGTTGTTTGTAATTCCTATCACAGCACTTTTTCCTCTAGTGCCAGTATCAGTTAATAAACCTGCATCATCTTCATTATTGTCAGCACTTCACCTCCTCTACCATGAAGATGATGGTTGTTTGCCAAACATAACATATCTGGTGTATGTTTGGCATAATTACATTTATGGTTTCAGAACTGAGATATCAATTTTGGAGGGGCATTGCATGAAATAAAATGGCAGAACCAGATTAATATGTTGTCACTGCCCATATAGCATGCATGGGTCTATATCATATGTTCGAAGACTAAAAAGGTCGACTCACCTTTAGTCGACACGTAAATGTCGAAGCTGCAGTTCATCGAATGGCCAAATCATCAATTTCTTTCTAAGGAAAAGAAATCGGTTGGCCATTCCATTACATCTGCCCTTTCCCCAACTATAGTGCAATCTCAGAATTAGAATATTTAGTTGTGTGTGCGTGGGGGGGGGGGTTGATGGGTGAAGCCCCCCACTTAAAAGTGTTTTTTATTTGTGTTGTTTGTTGGCCTACTGATTTCTTTCCCTTGGGAAAAAAATCAGTTATTTGGCCATTCAATGAATTGCAGTTTCGAGATTTCCGTGTGGACTAAAGGTGAGTCAACGTTTTTAATCTTCGATTATATAATATAGACCCAGCATGCATAGCACTACAGATATTGTACATTGCTTATCAGACTTTATGTAGATAAACATTATTTCAATGTTTACATTAAAAGTGCCAAAACCAGATTACTTGCAAAATATTACAGTTTACCTACTGAAGTCATAAACTATGATGTCTAAATTGTCATTAATAGTTGCATTATGACTTGTACAGCCAGAGATATAGTTATTACATTTGTTTACTGGCAGAAAATAGCCTGACTAGCCTGCCTTTAAAGTGCAATCAGTATTCTTCCTCCCCCTCATACAACCTTATGACCTCCTACATTTCTGCATGCTCTCTGGAATACTTCTGTGGATGCCTTCTTCATTACCCACTCCAGTAATCCATTACTTTAGTCCATATTCCTCTTAGTGGATATATACTTACAAGTTTCAGTAAGTAGGTGATCCATACAGTTGACATACAATGTCCATCCTCCTCCTCCATCTTTCCTGTTTATGGTGACCATATTGTATACCCATATTACCCACTTTATACTGCCTCTTGGATCTTTAGTAAGAACAAGCGTGTCTCTTCCACACTTTGGTCATAAACTCTTCCGCCAGCACAGTCAATCTTCTGATGGTTTTCTTATGGATTCATTCCAGCTAACTGATGTCATTCTCCTTGTATGATATTCAGAACAACACACAATACTCAAGAAACAGACAAAGCAGAAGCTACTAAAGTTGAAAGATTAATTCTTTGCCTCTGAAGTCAATTGAACCAATTATATATGTAATATTCTGTTTGTTGCTGTCAAAGTCCTAGAATGTTTCTTTTGGTGGCCCATTGCAGGTGTAACAAATACATTCAGATCTTATTTTTGCTCTAGGTCCATTACTTTTCTCTTTTTCAATGATTCTTCCCCCACGATTATTGGATTCCTAGTAGAGTACTTTGCATTTAATTGCACTAAACCTCACCTAGCATCTTTCTGCTTTGTCTTCTTGGTCAATTTTTTTCAAGTGCATCTTTATCCCCATCTTGTAATGTTGCAGCTATCCTTCAAACTTCAGCATAGAGGGTGATAATGTTTTCTGTTCTTTCAGAGAAATTATAAAGGAATACAGTGATGAGCAGCTGACTCTAGAGTAATCTTTATGTACTCCAGTTATAATATCCTTTATTCTTGGCATCCATCAGCCCACCATAATCCTCTGCATCCTACCATTCACCTATGCCACTCTATAGATCCTTACTCTCAGTTTGCCTTCTAGCCCCTCAATTTTTTAATGGTAACCACCTGTGTGGGATAGAGTCAAACTAAACCACATATATTGATAGTTCCATCTCAAGTTCTGCTGTAACCCAGATATAAACTGCATGAGGTCTGAGAGGTCCTTCCCACCATGAACCCATTTTGGTTGTTATGCTGAAGACTGATATCGTCTAGAAAGAAAACAGTTCTTCCTTAATGATTCTAAATTTGCCTTTGTGAAACATCATTCACAGAAGACACTGGACTTTTGCTGCCATAGCCAATAATTGCACAGTTTGATGTACAAGAAGGATTCACTGCGGCCTCTATTGTTTTACATATTTGTTAACAATCTTTTTTTCAACATATAAGCATGACACATGTGGCTGCTGAAATTCCAAGGGCAGTAGTTGTGATCCTTAAACTAGAGGAGGTATGAGTGCGAAAGTGGAAAGCATATACAAAGTGCAGGGTAGTGGTACTTCAGGTATTTCCACGCCTCTGGGGTACATTGATCTTGGAGCTATAAATGCACACATATCATCATCATCATCATCAACCCCCCGTTTCCCATTTTCTACATGGGGTTGGGTGTTGTGTTAACTATCACCATTTCTCTCAATTCAATGCTACATTTCTTCCTTCTTCAACACTCATGCCTGACCGTGGCTTCCTTCTTTGATACTCATGCCTGACCGCGGCTTCCTTCTTTGACACACATGCCTGACCATGGCAGATTTTCTCTCCCACAATCCATCCACCTTTTTGCTGGATACCCTCATTTCCTCTTCCCTTTTTCCTGTCTGTCCCAAATCTTCTTCATCAGCTTGTCTTCTGCTTTTCTGCACGTTTACCCAAACCACTGTAATTTGTTCTCTTTGATCTTTTCTGCAATTGGAGCTACTTTGGCATTTGCTCTTATGTCCTCATCTCTTTGCTTGTCCCACAGTGTGGATTCTATCACCCATCTCAGGCACTTTAACTCTAACATCTCTACCTTCCTAATCTGTTCTGCCTTTACTGCCCATGTTTCTGTACCATACACTAATAATGATCACACCACTGTTTTGTACACCTTACTTTTCAGTTTTTTTGGCATTTTTGTGCCATACAGTACACCTGCCACTATGACAATTGGCTGCAGCCCCTCTGATTCTAGCTTCGACCTTTTCATTCAAACTTCCATTTTCCTCAACTGCCCCTCCCAGATACTTGAAGCTGATAACCTGTTTCACTATCTTCCCTTCTATCTCAATTCTCAACTTCTTCTGATTTCTCCAATTTGCTGCCATTGCCACTGTCTTATCTGTACTTAGTTTAATCCCACGTGCCTTCAGTTTTGCATTCTATTCATCTGTTATTTGCTGAAGTTTGTGTGTTTGTGTGTGTGTGTGTGTGTGTGTGTGTGTGTGTGTGTGTGTGTGTGTACGTGTGTGTTTGTGTGTGTATGTATGCATGCATGCAGGATCAGGGGAATAACAGTGACTTATGAAATTTTATGGTTTTTATTTCTTTGTACTTGCATTTTAATTTTTTTGCTATGCAGTACCCACAATTCAGGCCTCACGTGTGAAAGATAGCCATATAGTACTTCATGGTGATGATGTGACAATATTGCTCATTGGCAAGTTTTTTACTGTTGTTAATACACTCCTAACATCTGGACTTGTAAATTGGTCCCTAAACCACTACTTCTTATCTGAAAAATAAAGAGAAGAACAGTTTCACAGTTTTGAAAATTAAATTATAGGTCTCCTGAAAACAAAAGATAAATATATCCTATCCTTATGTTGTTTACCAGGTTTGTCTGACTGGATTTAGTAAAACAATTCAGCAATGGCCCAGGTAGAAAATCCTTAACATATCACAAGCATTTTTAAATAGACATTAAGTAAATTTACATTAACAATTGCACATTCATTTGCTAATTAGATTATATTCATATGACATAAAGCAACTATTTCAGTATACAAATGCATATGCATTTCTATATGTGAACATTGGAAAAAATGTGTTATTGGGTTTGTCAAATAAATAACAGATTATGTGATGTGATTAGGCTTAGAAATTCACATAAATGGTGGTGAAGCAAGGCAGAAAATGTTAATATTGTAATTAAGAAGAAGTAGAATAAAGCAGGCTCATAGATAATTATATAGATGTCTACTATAAGGTTTATATTAGAAGTATAGAGATGTGGGTGAGCAGTGTCACAAAACTACGTATATGGCTGGGAGATGCTATTAAAACTATTAAGCTACTGGTGAAGACTGGTTTGGGGGACAGAATTCTGAATTAACAGAAATAGTCTGACAATATGAACAGCTGAAGATAACAGTAGTATTTATCCTGGAGATATAGAGGACCAGATCCATTGATATAATTGGTGAAGTTTTAGTTGTGTTTTAAATGAGTTTGCAATCAGAATTGATTTCAGTGGTAGTAAGATGTGGTTTCATAGTTTAGCTACACTATTTGAATATAGAAAGAGTCACCTCGGGTCTGAATTAGCTGTTTATTTCAGACTTAGGATCCAGCTCTTGAGCTCCTCCCTGTACCCATAATGCTCTGCTGCATCACCAAAGCCTAAGATCTCATTTGCCACCTTTGCAAACAGATGCAGGTTTCCTTAGCTCTCGAGCATTTTTTGTTTTTTTTTTTGTGTGAGAAGTAGTAAACGTTTTTGTATTAAAACTTATCTTTGAACATTTCTCTAATTCAGTTTCCTCCCTTCTCTTTCTTTCATGTTATTGCTGGTGTTAGGTGCCTCCCTTTCTATTGTTTTAAATAGTACTCTCCTTTACCATTGTTGGTATTGTCTTTTTACCATTTTTAAAATGGTATCTTACTATTACCATTGTTGTATTTGAACTTTCTCTGCTGTTAGTTTTTGTTAAAAAAAGTTTATTGTTTTTTCTTTGCTGTCACTGTTTGTCTTGTTTCTGTTTTTATTGCTGTTTTTTTTTCTCTGTCACCATGTCAGAGAAACCCACAGGGTTTAAGAAGTGCACTTCCTGTGGGCATAAAATCCCTATTTTGGATATCTACAAGCTGCGAGTGTATTGTTTAGGGGATGAGCATCTGAATACCAGTTGCAAGATTTGTGCGACCTTTAATCCCAGAGCCTTAGTAGATCATAGCAATAAACTCATATTAAGAAGGCTTTTACTGGCTAGTTCTTCTTCAGGGGCTCAATCCCCACCCCAAACACAGGAAACCAGCTCCCCTGGAGCATAGGAAGCACTGTCCTACAAAGTCTCCTGGGTCTTCTTCAGAGCCTCCTTCAAAGTCCAGAAAGACTTCAGATCCTATGCCTTTGGATCCTAAGCCCAGACCACTAGATCTAAAGCCTTCGGATCAGAGATTATCTACTGCAGACATTACAATAAGCCCTATCAATGTACCTTCAGATTTTAGAGCCTCAGATCCTAAGCAGTATGCTGTCTACAGGAGCACTACACTGGAGTATGCTATAAAGACCATTTCTCCTACCCCACCTTTCAAGCTGCTTTGCACACCAAAGAAGCACTCCTTCCACTTCCTCCTCTAGGTCATCCAGGAGCTTGTCAGAAATGGACATGGGTAGGATAATGAAAAAGTTTCTTGGAGCACAAATTCAGATGGGGATCTTACCAACTCTGTCCACTACTGGATCTGTGAGTATGCCTACAACTTCTGCAGCCATGTTTTCTTTTCTCCTTCTCCAATCTGTCCTGTGGTTTTGGAGTCCTAGGATCTGAGATCCCTGAGGGGCCCGGTGTCAGATCCAATGAAAGCTTCTTCTTCATCTTCAACTATTTCCTTGACCAGTTCTGCTCTGATGCTGTCAGATCAAAATGGGTCTCAGAGCCAAAGTGTCAGCTTCGGATCTGAGGGGATTGGCTTTGCTCTAATTTTTTGAATCTGTCCCTTCCTCTCAGAGCATCAGCCCTCAACAGCTCAGATCCAGTTACCCTCAAGGCTCTGATCCGGGGGGGGGTGTTCTGGGGCTGTCTCCCTTGGAAGTTTCTGCTCCAAGGGGTCAAGTTGGAGTTTCCCCCAGTCCATCTGCCTTTTAGGTGGTAGAAAAGGCTTTTTTTTCTCAACAGAGAACTACCCTCTCATATCTCGGCTCCAACAACCTTTCTTCTATTGTGTCCTACCTCTGAGTTCACAGTCCTATTTCACAGGGGACAGACAGAATCAATAAGTGTTCAGCCAGTTCCTGTGGAGGAACTTCCCCTCTCTTCCAAGACTTCACCTAAGCATCCCACAGAGGAAGTTCATCTGAAGAGAACATGTAAAAGGAGACACATCCTCTCCCCTTTAGAGTCTCCTTTGATGAAGGAGAAGCGTCCCCAGATCACTACTTGATGACATCTCCTCTGGAGATATCCTAGAGTTTTTGAAGCAGAAAGGTGGTTGATCTTCTCAAAATCCTTCACCAGAAGAATCAGTATTTTTGGAGGATTCTGGTTCTCAGCCATCTATGTCTTGGGTTACTCCCTCGGTGAATAAACTTATTGACTTAGTGGCCCATCGGGCTTGGTAGGAGCTAGACACCATTAAACCTATTCCAAAGAGACTTGACAAGTTTTTGGCACCCCCTCTCTGACAGGCCACACTGGAGCAAAGAAGTCCCAGTAGATGCTATGGTGGTGGTGGCAGCCACCAAGAAGGAGCAAGCAGAACAAAGCTCTACTGTTCACCCACCTAACAGGGAATCTAGAGCATTGGACAAGTTCAGAAAGAGAGTTTTTGCCTTAGCAACCTTTGCCTTGACGTTACTAAATTACCTGGAAGATTTCACTCGGCTTCAGAGAGATTTGACCAAGGAGCTGTCAAATAATCTCTCAGATTCCATGTCAGTTGAGGACTTCAAAAGAACATACTCTCAGCTGGCCACTCTTTTGTCCATATCCAATGCTTCAATGAGTTTGATTTCTCACACAAATTAAGGCACCTCATGACCCACAGTGAGAAAGACAATATGACTCTGTCTGCTGTAGGAAACAAGTTTTCTATGTGTCAACAAACTTTTTCTAGGAATCAAAGAAGTGGTAAGAAGATGTGGTTCCACAAATCTAAGGGTCCTTTCCATGATCCATGCAGTGACAATTCCTCCAGAGGCAGAGGGAGACATTTCAATGGCAGATATCAACCTAGAGGCAGAGGAGGTCTGCAAAATCAGGGTTTCTAGGAATCTTTCTCTGACAAGCCTTTACAGCACTCCTGCAGCATTGCCTGACTGTCCAACTCTGGAGGCAGTCGGGGGTCAATTGTCCTTGCACCCAGACACCTGGGCAAATATAACACAAGACTCTTGGGTACTAAGCATAATATCCAGAGGTTATTACATGCCATTTTCCCTTCTTCCTCTTACCATAAGGAATAAACTTCCTGACATCCCCCCAGTCAGAAGAAGGCAGCAGCACAACAGGTCCTGAATCTGCTAGACAAAAGAGTCATTCAAGTGGTCCCTCCAGACCAGATAGGATTCAGAACTTATTCATGCTTTTTTTTTACTGACAAAGAAAATAGGGTACCTGAGACCTATTTTGGATCTAAGCAATTTAAAGCAGCTTGGAAAGAAAGCAAAGTTCTGAATGGTCATGATCCAGTCCATTCTGCCCTTTCTTCACAAGGATGATTGAATGTGCTCTATAGATCTTCAGGATGCATACTATCACATAAAAATATAGAGGTGATCCTGAAGACACCTTCACTTTTGGCTGAGAGGCAGTCACTCCCAATTCAGAGCCATGCCCTTTGGACTCACCACAGCCCCCAGGGTGTTTCTACTGCATGGCAGTGGTAGCAGCTCACTTGAGACTCAAAGGATTCCAGCTGTTTACATATCTAGATGAGAGGCTCCTTACTGTCCCATACAAGCATTTACTTGTACATGCCAAGGACTATTTGCTCCAGATTTGCAACTCTTTAAGCATAACTATAAATCATGTCAAGTCAAATTTAAACCCAGTGCAGAGCCTGGAGTTCATCGGTGCCCATCTAGACATGATGAAACAAATAGTATCTTTACCTCAGCATCATATTTCTACAATAAGAACTCAAGTTCAATTTCTCCTTACTTGTTTAACTCCTTTGGGGAGATCAGTACTTCAAGCATTAGGTACTATGGCAGTGGGCATTGTGTTACTTCCTTTGGCATGATTTTTATGTGGGTTCTGCAATGGACACTAGCTGTACAATGGTCCATTGACTACCAACAACTACCCTATCCAGTCAGGCTCATCCCAATTTGCAGGAGACACCTTAGTTGGTGAATGCAATCTGACAATCTACATCTAGGCAGACACTTTGTTCTTCCATCCCCTATGGCCACACTGACGATGGACACTTCTCAATTGGAGTGGGTGGGCATTTCTTGGGAAGAACTGTCCCACACACTTGATTGCCCCCCCCCCCCAAGTTGCATATCAATGTTCTGGAGATGAGAGCAGTCCTATTACTACTGCAGACTTTTCAAAATGCTCTTTTCTTATGAAATATTGCAATTCAGACTGACATCATGTATATTGTCTGGTTCATCAACAAACAAGGAAGAACCCTATCTTACCTCTTTTGCAGAAAGGCCATGAGGGTATGGGACCATATGGGAGATGTCTTTGAACCACTTTTTAGATGCAACACACATTCTCAGGAAAACCAAAGTGGTAGTGGACAAGCTCAGCAGAACCATTCTAATGCCCCATGAATGGTCTCTCAATCAGTCTCCAGGAGAGATGATCTTCCAGCATCAGGAGTGGCCTTGCTATGACCTTTTTGCCACTCCCCTCAACAACAAGTGCTTCGCTCTGATCCCTTCCCAAGGAGAGTCACCAAGAGATGCTCTGATTCACGCTTGGCCCCTGGTCTCCTTTATATTTGCCCTCCCCTTCCCCTAATTCCCAAATTCTTACAGAAAGTAAGCAGGTTGAAGAGCTCAGTGATCCTCATTGCTCCTTTCTGGCCTCAACAGGTATGGTTGCCCTTCCTATGGTCTCAACTTCTTTATCCTCCATGGATACTGTAGATCAATATATATGTATGCCTTTAAGAAGCTTTCTGGGGCTTATACAAGTATATAAATGCTGAGCATGTGCGAGCCTGACTGCCATTTTGTAGTTAGCTGTTGAGGTGTAAGCATGGATGTCTGTGTAGTCTGTCAGTTAATCAGTTTGTTTATATTTTGTAATGCTGCTATCATCCTGATGTGTTTCTGTGTAATAAAGCGTATAAATGAACTACCCAACCTGTTCATCATCTATACTAGAGAGAGATGAGCGACAGCCACTGAAGCCCACTCAGAATCTCCTGTCACACCCATCAGGGTTCCAACATCCCAACATTCTAGCCCTAAGACTAACTGCATGGTTTCTCCACTTCCAGTAATAGTTAAACAGCCCAGACATTCTTCTCCTGTAAGCAATATCATTTTTAGCTTCTCAAAAAGAATCCACCAAAAAAGTTTACAGAAGCAAATTGAAAAGATTCTCTCTATGGGCTTTCAATAAAGACATTGAACCATTTTCTGCCTGATTGATGTGATTCTACAATTCTGGACAATCTTGTCTGACGAAGGAGATAGCCTTTCCACTATTAAACTTCAACTAGCAGCTATCTGTAGTTTTGAAACTGGAAACAGACATGTTTCTCTGTCTTCTTCTAAATTATGTAAAGCTTTCATGAAAGGAATTTTTTTTGAAGAGCTCCAATTAAATATCCCTCTCCACCTTGGGACCTTACAGTGGTGCTACAAGGAGTAACTCAAAAGCCCTTTGAACCATCAGCTAAAGCCGATCTGAAGTTTCTATCATGCAAAATAGTTTTATTGGTATCTATCACTTCTGCAAAGAGAATATCCAAACTCCAGGTTATCTCTGCCAAATTTCCATACTTAATTTTTCACAAAGGCAGGTTTTGTTTATGGACTAACCCTTTTTTTTACGTAAAGTGGCTTCAGAGAATAACATTAACCAATCCATTCATTTACCAGTCTTCTTTCCAAACTTTACCATTCAGGGAAAACAGACAATTAAGTTTTTATCTTGATAGAACTAAACAATTCTGAAAATCATATCAGTTTTTTGTTTCCCTTTCTTTAGAGAAATTGGATTATCCAGTATCTAAAGTCACTCTAGCCAAATGGATAAGAGATTGCATCTCTTTGATCTATTCACAAAAAGGTATAACATTACCTAAGCCTCCCAAGGTTAACTCAACCAGATCCATGGCTACTTCATCTGCTTTTTGGTCCAGTACATCTATTGATGACATTTGTGCTGCAGCTACATGGTCCAATGCTCAAACTTTTGTTTCTCATTACAAATTGGATATTTCTGTACTTTTCCGTTATCGGGGCAACACCTCGAAAGCGGTTGCTGAGCTCCGATACTACTCTATTTACATGTCTTTCAGCTGTTCATCTTTTAGGTGTTTATGTTAACATGTCTCAAAAATGTAGCAGTCACATCTTTCCTCTTTATCTTTTATCCAATTTACATGATGTTTGTAGTAACTCCTTACAGACATGACAATACACAGCATTCGGGGCTTAGCAACCGCAGGAGCAAATTACCGATAAAAACACAATGTCACGTAAAAGGGAACACTTTAAAGCATTCTCTCAAAGTGTGAATGGCTCAACTTTACAGTGAAAAATTTTCTTTTTTGGGGGGCTAAGTGTCCCTTATTTTCCTTCTTTTCTGTGTCATACTTAATGTTATTTTCAGGACAGCCCAGCGAGATGAATGTGGGGAAGGAACTGACAGGAGCTTTGCACGGAGGTGTTGCCTGTGATAGTCAATTGCCTCATGACTTGGGTACTGCACACAGGACATTAACACTAAGAAGACACTGTACAGGGAGATCATTCATTTTTCCTTTCTGGTAGGGCAATTATAACGATTGGATATGCTACAGAAATAAAAATGAAGAAAGCCCACGGTTTCCACATTTGCTGCATTTATTTACTTTTCTTAGCATTTCTCGCTGCACTTTCAATGGCATCGCTCAGCTGAAATCCAGTAGCAAGACACATCCGTTAATCAGGCATGTGGACAGTTTACCCAGATAACTTCATTTTTTGCTTAGAAAAATTTTTAAGACAAATACTTTTGACACATGTGGTCGATAGACATGTCAAGGTTCTGGATTTCAGCTGAACACTCACGTTGAAAGTGTTGCCCCGATAACGGAAAAGTACCGATATTTCTTCTAGAAATAGATTATCCTTTAGTTCAGGGGTGCTCTGGAACATCCTTCCATGAGAGCCATCCAAGAGCAATTAAGCTGGGGACTCTGTCCCATACATTGAGGAAGAATGAAAAGGACAATATCAGATTTAAAAGTTTTGTTCTTACCATAACTAGGTATCTGTGTTGTCCATTTTCATTCTTCCGCAACCCTCCCCCATCCATCCCATCCAATAGTTTTGGATTGACCTATTTGACTGTAATGGAATCTACAGTTCCAGGTTTGAGCCCTGTCTTTTTTCTCCATATCTTGTCTCTGCTCATACTATGGTGTTTGGGCAACAAACTCGATATGGGGCTTTGGTGATACAGCAGAGCATTGTGGGTACAAGCAGGAACTCGAGAACTGGATTCTAAGTCTGAAATAAATGGCTAAGTTGGATCCAAGGATCGGATCTGAACCCATACATTGAGGAAGAATGAAAATGGACAACACAGATACCTAGTTATGGTAAGAACATAACTTTTAAATAATAGGTAGACTGTTGAGAAAATTGATTCGGAAATAGCCACAGTTGTGAATTATCATGTGTACAGTTAAAATAATAACTAAAGACTTGGAAGTAGACAAGATTAAAATGGTCTATGAAAATAAAGAGAATGTTAGAAGCTATAAAAATACCAATAATAAAATAAAAATAAAAACGAAAGGAGAGACTGTCTCACAGTGAGTCCAAGAAAATGGCATCTGTAAGTAAACAAGTAGTAAGTGATCACATCCAGTCTAAATACTATGGATACACGCATTATAATGGCATGATATTGGTGATTTTGTAAATGTGTTTTAAACATAAGAAGACACAAAGTCAGCATATTAATGGTGAGGAGGCAAACAACCATATAAAGGCAGAAATACTTGTGAGTACAGTTGAAATACAGTTATTGGCATCAACAAAAAGCCTTTCCATAAAGCTGAGAATGAATGCCAAAAGAAATTGTAAACAGTCTGAATTGATAAAATAAATGTAAAAGCTACCAAAAGAAATTACAAGCATCTTGGACTGGGAATACATGAACAGATGCAAAACTGTTGTGTTTAAGCTAGACACTGGAGCAAAGGGTAATATAACTTCTGAGTCTGTGTTAAAAATGTCATTAAATCTGCAAGATAAATAAATCTGCATGCATGCTGTTATTATATCCTGCACACATTCTAAAGCCATCTAGTCAAATATGTTTGAGTTGTGTGTATAAGAATAAGGAATATAGCCTGCTGGTTCAAACTGCAGTTATCCAAACTCACTTAAAGCAACTGAATTTATTGGGCAAAGACGCTTTGATGTTTATTGACATGATTAAGATAATTCACGCTAGAAAGTGTCAGCAAAAGTTCAACTAATAGCCAAAATGATCAAAATGTAATAAGCAGAGAAGTGCAACATTCATCTGTCATGCAATTCAATATGGATGTGTAGGAGATGAGATCACTTACAAGGCCAGCTAGGCATACAAAGTGAGTGACTGAGTAGTGCATAGGGATAGCCCATGCAGATAATGAAATAGATGACAGAAGTTTCAGTGTTTTTAACAAAGCACACACAGAAAAGACAGAAAACAGAAAAATGCCTGGTGTCTGTGATACACAATGTTTGCAGATAAAGTGGTGTCAATGTTTGTTTTTCATTTATATAAATGTAAGATTGCCTATGTCATATACGATAATTTAATAAAGATTTTTTTTTATTCAAAAAAAAAATCAGAAAAATGCCAAAATGCATTATTGCAAGTGCAGAAGCACAAACTCCAAAGTTCAGAAGCAAAAACTAATGTCCTAAAGAATCATGATTTTTTGGAGATCAAGGACTCTAAAAGTGCAGAATATTAAACCATTGCTAGAAACTGTGCTAGTGTTACATGTTCATGCAATCAGTGTATTGCTTTTAAAGAAAAGATAGAGAAATAGTTTAAATGCATGGAATTGTTAGATGTGATATTAAGCATACAGAACCTTCTTAATGGGTTAACAACATGGTAATAGTTGAGAAGTAAACAAAGTAAGGTTCTGTATAGGCTCACAAGATGTCCACTGATGGATTCAGATGTTACATTACCTGTTTCAGGTTACTGAAGTGATATTTGCTACTATGCCTAATGCAAAGCTCTTTTCAGTGTTCAATGCTAATTTGGGATTTTGGCGTATTTAGTGGGATAAAGCAACTTCTAGATTATGCACTTTTAATATACCCACAGGCATATATATATTTCTGAGGCTAAACGCAAAAGATAGCAACCACAGGAAACAGTCCACACTGATATATATTAAACGCTTTTCATTCAGTTATTAACCAGATCTTCGTCAGATAAAACCATCCAAAGAATTTTCCATTTAAAACCTTTTCTTACTTAATCATGTAGTCTATTCATGACCAATCATCTACTTCTTCCCCCCTTTTTTACTTTAGCCCTTTAAATATTGACTAAAAACAATGAAACAACTTGTCAAGTAAATTTTACATACATTTATAATACACTTATAGTTTCAACACATAAGTACCTGACATAATTTCTTAACTTATTAAACTTTTAGGTTTCAATAAACATAAAATGGAACAGACATTATTCAAGCCTGGATAATAACAAGCATTTGAGCTGATTTGCCATATTAATTCAAGTTTCTCCAACATTAAAGAACAAGGACCACCCCTAGTGTCAGGTGTTATCTGGTCAATGGCTCTGAATTTAAAACTATGGTCTTGGTAGAGTGATATGTGTCTTGCTAGGGCTTTCTCTAATTCACCCTTGTTGATGCTGTATGTGTGCTTGTATACACTTTCTTTGAACTTTCGGTCGGTCTTCCTGCTATAGAAGGCTGGACACAGTTGGCATTAGGCTAAGTATACTTACTTACCCTGAGGTCTGGACACATAGTAAGTCAGTTTCTTTGTGCATAATATACTTATACAAATTCCAGGTAAGTGTAATATTTATCCATAGTCAGTAGTATTAACCCACTCAAGTGCAATATTATACAAATAACTTAGGCATCGTTCAATCTGTAGTGTGTTTTGTATTACTTTAAATGGGGTAGTTAATTTAACTTAGGGGATGGTATACTTTTCATATTTGAGTGTTGGTAAATGTCTCTGCTCTTCTTGCGTGTATTGGGAGTAATATTGTGTTTATTAGTTTTGTTTATTCCTCTGCTTGTATGTGTTGTTTTACTTTCCTTTGTAATCTCTAGAATTGAGCTGATGTACAAAATTTCAATTAGGCTACATGTGTGTAGTTCTAAATGACAATAGCATTTACTTTGACTTTGACACTGGTTTAGATTGCTTAGAGTTTAAGTAAACACAACATACTGTGTTGCCTCTTTTAGGTTGTGTAATCTTCCTGATTTTGCTTGATTTTATTCTTGAAGCTTTTATTGCCTTTTTATCCATATAATACATCTCTCCAAATCATTGTTCACCGATTCAAAGGTAAGTATTAAGTTAGCTGCTCTTGTGGACCATTTTAAGCATAGTCAATTTCCAAAGGTGAGAATCAAACTCTGTACCTTGCATCTGTGAGATGAACACCTTAGCTGTTAAACCAACCCCCACCCCCTGATGGACTTGTTGCCTGTATATTAAAAGGATTGATAGATGTACACTAGATATCTACAGATACTGAAAGAAGTGATATCCATAGTTTTGTGGTTGCCAGACATTTCATGGGTATGTATATGGCAAACTTATTAAATTCAAGAAAGATCAAAAACTTCTGTAGAGTATTTTTATAAAATCTCTGCACAAGGCACCTTCTTCTTTATAAAGAAGGTTACTAAATCTTCAAAAGTATGATGGAATATATAGTATAGAGGGATGAAGCAATAACTACATCCCAGACAAACCATATTCATCTAGCAGCAGGGGCTTCAAAAGGACCAGCAGCAGAAGATGAGCTTGGCGGCCAACATTAGCCCACTCACCCTGTGTGGGATGGAGGCTGCAAAGCCTATAGCACTGATGACATCTCTTCATAACTGGGTTTCTTGCCCATCTGTATTGGCCATATTGGCTCACTCTATGTCAGGCATGAACTCTCTGGTTTGCCCAAGTAATAAAATGTATGTGTGGGAGCATGCATACTTCCTCTTCCATCTAAGCAGCCAAGATGAGTCTACCACCTGTCTGGTATTTGGAGGAATAAATGGGTTGATGTGACTTCTCAAGCTGGAGCAAATTGGCTGTAGGACTCTCACCAAACTCAGGGATGCACAGCTTCTGACCCATGGAACATACTGGCCAACTGAATGCAGGAGGTGGAGCCATCGGGTAGAGAGCCCAGAAGTGTGTGCGTGTGTGTGTGTGGGGGGGGGGGGGTTAGGGAACAAATTATGATATAGAAGTACAGTATATTCCTGAAGATTTGATGAACATTGGTGATACCTTGAGTACAGTCGATTTAAGTAAGTTCAAGGAAGATTTGTTAAAAGCGGACCTGGATGTTCTACTCATCATGATGCAAATATTGGTAACAGGAGAGAAAATACAGGAATTGAAAGCCATAAAAAGTGGTAATACAAAAATGTGGTTGTTCCATGAAGCCATTATGTCAGGATGGTTAGTGCAAAACAGCATTATTTATTTACCATATCATACCTTGCATTCATAGATAATAATCCTACATCCAAGATCTTATAGTCAATCCAAATGCTACAGAAGGTACATGAGTAACGTAACAATGTTTAACTGTAAGGAGAGAATCAAAGATGTCAAGTATTGTATTGTCCCAACATGACAGAGTAAACAGAGGAGATGGCGCAATATCATGGCACTATATAGCATATAGATGGCGCAATATCATGGCACTATATAGCATATAGATGGCGCAATATCATGACACTATATAGCATATAGATGGCGCAATATCATGACACTATATAGCATATAGATGGCGCAATATCATGGCACTATATAGCATATAGATGGCGCAATATCATGACACTATATAGCATATAGATGGCGCAATATCATGACACTATATAGCATATAGATGGCGCAATATCATGGCACTATATAGCATATAGATGGCGCAATATCATGACACTATATAGCATATAGATGGCTCAATATCATGACACTATATAGCATATAGATGGTGCAATATCATGACACTATATAGCGTATAGATGGTGCAACATTCTAGGCTTATTTTGCTCAATAACTACAACTTTTTACTCTGTGTCAATCATTACTCTAAATATCCAGAGGTTGTCCGTCTCAATGATATAACCACTTTGTCACTGATCAATGTTTTTATGTCAGTGTTTCTAAGATATGGAATATCAAATTAATTTCATGTTTTTGCCTAGCCCAGAATGTGGTAATTAGTTACAAAACTCTCACTCTCTCTCTCTCTCTCTCTCTCTCCATGGAATATGGAGCGGTGAGCCTAAAAGAATAAAAGCAAAATCAGATGAGCATGTGCAACTTCCTGCTTTATATTTGTGACTGTTTTAAACTTTTTTCTTTGTTGCGTCTCATCTCTGGAGTGGATAAACTGCTGGGAGTTGGTCTATTGTGGGAGAATATAACTTGTTTAAGGACAGAGATTTATTAGTTTATTGTATAGAAAAAGCATGTAAATAGAGGATTGTTCAGGGTTGCTGATGCTTTAAACCATGTTTTCTTGATTACCTCAGTTCATTTGAGCATTGATATTAGGTGGGACACTTCTTGTCTATCGTATCAGGTTTGCAGTTTTATCTGGTTTGAAGTTTTGTTGAGTTGATGCTACCTGCGGGAGTAAAGCTTTGTTTAACTCATTCCCTCCATTGGAGCTCTGGAACTTTGTGCTACAAATTCCAGTGGGGCAGAGTGTAGGTTTTTGATAGAATATAATTATGTCCTCGTATTTCAAACAAATGTTCATATCTCTGGAACCACAGACATTACTGAAAAAGTGTAAATTTCAAACTCTTCAGCACAGGCTATTTTACAGTAGTAGTATTCTATAGGTTTTAGATCTTAAACAGGATTTTACAAGTCAGCACAGTAATTATTAAGTGTGTAATATTTTGTAAACGGCTTACAATATGTCAGTCACCACTCAAGTTACAAACATAATATCATCAGTATTTTGTTCATCCAGCTTAGTGCTTCCATATGAGGCAAAGCAGTTATGTCTGTGCTACTTGGCTGTTGAGATATTTAGAAAAAACATGACATTTATGATAATATAAATAAATATTATATGAACAACTGTTAACATGTCTTTACCTGCAATAGGCAGAGGCCAAATATCAGTACAGTTGTGTTTGCCATTGTGATTAATTTTTAATACTTTGTACATAGCATGGTTTTGGAATTATTAAGGCAAATGTGAACAAGCAATTTTTGATGTCTAGGGGCATCAGTAGGATGTAATAGCAGAAATGCCTGGAGGCGTCACTTATCTATAATTTAGTAATCACTCAGTGACTCACATCATTAAAATGACAGTTTTTGTAAATTATGAATCAAATTCTAAGTCATTCTTCTAGTTTACAGCCTTCTTTACTATCAGCAGTAATCAGCAGATGAGTACTGCACCAAAGTTTCTAAGTACAATGGCTAAGCAGAAGATATTTATGCAATCGGCATCAGGGCATGCCCATGTATGTCTCTACCCCATTTAGTGTGTGAGTTGGATTTTCATTGTGATTTCACTGGGACCATGGTTCAGGCAGGGTCACTCTCAATCCTTACATGTTTCTAACTACACAATCAGTTTATAGTACAATAATAATTAAAAATAATGTTTCTGGAAAAGCATTAACAATTAAGGTTAAAAAATAAACATTGATTAAAACAGTCTTTTTAAGGTGAAGCAATGGCAGCTCAATTGATTGCTTTCTTCATCATTCAGGGTGGTGCCTTTATATCTTTTTTGTCTAATGAGCTAAATAACTAAGATTAAATGAGTTTTCTATTTACCATAAAATATCTTGCCAGTTCTAAAGAGCAGATTTGTGCCAAGGTTTTGAGAAGAAGAATTAAATGTTATCAAAGTTATTTCAGACAGTTAGGGAAAGTCGTGCTAGGCTCAAGAAATGACAAAAGTCCTTTTTCCAATGTCTTTGCTCGCAGTGAATTCTTGCTACATCTTTGGCCCACTATCTTCTTAGTAAAAAGAAAAGGGGGTAGAGATGCTTAGCCTTACAGGAAGGCAGTACTGGAGATCTGCAGTACTTTCATAACTCTTCCTGGACCTGCTTGATGGATCTTCTGGAAGTCGGTAAAGAAGAGGTCTGTGGGCGTCCATTTGGATTTGGTGCATGCCGTCTATTCTGGTACAGGAGCCATGGGTGGCTTGTGAATCTGGGCTCCTTTGGATCTAAGACCTTTCTGGTGCTTCAACTCATTCTTTTGGGAAGGTGTTGCTGAAGCTAGTGAGTCATCATGTGGCTTCAATGTGTAGGGAAGCTGGACTGCATATAACAAAAAGGTGAGGAAGTCTTATGTTGCCATCAATTTTTGACATTCAAATAGCCTTGCCCAGGAGGTAATGATGAGCCTTGTGCTGTGCTGTCTACGTCTGGTCCCTGTTTTTGGTTCTGTGGTCTAGTCTAAATTGGGGTCATCCAGGTTTGGAGATTTGGGTTCTGCTGTTGCTGTGTAACACTTACCTCTTTCTTTGGGTGTGCAAGTATCTAAAAACAAGGTCCTTCTGTGGGCCAGCAATAGGGGGGAGGCAAAGTCTTGTTTAGGTGTGAATGGTGTTTAAAGTGGGGGGGTCTTTAGTAAAAAAGGAGTTGGTCTAATTTTCTCAAGTTTAAGCTGCATTTGATGGAATGCATGGAATTTATGCCTGGTGTTTTTTTCAATATTCAGTCTTGTTTGTCATTCTTGCTCTTTACATAGTTCTTGTTCCTGTTAAGAACTTTGAGCTGTATTGTGTCAATGACATGGCAAAGATTTCATGCCCTGGTTTCTCTACCGTGTGTTTTGTCATGGGGTTAGTTCTAATGTCTGTGTAGTGCCTTGCTATACTGGTCTTCATATTGATAGTCTTCCCAATGTAGAAAGCTGGGCAGTGGTGGGATTGTGCTCTGTAGACTACCTTATTGGCATTGCAGTTATCTAAGTAGTGTCTTGGAAATTCCTTCTGTTGTTCAGGCAGTAAAAGTTAACCTTTTAACTCACGTACTTGCAGTAGATACAGTTGGGTGAGCCGCAGATGAGCGTATGCTAAATTGTCTCTGTCTTTATTGAGAAAAGGCAAGCAGCAATCAAAATAGGATTAATATGCTACTGTTTGAGACTCCAAGTTTCTAGATCAGCAGGAAATGTCTTAAACATCTTTTTTTAAGGTCTGTAGTCTTCTAAGAGTCCTTTTAGGACTATCCATTTGGTATTTTTATGTTTGTCCCCCTTCTCCTGTTAGCAAACAAGAAGGAGTTAGATAAGCAGGACGCACTTTCTTAGGTGGGCTGTAGAATTTGAACTGAATGATAGACAATATTAGGTATTAAACAGTAATAGCGTTCCATCTCCAGGTACCTAAGTTTGGTTGGGAACCTCCTGGACTAGATTAAGTTATATAAGCACACATTCATGGACAGTTCAGTCTCTTTCTCATTAGAAAACTCCAATCTGTGTATTCTGGTTCTACAGTTAGAGCTATTTCCAAGCACTAAGGAACCTGCCTTTAATCATTATTAGCACCAGCATCAGTGTAAGCCTCCTAAGACACCAGAGTCTTCTGATCGCACAGTGATCATGGTATGATAATGCTTGCAAAATATAAGGAATATTGTAATATCTAGTAGAGAAGTACTTCCTTGACCTGTTTTTTTTTTTTTTTTTTTTTTTTTAAGCCTGATGAGTTCCTCAACCAAATGGGTAAGTCCAGAAAAGGTGAGCTATCTGTTTAGCTGAATTTTACTTGAGCCTAATTAATTGAGAATTAAATTCACTATTAATGATGAGTTTGCCAAGCCCATCTCTTTTAGGACCCCACATAACAGCATCAGAAAGGAGGGCGAGAGGTAGATACATCTCACTAAACTTGATATGTCTCTCAAGGATATGTTAGGCGAGCACCAAGTTGTGGGCTTTGACATTAGATGAGTTACTCGGCCTATGCAGTGAGGCTGACATATTACTTTTCTTCTTAATCAGTAAGAGTGTTATCCCACCTTTTCCAGACCAGGCTGGTTATTCATGAAGACATCCATCCTTTGGATGAGATGTTAAACTGATATCCCTTCTGCCTAAGTTGGTATTAGCTATAGTTGGATGTAAAAGATCACACAGCCCTTATCAAAGAGGGAGGGGAAAATTCCCTTGTGCCCTGGCCACATTTCCTCTCATTAGTGTGAATGTCACCTCAGTTCTACCCTGGAAAAATGTTACTGGCCTAATGGAACTAACACAGTCAACAAAATGTAAATACATAAAATAAAATAAATAAATAAACAATACTTATTCTGAATGAAGCTGGAGAGATGAAGAAAATCCATAAGCCAGTAGTCCGTGATGCTAAGAAAGTATGAGTTTACAAATGAATTCCAGATTCTGTTGTTTCCAGTTGTAATTGATACTGTTAAATATACCATTATCAGTTTAATTCTGGTCTTCCATGGTTTAAATAAAATAATCTTAAAAAGACTGTTGTGTTAAGGCAGGAATTGAGCAAATTATATAATGTAGGAGTGATAATAGTTATAAATAAAGAAAGAAATGGGATACATAATGTATGTAAATGAAAAAATGTTTATATGGTTTGTTTTCTTTTCTGTTAATGTATTTTTTCCTATGTCTTAAGTGATAATTTAATAAAAATGTTTAAAAAAGACTGCTGAGTTCATTAATTTGTTTACGACATTAAGCCTATTGCTGTCAGGGGGAACACTATGCGGCCATATTAGTAAACCTGAAACAAAACTGTGGTAACAAAGAACAAGGCAAGGGACATGCAGGCATATGTACACCTTCAATGCACTCATATAAACCAAACAGTGAGGAAGAATGGATTTGAAAACTGAATGTATACAGCTACTCTGTGGGGTGTGAAGCTTATATTTTTGAGCCAGTCCACAACTTGTGTGTGCACTGATTTCATATAGTCTACAGCACGCACGGACGTGTGTGTGTGTGTGTGTGTGTGTGTGTGTGTGTGTGTGTGTGTGTGTGTGTGTGTGTATTAATTTCTCATATCATATACTCTTACTAGCCTTTAGTGCTGAATGTCATTATCTGCAATTAAAAGAAGCCATTTTGCATTTTATGAGCTGCTTAGAACTACAAGTGGTAACGTTTCGTCTTGTGTGAATATAATCAGAATGACTGAGAACAACTACATTCAGCTGAGTGGAGGTACT
Source organism: Protopterus annectens (assembly GCF_019279795.1). Taxonomy (NCBI): domain Eukaryota; kingdom Metazoa; phylum Chordata; order Ceratodontiformes; family Protopteridae; genus Protopterus; species Protopterus annectens. The sequence goes on along the minus strand of NC_056743.1, from coordinate 215,185,608 downwards.
TTTTTCACTTAATTAGTTTGGTGCTCCTCTTGCTGTCTGCCATCTGCCATCTGCCATATCCTGGTGCCCATCTTCTAAATCTGTATTCGTGATATTCAGAAGATCAGAGAATCCCTTTATGGCATACCTCTCAACTGTTCAGAATTTTGCTAAATGTCCAGATTTTTTCTTCATATTTTTGGCCTTTTCCTCATAAAATTTGTGGTTTTCTGGCAATCATTGAGGATTGAAATCACTAAATAATGACATACATTTGAATTTCAAACTTCACATCCTTCAACAAAATGTATGCTATTACAAAACTTACTATTCTAGCAACATTCTATGTTTATACAGGCAATATTTAAAATCTGTAACTGATTTGGGGCCTTTGACCCTATTACATTTGGCTTTACCCAGACTTCTTCTGCTAAGAAGTTGAAATTATGCTGTAATGTGTCATTCTGACTGACAAGTAGCAGCTTTTTCCTCACCTTCTCTTGTCCTTTCCTGACAAAAAGCACGCATAAATGTCAGTGCATTTCATACACAACTGCTCCATTCTCATACCCACTGCTGCAGACAGCTCTTCTCTTCTCTCTTTTCCATGTACTGTCACACTACCTCAGATAGAACTCCTTGGCTGTCACGGGGGGCTCCAGCCAGGCAGATGAAGCAGTCCGTCATCATCATCCTTTTAACAGAAAGTAAAAGCTGACAGAATTCTGCTCAGAATTATTCCCCCATTGTCTCTCTGGCACCTGAACTACTGAGACAAAACACTGAAATGAAAAAGAGCATCCGAGCTTCTACAATCATTCTTAATGCATCTTCTAACAGAAGGAATCTTTTGCTTCTGAGGCCACGGACTTCATCTAAATTTCTGAGTAAGGCATGAACCAGGTGAATGTGAGGGCTGCGCCACTGAAATTTTAAAATAATTGTTTTTATCAGCTCAGAAACATCAGATTTTCTAACAGACTTATGAAAACAGTTTTCTATACAATGACAGACTTCCTGAAATCTATTACTTAGACTTTCTTTAGATGCCAAAGACAGACACACTCTTGACACATAACTTTTATATTCTTGCGAGCCACACCAGAGCTGCTCTAATTGCAATGTGTGGCTCAGAGGCTGTATGTTGGACATCTTTAAAACACTAGTACTCTGTACTTCAATAAAATATTTTCTGTCTATAAAAGCCTCTCTTTATATATCAGTTTGACTTCCATCTTAAAATTATAACCCTCTCATTCCTGTTCTCCCTTCCTATGTGCTTCAATCTGTCAGTCGGTAATTCTGATTTATACTGTTCAGAACTTGTGCTCTTAACAGTAATACTTTGTTTCCTGACAGAAACATCACCAACTATTCTTTCACTCTGTTCTGCATCACACTGTGCAAATTCAAAATATACTCCTAGACTGATTATTTTTTATTACTGTTTTTTTTTCCACATTCAGTGTTTCTGCGATGTTAGAAGAAATACATGAGACATGTATAAGAAATATGATGTCTTTCTTCTTTCTGCAACAAAAATTCTATACACTTCATAGTAAGTGCACCATTTGTCAGAGCAATGGATTTTTATTTTGTTATGCTAATTTTATAACATTTTACAAATCTGGATGTCAGAAATCCATGCAGTTATCATTTATGTGTTCTTGTCTGAGCCTTAACTCTAATATTTTAGCTCAGACATGTTGAATTGGCAGCATGGAAAAAAATGCAGTAATTTTATATGCTCTCTTTATACAAATTAATTTCACAACCGGTGAGTTCAAGTACCATAGTTTTTAAGCAATCTTAAAAGGAACACTGAAGGAGTTTCAGTCCTTGGACTTCTAAATCAATTGGACATGGCACTTACTAGGATCTTGCAACAGGCATGGTTATTTAATTTAGTAAGAAACAATTTGAAGAAATGTGCTTCTAGCATGAAATTGAAACATCCATGAATGTGATTCATTTACCAACTTTGACACTTTCAAATTATCACACTGACATTATGCTAAACTAAATACAACTTTGATCCCTCTTTTTGACAGCAATTTATAACTAAGGCACATTCATTTTCACATAAGAACTATGATGACCCCTTTTCCCATTCAATCCAAGAAGCTTTGAATCATGTTTTGATTTTTACAGTGTGCATGAATTTATGGCTCAGAAAACAAAAATAAAGGAATAAGTATTCACTTTAAACAAAAATCAGATAATATACTGTAAAAAATGAAACCTAAAACCAGAGATGCATATGTGTCAGTGTGTTATATTAATACACATAGATTTATATAAACTCATCAGTGTTTCTCCTGCTAATACTCTTATATATCCCTATCATTGGTATATCTGTCTTGTCATCATTTGAAGTTCTCCTATGATCTATGAGCTGATAGACAACCTGCTACACTATGATTGTACTGGTGCACTTTTATGAATCTTTCAAACAGCAGAGAAGTCAGACTTGCTGTGAGATACTCCCTCGGATTCTGTATGCCTTGCACGGTATGCAAGATCAGTGCAGGAACTATAGCAGGCAATTTATCTGCTGTGCAATCATGGAACAGCCTGCAGGGGTGTGCATGAGCGCTTCTGCTCTAGTCCTGCATGGACTAAGCCCCTGTATGCAAATCACCCCATTTGCAGGAGAAATCCATGCAAATGAGGTGAATTTGTGATCCAGGAAGCTTGCAACCGGTTAGTAATCGAGTACATTTCAGCAAAATCCAAAACGGAGCCAAGACAGCTCCAAATAAAGGCTGCATATCAGTCAGGAAGCATGCCAATGGCCAAGTATAAGGCCATTGGCATTGCAAACAACCTAAAAAGTAAAAAAATCAGCATTTTTTTTTTTTTTTGCTGATCTTGGCTGTTTAAGCGTAGGGCAGCGGTGCCAAACAGGATGGGGGGGGGGGGGATAACAAAATAAACTGAAAATAAGCATTCTAACTAAAATCACTATTCTGCCATGCAAGTCAATAGCAGGCAGAAGACAACATGGCCAGTGAGTAGTGGTTGCTAAGGGGGTGGCTCAGTGTGAGACATGTAACTATGCATTAACAGGCAATCCTATGCAAATGAGGGGAATGATAGTGAATCCCAGTTTTCCCCAGCATGTGAGTCAGGTCCCAACAGTGTAAGAGTAGGAATAGCTTGGTGCAAGCCTAGGAGTTAGGTGACATCATGGGGTGTGTGTCAGGCATACTGTAAGTGGATTGGAGCCCTATGGCTCGGGTTTGCTCCTAGCTTAGCACAGCTAAGCTAAGGCGTGTGTCTGAATCTGCCTAGCACTCTTTACATTGCCTAAGCAGGTGTGCGCACCACGCACCAGGTTTTAAAGGAAGAAAAAAAGTTAAGCCAGGAAATAGCAGCACTGTGCACATTTGAGTACTCTGTTTGTGCAATGTGTCCCCAGGCTTAAACAGGAAGGTAATGGGAAGGGAAAACAGCAGTAGGAAGGTAATCAAGGAGAACTAGCATAGCTGGCAGGTGAAATGCATCAGAATCAGCCAATTACACAGGCAGCAGTCCAGCCCAGCCCAGAACACTACTATAAGCTATGCAAACACCTTCCCCTCTGTTTTTCCCCACACTCTACACCACCGGTGTATACAAGCGGGGAACTTTTAACAATCAAAACAACAAAATGATAGGGCCTGTAATAGCTATCATACAACAACTTGTGTAAGAGGCTGAGGGTGGTGAGGATGTGAATGCTGTCAACCAACCCAGAGTGAGGAGATGAAGAAGAGTGTACAGACCCAGGGTAACCTACCAGGGGCTACATGAGCTGGAGATAGTGGAGCACTATAGAGTGGACAGGGACCTCCTACAGCAACTTGTTGAGCTGTGCCGGCCATGCCTGACACACAGAACTAACAGAGAGAAACCCATCCCAGTGGATACTAAGGTATGTGCAGGCCTAAGAATACTAGCTACAGGTGCATTCCAAAGGCCAACTGGGGATATGATGGGGATCTCGCAGGCATCAGCATCCAGGGTACTCCACCAGTTCCTGGATGCCATGTCAGCACATGTCGGTGAGCACATATATTTCCCCAACACCCGAGAGGTGTTGGCCAGCAATATGCAACTGTTCCACCAAATAGCGGAATACCTTGAGGTAGTTGGTGCTATAGACTGCACGCACATATGCATCAAGGCACCACCCGGAGAGCGGGGTAGGGTCTACATCAACCGCAAGGGCTTCCCCTCCATCAACTGCCAGGTCATGTGCGATGCCCAGGGCATAATACTGAATGTGTTTGCTGGCTGCCCTGGAAGCTACCACAATTTCCACATCTGGCATTTGATGCAGCTGTACCAGAGATTTGCCAATGGGGACATCCCTCATGGTCGCCTAGTGGGGGATGCTGGATACACACTGCAGCCGTGGCTGATGACACCCATCATTGATGCACACACACCCGAACAAGAACTCCATAATGAGGCACATGCACAGACCAGAATTATAGTAGAGCATGTGTTTGGGATGCTCACGTCATGGCTCTGGTGCCTGGACACATCCGGTGGAGCCTTGCAGTACTCACCAGCTACATGTACCCAAATTGTCATCATATGTGCCATGCTACACAATATGATCCTGTGGAAACAGCTACAGCAGGAACAGCACGGGGCAGGGCCACACAGCTCACTACCATTCCCAAGGCCTGCACAGGCACAGAGTGACTTGGAGGAGGAACAATCTGAGCCTGCCCGGTAGGCAGAAGGAGGCGTGCCCAGTATGCCCTGGCCTTGGCAAAGAGGCAACTCATAGCACATAACAGTGACACAGGAGGGTCCCAGGGAATAACACCTCTCTCTCTGACTCTCACATACAGTAAAAGGGATGCCAAACATGACACTACCTGTGCTCAACCATGTGTATGGAGTGTACTATGTGCATCTGACATAGGCAGCCCTGCAGCACCACCTTCAATACTGAGACACCCACAAGGTAAGTGACTCACACATGCCAGTCAGGGGAGTTCACATACCCAACAACAGTCACAGCCAACAGGACAGGTGTAGACAAATACAAACAAAGGCTGTGCTATGGCCTCTGAATGATGCCTATGAGTAACATCCCCCCAGGCCTACACAGACAGACCACAGCAGGTCAGGCAGTGGGACGTTAGTTCTGAAGGGTAGGAAGTCAGAAACTAATATGTAGGTAGATCAAAGTTACGATCTGTAGTACACTGGTATGCCTCTAGTCAGCATGATAGGTTAGAATACAGAATGGAATGGAGTACCTGACATACCAGTATAGTTATAGCAAATGTGTACAGGTGTCAGGTGTGCCCCTCATCCTACGTAGTAATGTAATAACCATCAGGTGCACCCCCCCAAATCCTGTGTAAAAATGTAGAAATAATCAGGTGTTCCCCCCCATCCTACATAGTAATGTAACAACAGTCAGGTGTGCCCCCACAATTCTGTGTAGAAATGTAGAAATAGTCAGGTGTGCCCCCCATCCTATTTAGAAATGTAAAAACAGTCAGGTGTGCTCCCCCCAACCCTACTTAATTATGTAGTAATGGTCTGGCGTGCCCCCTCGAAATGTGATGTACACAGGTCGTAACAGTCAGGTGTGCCCCCCCATAACCCTATGTAGAAATGTAATAACATGTATGTGTAGGACTAATAACAGTGGAGCACAGCTACACAGAGGTGGCCAAGGTAGCAGGATAGGTTGTAGCATCTGCACAATATGCAGGTATGTGTGTGTTAGGTTGGTGTGTAACCCATAATGTGTGGGAGTGGTCGGTATGTATGCATGTTGAGGTAAGCCTGGTGACCATTGCCCACTACTGCTGATGACAGGGACAAGTCCTCACAACTGCTGTGCCATATACAATACCCATCAGTATAACACAAGGTAGCAGTAAGCCATTGCAAATGTATGGTGGTAATGTGTCACCATCTGAAAGACTGACATGGCATGGCTGTTGGTCAACATATACAAGCAGTACACAGGGGAAACAATCCCAGACATACAGTATATATGGATGGACACACTCTTGGAAAAGTACATACAGGTATGCATCACATTATTCGGTCTTGTAGTGGGGGATACTAGTGTTGTCTGCCCAAACACTCAGATCTCAAAGGTGGTAGGACTGATGTATTGGAAAACAGCTGATGTACCTGCACATGCAAGCATAACTGGAATGCCCAATGCATATCTGTGTGTCAAATGCAAGTAGTGTCCATAGCATACATGCACCCAGCTCATGCAAACACCACCCACAGGCACCTCTCTGGTCATATTCCTGCTGGTGGGAATGGGTACAGTAAACTCTAAAAAATCAGTAAATGATGACATAGTCTCAACTAATCTGCATGCATGCATGCTGTCATGGCATTTTGTGAGCGAACATATCTTTTCCAACATTCCATTTTTAAGGAGAGTGTAGTTTGGTACATGAGGTACCAGGATGACATGTTCTTTATTTTCAAAGGGGATGAGGAACATGCATGCAGATTAGTTGAGACTATGTCATCATTTACTGATTTTTTAGAGTTTACTTTCCAATTTGATAAACAGGCCATTAGCTTTCTGGACATATGGCTTTGGAAAGACGTAGCATTTAAACGATATGCCACGCAAATTTTTAGGAAGCCTACATATTCTAATTCTTTCTTGCATTTCGACAGCTGTCACCCCTTTTATCAGAAAACTGCTGTAGTCAAGGAGCAGCTTGTTAGGGCCTCGAGAATGATCTATAGTAATGAAGATTTCTTCAAAGAATGTGAAAATCTTAGAAGCATGTTTGTCAAACTTGCTTATCCAGGCTCCCTTATAGATAGTTTAATAAAGGAAGTCAGTTACAAGAGGGAAATTGGCTAATTTAAGCCTTTCTTGACTAAAGGGTATATTGCTATGGAAGAAATTTCACCATTACCCATTTCTTCAGTAGGATGTGAAGTTATAAATGGGGAAGTGGGAAACAATTTTGTCACCAGTTTTCTTACTCAGTTTTCAATGGATGCCTTCAGTCTAAGAGAAATTTTAGTTAACAACTGGAATTTCATGGTTGAAGATCGTGTTACCATGGATATTCTGGGTACTGGCCCCTTGGTGACATACAGAAGAGGGGCCAATTTGAAAACCTTGTTTGAAATCCCTGGGGAGGATCCTAGACCTAACTGGGGGATGGCTAAATGTGGATGCTGTCACTATTGTAAATACATCCAAGTGGGGACACATGTTACCATCCGTGGTAGGAAATATACCATAAAAGGTCATTTCAACTGTGAGAGTCAAGGCATAGTATATCTAGCAACTTGTCTGCAATGTCCGGCCTTTTACTTGGGCAAGACCGAATGCCCTTTTAAACAATTAATATATGAACATTTATATTGTGTATCTAGAAATACTATTATGAATGCCTTGGCTAAACATATTACTGAATTTCAGTCTCATATCTTTCAATTCACAGTTGTCGACCATGTCTCAAGAAATGTCAGGAGGGGGGGTCCCTGGAATCTCAAACTAGAAGAACGAGAACTCATTTAGCAACTGCAGACTGATGCACATACCTATCCTGGTCTTAACAAAAAATGTTCAGTTAAATGGTTACTAAAATTAAAGTCACTAGCTAAATGAGATTTTTATTATAAAACACACAGGTAATGGTTTTATGTGATCTAGTTTGTATTAGGATAAGTGATGTTAAATGTAATTCAATTTTTTTGTGTTTTCTTTTTTTTGTGGAGATGGTAATACACAATTGCGGAGAGGAAAATATACAATGCTCCTTTTAAGAGTAGTTTATTTTATGTTCAGTAGGTTTATATGTTTTTATTTTCCAGTTTTACCTTTAAGTACTAAAAGGACATATAATAGCAGATTTGTTTTAATTGAACAATGAGTCCTTAATGGGCTCATTAATGTAATTGTGATGTTTTTTGGGTAAAAAAACTGTCTGAAGAAGTATAAGCATTTGCTATACGAAAGTGCTAACAATAAACTAGTGTGTGGTTGTGTCAGTTTGCCTCATTTGGTGATTTTTCCAGTTTAAAGTTGGTTCGTTTTGGTTTTCCAAAGGTAGATGTACATAGATGTGTGGAAGAGGGTGACTGTGACAAGGAGCCATCCAGGCCTGTCTCATCCAGCACACAGCCAAAGGGCCACAGCCACATGAGGTTCAGATGTCACTCACTGTAGACACTAGCCACCGGTATCTGTCAGCATTACAGACTATGTGGTGCAAGTGCTAGCTGTGCAATATGACTGTACAAGGAAGTAGTCATCTAGCAGCTATATACACATACCTGTGAATTATGACCCTGTGTGTGCCGGCATGTGGTGTGTCAACCTCTAGATGAATGGGTTATGGCCCATGCACACACATTGCCCACCCCATAGCCCTACTATGACAAGTGTGCTGAGGTCATCCACTGTGCAATACACCTTTTGGGAAGTTGTAGCCCAGTAATCTCCATGACGCATTCTATAACTGTGTACTGCTGTAGTGTAATAAGATAGTTAAGTAGGAGTTCTAATCCCATGTGTGTGTGTGTGTGTGTGTGTGTGTGTGTGTGTGTGTGTGTGTGTGTGTGTGTGTGTGTGTGTGTGTGTGTGTGTGTGTGTGTGTGTGTGTGTGTGTGTGTGACTCTGTCTGTTTAGAGAGCAATGCTTTTTAAGGTAGTCACACTCACTACAATTCAAATGCTCTACTTTGGCAAGGCTGCTGATGTCATCAACCAAGAAATACACCTCTGGGAAGGTTGTAGCCCAGTAATCTCTGTAGTACATCCCATAACTGTGTACTGCTGTAGTGTGATAAAATAGTTAGGTAGGAGGTCTAATCCCAGACTTGGCAATTGTGTGTGTGTGTGTGTGTGTGTGTGTGTGTGTGTGTGTGTGTGTGTGTGTGTGTGTGTGTGTGTGTGTGTGTGACTCTGTCTGTTTAGAGAGCAATGCTTTTTAAGGTAGTCACACTCACTACAATTCAAATGCTCTACTTTGGCAAGGCTGCTGATGTCATCAACCAAGAAATACACCTCTGGGAAGGTTGTAGCCCTGTAATCTCCATAGCCCATCCCATAACTGTGTACTGCTGTAGTGTGATAAAATAGTTAGGTAGGAGGTCTAATCCCAGACTTGGCAATTGTGTGTGTGTGTGTGTGTGTGTGTGTGTGTGTGTGTGTGTGTGTGTGTGTGTGTGTGTGTGTGTGTGTGTGTGTGTGTGTGTGTGTGTGTGTGTGTGTGTGTGTGTCTGTCTGACTGTCTGTGTAAAGAGCAATGCTTTTTAGGGTAGTCACACTCCCTACCATTCAAATGCTCTACTTTGGCAAGGTTGCTGATGTCATCCACCTAGAAATGCACCTCTGGGAAGGTTGTAGCCCAGTAATCTCTGTAGTACATCCCATAACTGTGTACTGCTGTAGTGTGATAAAATAGTTAGGTAGGAGTTCTAATCCCAGACTTGGCAATTGTGTGTGTGTGTGTGTGTGTGTGTGTGTGTATGTGTGTGTGTGTGTGTGTGTGTGTGTGTGTGTGTGTGTGTGTGTGTGTGTGTGTGTGTGTGTGTGTGTGTGTGTGTGTGTGTGTCTGACTGTGTGTAGAGAGCAATGTTTTCTAGGGTAGTCACACTCCCTACAATTCAAATGCTCTACTTTGGCAAGGTTGCTGATGTCATCCACCTAGAATAACACTTCTGGGAAGGTTGTAGCCCAGTAATCTCTGTAGCATGTCATATAACTGTGTACTGCTGTAGTGTGATAAAATAGGTAGGAGTTCTAATCCCAGACTTGGCAAGTGTGTGTGTGTGTGTGTGTGTGTGTGTGTGTGTGTGTGTGTGTGTGTGTGTGTATGTGTGTGTGTGTGTGTGTGTGTGTGTGTGTGTGTGTGTGTGTGGGTGTGTGACTCTGTGTAAAGAGCAATGCATTTTAGGCTAGTCACACTTAGTACCATTCAAATGCCCTACTTTGGCAATCCTGCTGATGTCGTTCACTGTGAAATACACCTTTGGGGAAGGGGCACTCCAACAATCCCCGTGCTGCATCCTATAACAGCATCACACTGTAGTGTGATATAGAACTCTGGTAGGGGTTCTATTCCCACACATGGCAGTTGTGGATGTTTTGTGTGTGATTCTATGTCTCCGTTGGGAGTAATGCATTTTAGGCTAGTCATACTCACTACAGGTCAAATGCCCTACTTTGGCAATCCTGTTGATGTCATTCGCTGTGAAATACACGTTTGGGGAAGGGGCACTACAGCAATCCCTGTGGTGTGTCCTATAACAGCATCATGCTGTAGTGTGATATAGAACTCTGGTAGGGGTTCTATTCCCACACATGGCAGTTGTGGATGTTTTGTGTTTGATTCTATGTCTGTGTAGGGAGCAATGCATTTTAGGATAGTCACAGTCACTACAGGTCAAATGCCCTACTTTGACAATCCTGCTGATGTCATTCACTGTGAAATACACCTTTGGGGAAGGGGCACTCCAGCAATCCTCATGGTGCATCCAATAACACCATCATGCTGTAGTGGGATATAGAACTCTGGTAGGGGTTCTATTCCCACACATGACAGTTGTGGATGTTTTGAGTGTGTTTCTATGTCTGTGTAGGGAGCAATGCATTTTAGGCTAGTCTCACTCACTACAATTCAAATGCCCTACTTTGGCAATCCTGCTGATGTCAGTCACTGTGACATACACCTTTGGGGAAGGAGTACTGCAGTAATTTCCATGGTGTGTCCTATAATTGCGTAGTGCTGTAGTTAACATATTAGTTAGGTAGGAGTTCTAATCCCAGACATGACAGGTGTGTGTGTCTGTGTTTGTTATTCTCATCATGTGTGGCGGTGGTTGTGAGTGTGTACCAACTGGACTCAATGTGGAGCGGGTTTTGCAAAATTCTTATATGGTGGGCCAAGCATATATCACAATGTCCACCATACATGGATAACAGATGTGAAATAGCCAAAGGCTGGGGTGCAAATCAATACCCCTAAATGTGACATCAATGCCAGCTGAACAATGTTAGCAACCTTTGTATTACCCAGGGAACACTCTCAATCCATGTCTCATACACACACACACACACACACACACACACACACACACACACACACACACACACACACTTGCCTAGGCAACAGCCGCTATGTTGGTAGTACCTTCATACTGCCCACTGATAGTAACCATGGTGTGATTGCAGTGGGCTACAGAGGGCATGGCACCCTGTCCATCAGTCCAACAGGCATGTACATGCTGACAGTGCACCTCCCCCATGTTCCCCACTGGACACCTGCAATACCTGTGGTGCCATCAAATGTGACCCACAAAGGACATACCATGTGCAAAACACAAGCTCTGTATGGACAGATGCCACTGACACCAGGGAATACTAGTAGCATGCTAACACTGTAGGTGCAGGGTCAACCTGCTGTCCATTAACAGTTCCTGCTACATGAGGCCAGGACTGGCACATCTGATGATAATGATCTGTGTACACAACATGGGCCAGACACCCCAGGTACCGTTCCACATGTCACTTTACATGCATGTGGGAGGTGTGCACATCCCATGCACTGTCCATATCATGGACTAAGGAACACATACATGGCAAGCAATGCACAGCATTGGTCACACGCAATAGTCACCCAGGTGACTGGATGGTGAATACAATACCCACCTGTGTGGGCAACTCCAGACACTACACCCCTGAGCCACAATGCAGGCCATTGTCATGTGGCCTGATGCCAAGGTATACCCATCACCTTGCCTTGTATAGCCATCTGGCACCATCAACCACAACACACCAGTGAAGCAGTGCACATATGCATGTCAGTACAGGCACCCATGTCTGTGTGTGTGGTGTATGATGCATATCACCACATTCACACTCACTACACCCCCATTGGCATACTGAAGCATGTTGTCTGTCAGACACCTCCACATACCCTTGCACATATAACCTTCGTATGACCACTGTGGTGCATGTGATACCTGCACAGTACTGTGTTGTGCCAATCCCACTAGTGATGATTTGTATTCCTGGCCCTGCTAAGTGTGGCAATGTGTGTGTGTCCCTGTGAGAGTGTGGCTGTGTTGATGCTGACACCTGTTCTTGCGGACAGGCATGTGTACTACACCTACCACATAGCTGCCATATCCCTGTTGCAGATGTCACTCGCCATCACATATGCGTTCTGAGGGCTCCCCAACATGTAACCTATGTGGCGCATCCAATAACTGCATGGACATGTGATAATACTACATAGTCGTCAGGGTTTGATACCCTGTACTGGTAGGTGTACTACACAAACATGCTTAATTTTTAGTCTCCCACCCCTCCCTGGCTTTTCTGTGCCTCTGTCTACCTTTCTCACTCCCTCTCTGGTGGATGTGGAGACTTACACCTGCTTTGCTTAGGCAGCACCATGTGTATTTTAAGTGATGCTCAGGATCAGCTGATGGCCTCTGCACGAATTGCAGCCCTCCTCTAGCTGATTGCATGTGGAACAGCTGTGGTAACATTCCCATAGCCAATTGCATGGAGACACTCACCAATATCTAGGAACATCATGTTGGTGTTGGGCCTTTCATTCACTGTGAGCAGGAACTCGATCTGTTGTTTGGCAAACAGTATCTCAGATGGATTAGGGTTTACCTCTAACAACATACACTGTGGAAACAGGCCAACACACAGGAGGGAGATGTGCCTGAACTGACTACAGATTGTAAGTGCTGCTATACTGCATTTGAAGTAATGTTGGTTTAACAGGCTATTGTGTGGGGATATGGCTGTCCTACATGTTTTCACACCTGCCATGTCAGTGCTATGTTTATGAGGGAACACCCATCTGTAGGGCCATCTGCAGTCTGGCCAGTGTGTGGTGCCTTTTTTTTCAGGTGTTACCCACAGAGTACCTATCTGTGAACTGTAGAAGGCAGTGTGAGGATTGCAGTCTATAGATGGTGACAGCAATGAGAGTTACTGACTTCATATCCCTCATAGGACATCTGGTGCAGCAAACCCTGTTACAACAGTAAATGTATGAGGTTATCACAGCAACATGTCAATATTGGTCCTGTGTATGTGCCTCCAGCCACAACCCTGTCATCTTTTGTACATATGTCATGCAGTAAGGGGTGCATATGTATTGTACACCATAATTAGTGACAGCATATCTTATAACAAGCCAGTGAGATATCAGACATCTAAACATGTTATGTATAGTAGGGTTATATTTAATGACATAACCTGGACATTCTGTGGTTGTGTGTACAGTATTAAGGTCTGTGTACTTATGGTGATTGTCGGCAGTGTGTGTATTGTTAACATGTACCTTGGCCTGTGTACAGACTGTGGTAGATGTCATTGTTCTTGGTCCTGGTCTATCTAATGTTACATGCTGCTCCACTGTATGTTACCCTATCGGCTTACATGTTTATAGGTCCATACACGCACATGTCCCATACCACAGACAGGCAGCGGACCACACTGTGTAGAGTTCCAGTATATGTAGGGTTAGTGTGCAAATGGCACATATGAGGTTGGTGTTGAACAGATAGTCCATATACTGTAATAATACGCTAGCTTGCCATATGTAGCTGTGGCTGTGTTCACATTGGTTGTGGTTATGCACTTTCACACAGGTGCATGTTACTCTGTGCTGTGGCATGCCTGTGGAGCCTGCTATATATGCAGGTGCATGTGCATTCCCCCATAGGAAATGTAGGCCAGTGTTGAGCTGGTCTGCCTGTAGCCTGCACAGTGCTTTGTTACATGCCTAGCAGCTTAGTGTACTTACCCAGTGAGATGTAATGTCCAGATACTTGCCAGATGTACTGCTGCTGGGCCACCATAACAGTCATGTATGTCAGACAGAGCAGTGGGATGCTGTACAGATGTATGTCAATATCTAGTGGGTGGTATGTGGCCATGGCACCTCCATACCAGCGGTTATTATGTGGCAGGACAGATAGGAATGTGTGAATGCATAACCTATGGGGGCACATGTATACCAGTAGTTACATGTTATACCCATCTACATGGCTGTTTACATCAAAATTGTCAGGATTCGTCCACATATCTTGCACTAAGGGGTTATGTGTATACCTCTGGACTGTCCAGAGTGTGTCAGACTGTCCACATATATTGGCCATTATCTCTGCTGTAGTCCACAGGAGCAGTATGTGCTAGCAGTGGTACTGTACTATGATGTTCTTACAATGTCTGTCAGTAGCCACTGGTGCACATGTTAAAAGCAGATGTGACCTCCCACATACACCATGTCTGTGAAGATAATCCCTATTACAGTAGCAATACTCTACAAATATACCTGCTATACATACCTGATATCCCCTTGCACTATGATGTTGAGACTACAGGGGCTGAGGTAGGACTACACTCCATGTTCAGGACATATGGTGATGATATATGTACATATACTTATCCAGATATCTATATAGACATACACATATACATATCGAGATACATAGATGGATATGTATATGCACATAGATATACAAATGAACACCCAGATATATACATATACATATATTGCTCTGTACATATACAGAGCAATATATGTCTACACATATACAGATAGAGATACATATGCACATATATGTATGGATATGTACATATATATTGACAGTAGTAGGTATATCAGAATAGATATGGATGCACATATAGTTATTGATATCTACATATATACCAACATAACTCATATACATATATCTATATATACATAAATCTATATATACATATATGTATATGGGAGCACTACAGAATCCTGAAAGCCCAAAGTCCTAAAGACCATTATCAGGGGTGAACTGCCTTAAGGTATATGGATGTACATTACCACACAATCCACCTTGGTTAAATTCAGGCCTACTGCCACCTGCCATACAGACTGTTCTGTTTGTCAGTGTGCTTGTGATGGTGTCAGTTGTGCCTTGGTATGTAAAAGTTATATCCCATTGTGTCATCTGAGGTCTTTACCCCCTAGGGATTGTCTACAGAGTGTAGATAGAGTCTGCTGAACTATACATCTGCATTACTTACTGTTGATTGTTCGGTATCCTGTGGCCCAGTCTGTCTTTACTATTGTACTACTTGATGGCCTTGGCCTGGACAGCAACATTTGTTAACTTTTCCAGACTACTGTATTAGTATAACTGTTTCACAGTTGCATTACTCAGTTTATATGGATGTCTGTGTCTAAACAGCTATACGACATGGCATATACAACTGTAATAGTACACAAATAAAGCTTTCCCATTTATGCAAACCTGTGTGTGGTGTTATATCCTTTGATTTCTCTGTGGGTATATGTTGCAGGCAATGGTTGTCATTTGTATGGGTGGCTCATACAGTATCCAGTTGGTAAGATGGTAACTGTAGGAAGAGTGGCTGTTCCATATTGTGTGCACATACTAATATGTAACTTACTATACATATCTCTGCATGTGTATGTGTAGTTACATATATATCTATATATATTTATATGTATATATATATATATATATATATATATATATATGTGTGTGTGTGTGTGTGTGTGTGTGTATATATATGTATATATATATATATATATATATATATATATATATATATATATATATACATATGTATATCTGCATCTGCATATATGTGCCTGTGTATATGTATCCTAGGGATGCCCATGTCGTGTCTGGTCCTAGTTATGGCATCTGCAACATTTGGTAGTGTATTGCAAGGGGGATGTGTTTGACTGTGGGGCCGGGGGGAGTATACCTATTCGTACAAGACGTATATTGTTTGGGGCATCTCAACCCCACTAATGGTGCATGTGGACATATATGTTTTTGTTATTTCCCCATTGCTCTCTACAGATGTATGTCCGTATATACCTATATATATATATATATATATATATATATATATATATATCTGCTGACATATATATAACCTGCTGTATATATTTAGACATATAGATGCAGACATATATATTTATAGATGTAGGCATTTGCATGTATATATGTTCATATATATATATATATATATATATATATATATATATATATATACATATATAGATATGTTGTATCTGTTTAGATATTAATATATTTACACCCACACACACACACACACACACACACACACACACACATACATCTACATGTTGGAATACATTCTCTGTACTGTTGAATGACTGGGCTGGATGATATGTTTGTGAATAGATCAGGGGTTATGTATATCTGACATGGCTTAGTGGTAGATCACTTTGTCTATGGTGTGCAGGGTCCTGGGTTTGAGCCTTGCAGATACTGTTTATTTTGTTGCTGGGCAGAACAAGGGCCATTGGATACAGAGTGACTAAGGCATTTTTGAGCAGTTGTAAGTGGGTTTTCATGAGTTTGCTCAGATGTAAGCACTGCTAACGTCTGATTACAGTTTCTTATACTCCGCTTTTGAATTGCTTAACCTGTGCCAGCATTGCTTACCCCCATGCAATCAGGCTTAAAATCACTTACTGCTGCTTAAAAGTGCTTAATCCTGCTTACCCCACACTAATATCTTTAAAAGAAAAGAAAAAAAGGGTTGATGATAGGAAAGTGGTGAAAAGGGGGGCACAAAGAGTAGGGAAAATAGCCAGGGATGTGCAGGAAGGGTGTAGGGAAGGTCCATAGCTACCCATTTTTTCTACAGCAATAGCTGTGCATATACGCTCAATTTGGAGGTAGATTTGGACACTCAAACCCCTGGAAGGGGCTGAGGACAACAATAATAAGTTGTGATACCAGTTAGACTGGATTACATGTGTCCAGTGGACATGTGTGTGAAATGGACAGCTATATATGGGGCGAGATTTTTTTGTGGGAGTGGGATGTTGGGGAGGGGTAGTAGGTATATTTGGGGAGGTAGGTTGGGTAGGTTAACAGAAAAGACAAACAAGACGCATACAGGGGCGGTATATGACACATGTGGGGGGTAAACACCTTGATGGGGAGGGGCGTTGAGAAATCAGAAGCCCATGAACCCCCTAGTGGAAACAGTGGAACTGAGGTCCCCACCATGGGCAGTCACCACTGCACCTTCACAGCCCCGAAAGTGGCTGTGCTGGGGTCTAAGTTGCAGAGCCAGGCTGGCCCTCTAGTCATGACACACGGCCCTCGAGCTGTTGTAGTAGATCACCAAACTGCTGGTTGATCTCTCTACACACCACAACCCTGATCTGCTGATGGGTGACAGGTGCCTGTCCGTGGCCACACCCGGGGGGGGTGAGCCCCATCCCCTGAGGCAGTTCCCCCCAAAGGTAGTGCAGGACCAACAGACAGGGAGGTCCCGGGTTGGGCCCAGACATGCTTGTGCCTGGTGAAACGGCCAGCTGACGTGGGATAGGTGGGTCCGCTGGGACCGGCCTTTCCAAGTGTGCTATAGTGTTTAGATTTCATCATCATATATGGGTTAGTAATAATCAACACATTCCAGGGTTAGGTGTAACAGCATGCATAGATATTCCCATTAACCCAGACACCAGATATGGAACAGTTGCATAGCGAACAGAGCATATGCATATATGGGACCACAGTGGTAATAAGAACAGCATGCAGGTACATTGATGGCACCATGCCACCAATACTGGGATAATTCAATATAGCCCATGCATGGAAACCATTAAAATATTTGTCAAACAATTGGACAGTATCAGAACATAGGTGTCATTACATACCAGTTGGGGTGGGTATGTTGATTATTGTTGGAGATATGGTGGGAGGAAAGAAAGATGTCAATTAACAACTAGTATACTCCTGTAGTCCACATTACTTTCCTAGTCAATGCTGTTATCTCTACCTTACAGGTCTTACTACACTACCCTATAACCTTAGTTTGGACAGTGATATGGCTGTCGTCATCGTACACATGAACTGGTTTTACTTGCAGTATACACCTCTTACCTGGTATACTTGTAGAGGGAAAGTTTGTTAACACTAACTAATTGTTTCTACACATACTCCCAGATTCCGGGTTGCTCTTGTGTGCATAGCTATCCAGCTCTTTCTGCACAGACTCTGGCCATGTGTTGAACATATGCTGGTGTACCGGGACATATCTAGAATATTGCCCTCTTCCACCTTTAGTGACCTGACACACACATATACATGCTTTCCTACAAAGTTATATTATGTAGTGTGCGGGTGACAGTGATCAGTGATACTTTATTATTCAGAGAAACTGCAATACTCATTATTCCCTACAATACCAGTGTGAACAGTACCAGTACAGGGTATAACGGTTTGTATTTCTCAGCACAGTGTTCGGATCAGACGTACCTGTGAGAGCAATATTTGTTAGCACTACCTGACTGTTGCTACACAATCTTCCAGATTACACATTAGTATTATGAACATACATCTCACTCTGTTACTGTACACACTCTGGTCACACCTTGACAACATGGGACTGTAGATAGGACATACCTGATATATTACTCTCCTAACAGTTGTGGGGGTTGCTACAGTGACAGGTTTGTTCTCATAGGTGTTTGACAATCACTTGTAGTCCCTCTTTGCTGGCTAAACATTTTGGATCATCCCACAACCTTACCAGGGGGACAGGCAGCACATATGGGCCCATATACTGGACATTCTGACTTCATCTGTACAGTTGTGGGGTATGATTCTGTATGCAGCCTACATCCACTCCAAGGATTCAGACCATGGCTGTGTCTGCTACAACTTAAACACTGTCCATCACAGTTGTGTCTGCTATATAGATATTGCTGTATATCTCCTATCTGCTTTCTGTCTTATTAATCTCCTGCACTTTTTCATTCTGACCTTGTATTACAACACTCTTTTACAGATTTCCTAGACAGTTATATGTTGTAGGACAGTGTGGGTGACAGTGATGTGTAATACCTCATTATTCAGAGCAACTGCATCAGTCACACTGCCATACAATACCAATATAAACAGTACCAGTATGGGTATCATTCTTGTATTTCTGGGCACAGTGTTGGTATCTGACAGACCTGTGGGAGAAATGTTTATTAGCACTACCTGAATGTTCCCACACACAGTACCAGATTTCCCATTACTATTATGCACATACATCTCACTCTGTTACAGTATGCACTCTGACCACAGCTTGACAAGTTGGGGTGTAAATGGGACATGCGTGGCTTCTTAGTCTCATAAGGGATTGGGAAGTTGCTAGTGTGCCAGCTTTGTTCCCGTAGATGTGTGTCAATCAGTTGTATTTCCTATTTGCTGCCTATACATCTGGGATTATCCCACTGATTTCCCAGGGGGACAGGTTGATAGGCAACAGATATGGGCCACTTTACTGGACATTCTGGACATATCTGTACAGTTGTGGGGTATGATTCTGTATGCAGAGTACTACCACTAGCAGGATTCGAAGCATGGCTGTGTGTGCTAAAAAGACAACTGTTCACATCTCAGTTGATTGTGCTATTCGGGTTTTGTTGTCTGCATTTTCTCTTTCTGTCTATGTGTTTCACAGTTGTACTAAATGGCCTCTGGGGATTACACCTGTCATATACAGGCATTCCTACACATTCAATTTATGGTGCACAGTGTGGGTAACAGTGAATACAACAGTACTATTACATTATTGCTAATCTACATTACCGTATGAGACCAGAGTATACACATGCAGTCCAGCAGTTAGACCTTTATTGTCAGGCTATTACACTTTTATTGACATACAAACGATATGATACTCTTCCTGCCATATTCTCTAGTGTATGCAGTACTTGCCTTGAACAATACAGGTTTTATACAGTCACTTAATTTACTAATACTTTTAGTTTTATCTCCTATGACAGTAAATGCGTGAGTATTAATGACCTGCCTCATGTCGCAACCTCGCCAGGTGACTGACGTGGGCCTCCTGGTTCGTGGCCCATTCCATTGCAGCTGTGGGGGACATAACAGGAATATTTAGCCATACCTATCCATGATACACCTGAGCTGGCAATTAATACACACATAGTGGGGTGATACATACACACAACTGGAACATCCCCTGCCGCTCTAGCCTCTTGGACCCACTCCTCCAAGAGGTCCCCCTTACACCACTTCAGGTCAGCATAGTGATGCCTGACCTGATCACCAGTTCGGGGTATGCCAATGGCACTAGTGAGGTCATGGGCGAGATGGTCCCAGGCTTCTGCCTTGTATTGGGAGCCCTGGTACTGGCCCTGCAGCAGTCTCTGGTTATGGTCTTTGACAAGGAGTTCTGCCATGACTTTGGACTCCTGGATGCACCAGTGCTGTGCCCGAAAGCGCACACTTTCTCCCCTTACTGACATTGTGCCTGCAAGGGGAAGCTACAACCAGTTATGAGATGTATTCCCGCCTCTTGGTTTAAGTAGCGCCAGTTTCCCACACTTTTCCATGATTGGCCACTTTTGAAAAGGCTAGGCTATGGGCAAACCTGCTTACCTAGGGTTGGCATTGTTTAAAGGGGTATAACACTGGGCACATTGAGTTTGCTGGCCTACACATTGCTTGCACCTCCTAAGCTGTCCTGTGCAATGCTTAACATTGCTTACATTAGACTTTGCATTTTAATTCCTTTTTGGCATTGAGTTATTATTCATTACATCTTATATGTATGCCTGGTATCCATGATTCATGTGTATGTACACTGTATGGGGTCCTTGTGTTTTATTGGGGACTTCAACACTCTATTAGAATTACACCTGACTTCTGGCCTTATTGCTGTACTCCAGTTCACATATTTATGTTATGTAGTGGGTTAAGGCACATATGTCTGCATACTGATTCCTTTCACAGGTTCAGTTTGGTTTTACTATAGTGTAGATTTGCTTGCTGTTATCTCATTCTTCTGTATTTCTGTGATGGCTTGGTGGTTAACTACTGTGACTGTGGTATATAGGGTCCTGGGTTTGAGACCTTCATGGCTGTTTATTTTGTTGATGGGCAGAACAAGGGCCATTGGATATAGATTGATTAAGGCACGTTTGAGCATTTAGGTCGTTTGAGCATTTGTAAGCGGGTTTGCGTGGGTTTACATGACGGCAAGCACTGTTAACCTACCGTTACATCTGCTTACAGAGAGTTACCTCCAGAATTGCTTAACCAGTGGTAGGCATTGCTTACCGCCATGCAAACGGGCTTAAGCTCGCTTACTAGTGCTGAAATATGCTTACTACTGCTTATTGGTGCTTAAACCTGCTTACTAGTGCTTTATTCATTATGACACTGACACCTCACATAAGCATTAACTACTCAAGTTCATAAAAATATGTTATTTAGTGGGTTATGCAACATAAATATTAGTCATAATATGCTTTGCTATGGAAAATGGAATGTGCTGCAGTGGGACTCGAACCGTGAATGCCTGCTCATAAGGCAAATGCTTAACCACTACACTTTTGCTATGCTGCTTCATTTGCATATATCTTCCTTGTTATCCTCTTCAGCCATTAAAGCTGCATTAACCGTAGCTAAGTGATGGACACACCCGCTCACCTAAGGTTAGCTTTAATTGGATTTTAAAATAAAACAAATAAAGGGTTTGCTCATTGTATTTATTTATACTTTTGCTGTTGTACACAAGGGGACTGTTGGTGAGGATATGTGGACACCTGTGAGCAGTCTCTCTCATTTCGTACCCCTTTCTGCTGTTCTTTTTTGCGGGGGCATGTATATTCTGAGAGCTCTGCTCTCAGACACGTCTCCTGCACTCTTACACACTCCGTGTAAGACTAGGAGCTCAGGCAGCACACCTCATTACTATGCATGGTGCACTACCATCCTGCTCCTAAACGGCCGCCTTCATGCAGGACTAAGCTAGTCCTGTATGGAGGAATAGTAAATCTGGGGGACTGTTTCCATTATTTTTGAACATTTTTACTACTCATATGTCTTTAGCAGGAAAAGGGATACACAGATGTTTAGCACATCATGCAGGACAAATTACTACTGTGAGCTGCAATGCATAGGGGTAATTTAGACAATTCCAAAAGGGTAAAAGTAGTACAATATGCCGCACAGGTAAATGACCATATAGTGATATGGAAGTGAAGAGTCCAATGCAAATGAGGCACATGGATTTTGCAAAAAATTCAACATGGTAGAATGATTCACAAACATATAAAATAAGCACACTGTAATGCAGTGCAATGTTTTTCTGAACACCAAAGATTTGTGGGGTATAGGTGAGTGGAGATTCTAAGAGTGGCAGTAGTATAGCAAAACAACATGCATCATTTGCCACTGTTAGAGCCAGTTACAGCCATCCACCCTATCACACGAGCTACCATCAGTTTTGTACATACCAGCACCTCACACACCAGCAGATAGTGGACCACATGAGGATAGGGTGAACATACTTGACCTAGTTAAATTGTATCATCTGCAAGTGGAATTGAAGGGATATATGGATCATCCATCTTACTGGACACAAATGTAGGTGTACTATAGATTCATAGATTGTTACTAGGCTAACAACCTGGGAACCCTTTCTAAGCCTAGCCAAGTTTTCCTAAAAGAATAATGATGCCCGGTGTCCAAATAGGATATTGAGGGCCATGCATTTATAAGCTAATCTCTGTCCATAAAGGACATGGGAGCCAGGCATGGCATACATTTCCTATTCCCCATCCACTGGTCTAGGTTGCACTTAAATTGGTTAATCAACAAACTCAGCTTCACATGGACCATTAACCCTCTTAATTGCAGGGACCTTCCAGTGACCCATAGGAGACACATTAGGGGATATCACAGGTGTTAGGATTGTGTATTCTATTCCATTTTCTTTATATCTTGCTACAACCTGCAGAGGAGCATATCTGGTTCCCCCAGAGTGCAGAGGAGAGAGCCATCACTATGTGGACATTGTACAGAATAGCAGTACATTTCCCTGAGGTCCTAAGAACTACAGACTGCATACACACCATCATCAAGGTACCACCTC
The DNA here is from genome assembly GCF_019279795.1 of Protopterus annectens. Taxonomy (NCBI): domain Eukaryota; kingdom Metazoa; phylum Chordata; order Ceratodontiformes; family Protopteridae; genus Protopterus; species Protopterus annectens. The sequence goes on along the minus strand of NC_056743.1, from coordinate 215,162,694 downwards.
ATCTACCAGGACTGAGTTACATAAACCGGCAGTACTTCCACTCCTTGAGCTACCAGTTGGTGTGCAATACCCAGGACATTATATGGAAATCCTATGTTACACCCAGGTAGTTCCTATCATTCTGTCATATGGCACATGTCCAGCCTATTCCAGTGGTTATCCAAGGGACTTCTAATACCGCCATCTATTCTGTCATTGCACACATAGGTGAATTACATACAGGGTATCATATAGTTACCTTGCAAGTAGAAAGAAGGTCACATGTAAGTGTATGACTGCTATGCATTGCAGGCTATGCCCAATATGCCCAGGTCCCATGGATTATGAAACCTATTCACAATCCCATATCATGAAGGCGTACATCACAGCCTATGCTAAAATGCAGAACATTGTAAGCTCATGTTCAGACAAATCAATGTATACTTCCATCATCTTGGCACATCAGGTGAGGCACTGCAATATGGACCTAATACCTACAGAAAAATCTTTATGGTGTGTGTAATGTTGCACAATACAGCATAGAAAAAATATCTGGTGCAGCAGCGCTTAACTTATCAGTAGGATGATTAGCAGAAGAGCAGGTTGTAGAGTGTGGGAATGAAATGGCAGCAGTGATACCACAGACAAGAGAGAGGTGGATGAAAAATATTGCATCTCCAGCATCTGGTCCACAACTATGGGCAGTGACATAGGCAACACAAAATGAAATGATTCATGCATTATCACACAAAGTGATAAAATGCAGTGCAAGCAATGGTTGTGGTGTGCATCAGACATAACCATACCTATGCAAGTTAGGGGAAGTCAGTATCACTTTCACAGCCAGTGGGACAAAGTGACAGGAAACAACAGCACTATACTATGGGAGTAGTGTCATGGGAGGTGAATATGGCAGCCATGAAGACTGATTAGAGGTTATGGGAGCCAGGGATTTCATCCTCCAATGTTGGCATTAAGCTGTCAAGTTATAACCAGTGGTGATCTCCAGTGTGGTGGCTTGTATTGCAGTCTCGGGGCTTGAAGCAAACCCTGCAAGGAAGATGCATAACTATGGGATGATGCATATGCAATCTAACTTGGTGCCCAGTGGTGAGAGCTTACAGAACATTGTTGCCCATAACTAGATGATGGCCGGCACAGGCACTGGAATATTGAAGGGAGAGAACTATGGGACCATTTGTTTGGAGCCTAGAGAGATATCCCAGGTGCTGAAATGAAGACCATTGGCACCCGTGGCTGTGAAGTCACCAATGGCCAGGAGTATCAGCCTGCATGGCCATAACTATTAGTGATGCTGTCTCAGCAATAAATGGTCTATGGACACACTGCAGCAGTGAACATGGCCTACTTAGACCCCTTCCTACATTTGCCTATTGACCACCTGTAGAGCTGTGCACACACTGTTGCACCCTCTCTTACAAAGCACTGCCATGCCTCACATAATGCAAAGTGGTCATTATGTCAATGTGCCCCCCACTACAAGGTGGACATGACAGAGGCATGTCATTATGCTGTGTTTCCACTCACATTTTCTTCACAGCATGTGTTGCATTGTTGCCATCCATTGCAGGTAATGGTGACAGAGCTTCAGTGCTAGGGTGCAGTACCACACAGAATTTCTTCCTTCATTATTTGTGCATCCAAGTTGCCAGAACTGCAATCTAAAGTACAATATTCCACAGTTTTTCATCTGCAAGCATTCTCTGGAAAACTGGCACTCGTTGTTTTCTTTTTTATATGTGCCTCCTAGTGTGGCAATAATGAAAATGATGATTGTTATCACCATTGTCTCTGAATTGCTACTGGAAAACAATGCATAATGCCATGCTTAGCACAGTGATACAGAAACATACCTCTGCTGTACATATGTATATATGTCCGCATCCTCTTTACTCCTGGATAGTACAATTCACCACATTTAGCCTCATTCAAAATGACTCCATCTGACTATTAATGCCACACATCCTTCCTACACAGTTTATGTGCCTCTCCTGCAGTTTGTAGAATCTCATTACCTCCCTCGCTACCTCTATCACATTTTTTCAATGACATCTCATTCAATCTGTTGTCAGACCTTACTAAACTTCTTATGGTCTCACTATCTTTATTTCCCCACCCCCATCCACCCCTTCCATTTTTTTAAGTTTTCTTTCCCTTAATTCAAATCAGCCTTAACATTTGCATCAATGGTCAGACATTGAATTCCTTCTCTCCATAACCAGTAGAACAAGAACAACTAGTCCATCCTCGCACATAAATCTCCTGCCAGGCTTAGATCCTTCTTCCAAATGCATATCATACAACTGCACCTCAGCACATATGCAGATTGTTTGCCTCTTTCTCTTCACACCTCTTGCATAGATCATTATTCATGAAGTTCCCCTTCTTTTTTCTAACAGCTGTCTTTTACCACCTGTGCCATATCTTCATCTATATTTTATGGTATTACATCACATCAGTCCACTCCTAAGTTTGCATATTTCTTTGTACAACCTGTCATTTCCTCATCTCCTTCATCCTTCTTCATTCCAACCCCCCCCCACACACACACACACATAGATTCTTACTTCATCCTCTGATTTTGCCCTTAGACTCCCTATCACAAAAAATCTACCTAGCAAGGTAGCACTTGCATGTAATGACTCTGGTAAGAATGAGCTTCCCTAGACTGTTGGTGTGGAAAAGCATGCACATACTGTACATTGCATCATGTTTTCTGACTAAACTGGAAGAGTTGTTAGAAGCATAAATATATTTCTAATCCCTGACTGACAGCCATAATCCCTGTCTTTCTTTTCCCTCTCTCAATGTCCTAGGATATCAGGTGTTGGGACAAATAAATAAATGACTAGCACACAGGGGCATTATGGTCATGTGGAAAGAACATGGCTCAACAAATTATTTAAACAAAATACTGAAAACTCATCAACCCTAAATATATCTGGCATGGAATCGAGTTTTTATTGGACAGAAAAAAAATTAGCCCTCTCCACATTACCAAAGAAAACCAAGCAATTATCTTATCAACATCACTATGGCTCTTGAATTCCACTTCCCAGGCCATTTCCCTCCACTTTTCAGCCATACCCACACAATAACTCTAACCCTTCCACTGGTCAAATGCTCCACTCCATTTCCACTGCTAGACTATGGAACTCTCTTCCACTCCAGCCCAGATCTGTTAGTAATGTTTCTTTCTTCAAAAAAGCTATGTGTCACATGAACAATCTATATATCAAAATAGAGTACTGGGTTGGGTTCGAACCATAAATCTTACTGAACTAAATAACTTACATGGACTTGACATTGCTTTATATAAATGTTAACAGCTTGAATAACCCTAAGAAAAGATCTAATTTATTAAGATATCTAAAAATGAATAAAGTACAAGTAATATTTCTCCAAGAGCCTCATTTTAATACAATTGATAAACATATCTGGAATCCAAATGAATGCTTAATATTAGCCCATTCCTCACATAAAAAAAACAAGAAGAGTAATAACTTTGTGGAAAAAAAGTATTATTAATCCTCAAATTATTTACAGTTATGAAGATAAAGAAGATCTCTTAACAACAATCATAATAAAATATAACAATAGAATTTGGACATTAGTAAACTTATACTGGATTCCTGGTATGGGTATCGGAACTGCAAAAAAAAATTAGACTTCATAAGTAACACGTACAAAGGCAATTTGATATTGGCTAAAGATTTTAATTGTATTTTAGATAATTCAGAAACTACAAATATTAGAAACCTATGTCTCAAGCCAATAGCTAAATTACTCATTAAATGGATTGAGATTCATAATTTAATTGACACATACAAATTTAAAGAAAATAACTCTTTACTATTTTCTCATCAAGACTATAGGTTTAGCACTCATACTAGAATTAAGATAGATAAAATTTATGTTTCATGTGATTTAAACACAAAAATAGTAAATTTTAAAATAATTCATTGTCCTATTTCAGATCATAATGCTCTTCTTCTCAAAACTCAAACGGAATTTAAAAGACTAAATTTCTTAACAAGAATATCAGCCTATATTACAAAATTAAAAGAATTTAAACCCTGGCTAAATCTAGAATTACAATTTTTTTAGACACTAATTATACTGAAGATTTAAATATAATAATGATTTGGGATACTTTAAAAGTCTCTCTCTCTCTCTCTCTCTCTCTCTCTCTCTATATATATATATATATATATATATATGGCAACATTTTGCATGGTATAGAAATAAAAGAAAAGAATGGGAATCAGAGGTAGACAATATACAAAAGAAGATCATAAGTCTTAAAAATAAGAACCTAATAAACAACACTGATAAAAAAACAATTGAGGATTTAAATAAAAAAAATAATGAAATTCTTAGTCATAAAACAAATCTAGCATTGGAAAGATTAAAATTCAATTCTTACTCCACATCACCAAGATACATGCATAACTTAGTATCCAGGGTAAAGAAACAATCTAGACTAAATAACATTACGAATATCATTCATAAAAGGAAAAATAACAAAAAGGTTTCTGATATAAGTGTGATTCTTGATGCATTCAAATTTCATTATATTAAGCATTATGATTTGGACAAAAACACTAATAATCACCTAAATCTAGATTTGAAATTTACCAAAGTAATGAAATTACCTGAAAAAATGAAATTGGATATACAAAATCAAATTACATACAAAGAAGTTACAAATAGAATTAAATAAAGCAAAAGTAATAAAGCCCCTGGAATGGATGGCATTATAATAGAACTATATAAATGTTTCCACCATCCATAACCTCACCATTTCACAAAACCTTGCTAGAAGTTCAAAATAATAATATAATTCCACCTTCTTGGGGGTATTCACTAATAACACCCATAATAAAAGAAAATAAGGATCCTACACAAGGTAATTCTTATAGACCGATTTCATTACTCAATAATGATTATAAAATCTTAATTTCTATTTTAGTGAACAGAATTAAAAAATCTTTAATACACATAATAAATGAAGATCAAATGGGCTTTATTTATAATAGACATACCTATGACAATATTCAAAGAGTATTGACACTTACAGAGTATCTAAATAGACAAGATCAGGAAGCCCTGTTCATAACTCTAGACATAGAAAAAGCCTTTGATTCATTAAATTGGGAATATTTATTCAGGATTTTAACTCTATATGACTTTCCTCCTACATTTGTCTCATTAATAAAGAATATATATATAAAAATAATCTAGCATATGCAACATTAGGACCTTTTACTTCTGAATCTATAGCTATAAAAAAAGGAACAAAACAAGGTTGTCCTATGTCTCCTATATTATTCGCTCTCGCCATTGAACTATTTGCTTCTTCAATTTGGTCTAATACAAAAATAACAGGCATTGATGTATATGGGAAATATAACTCTAAGATTGTGTTATTTGCAGATGATATATTGCTTACACTATCTACTTCAAAACAATCTCTGAAAGAATTAGAGAAGGAAGTAGAACATTTTTATTTGATTTCAGGTCTCCATTTTAATAAGTCAAAGTCTAACTTCGTGTTATTAAACAAAAAAAGGACTTAATAATAGAAGGGAATTGTATAATGGGCAAACAAGTTTCTACAATAGCTTACTTGGGGATTACCTTATGTAATAATATAAAAGAAACTCTTTCTATAAATTTTAAAAATATCTTAGATAATTAAAAAAAAACTATATATTAAAATGGAATAAAATTTATCTAACCTTTGAAGATAGACTTCAGTTAATAAAAATGATTCTCTTACCAAAAATGTTATATATAGCACAAGCCATTCCTATGATACCAGATAAACATATTTTAATAGAAATAAACACAATTTTATTAAAATGTTTATGGTATCCAAGTAAAAATAGAATAGCTCTTACACATCATATCAGATCATTGGAAAAAGGAGGAATACATTTTCCAGACATTGAGACATATATAAAAGCCTCTACAATTAGAATAATTTTAAATTGGATTGATCCTAATTATTTTTCAAATTGGAAAACCTTACACACCATCATCTACTCCAGAGAAAACTCTTTAATAAATAATCTTATGCTAGACAATCAAATTAATAAACCCTGGCATATTTTATCTATGGGAATCAAATATAATATTACAAGACCAACCAACTTAGACTTTATAAATAATATATTTAACACATTTAGAAAGTTTGTTATAAATAATTCAGACATAAAAATTTGGATAGAGTTAATAACTCCTTTTGGTTCTACTAAGAATTTTTCTAATAAATTTCATAGGAATATATTTTCCTTATGGGAAGCAAGACATTTTTCTTGTTGGGAACAATGTATAGACAATCAAGGAGTAATGGATGGTCAAATAATAATAAATACATATGATCTTTCACCTTCAGACTGGCTTGTCTTACAAGATATTTTACTTCACTCACAAGATCTATATAGGTTAATTAATAACTCTCCTTTTAAAGCCAGACCAAAATTTATAAGTTATTTATATGATGTTATCTACGATAATAAAAATAAGAAGAATATAATTTCAAAAATGCATAAATTATTAATGAAATATAAGACTACTATTAACCAAAACTTTTGGGATTTCATTATCAAAGGACATTCATTAAACTTATCTCTGGAGAGTAAAATGGATCTACTCTATTCTATAAAACTAACATCAAATGTTCAATACTGGAGAATTTTCACATGGAAATTTCTACACAGATCTTTTCTTACATCCAATAGAATAGCTAAAATGAATTCCTCACAAAATGTTACTTGTTGGAGATGTCTGCAAAATTGTAAAGCAGATCGGATACATATTTTTTATGATTGTAGTAAACTTAAAAAATATTGGGAAGATATTGGTATTTTTCTCCAAGCCATATTTACTGATTCTTTTGTTTTATCTAAATCGCTAATTTTGTTGAATCATATTGAAGAATCTACAATGAATAAAAAAAAATTATATCTGTTATGGACTATTCTAGCAGTTGCTAGAAAATACGTAACCAGGAAATGGAAATCCACTTCAGAACCATCATTTGAAGAATTCTTGGGATTACTAAAAGAAACTTCTACAACGGAAGTCAAGATAAAGGAGCTAAGAATTTCACCTAAGCCATGGACTAACGGTCCTTGGGGAAAATCTTTACTCTTTTTAAGACACTAGAAACAAACCCGGACTCTATTTAAAAGAAGAAAATTGAAGAAAACATCTCAACTCATAACATATATAATATCTGACTCAAATGGTTATATCTAATATTTCTAACTCAGGCCTTATGTATATAATGTATATAGTTTATTTATCTGTTTGAAATAGCACAAATGTTTACAACTGAAATTCTAATACTTTTGAAATAATTCCATAAAAAAAATTTTGAGTAAAAAAACAAAAGCTTTGCGACAACATCTCTCCTACAAGTGACTATGCTCATGTGCTAGCTCCTCGCAAGCTATAACCTGACTTCATCTCTCTCTCCTACTACTCCATTCCTTTAGTATCTAAAAAAAATCTACTGTTAGACTGTACTAAGAACTGTATACTGTGAGACCTGTTGTTGTAGTACTGTAGTATGCTATTCTGTTGGTGTTTGCTGTTCAAATATATGCATTGCTTAAATCATTGTTCTTAATGTTTGCTATTCAAATTTATGTATTATAAGTCATTGTGGAGCTTTTCTTCCCGGCCTCCACTGAAAATGGGTACTTTTGGCCCAGTGGACCTTCTCGGTAAACAAATGCAAATAAATAAATAATAAATAAATTTCTGCTCACAGTTCAGACCAAGTCCACTCACTCTAAAGGAAGTTAAACAAGTAATATTAAGTTGTCTTCTTAACAGAACAGCATGCATTGATGGTCTTCAACCTTACATTATAATAACTCATTTAGCATCAATTTCTACTGCCCTTCTATACATAGTTAGCATTTCCACAACAGCATGCACTTTTGCATTACTGAGAAAGGTGGTTATAGAAAGCCCATTACTAAATCAAGGGATGCCTTATCCCCAAATGACTAACCCCCAGTTTCCTTTATTTCTTCAGTTCAAAAGCTGGTTAAATCACTTGTTGCTTCACAGCTTAAACAGCATTTCTTTTGTAGTGCACTCTTACTTTTATGTGCTGGCCATAACACTCATATTGACTTCTTTTCTTTACCAGCACAGCTTAATATACATAAACAAAGCTGCACTATCAGGGGCTTTATTTATTGACCTTTCAGAGTCATTTGATTCAGTTTACTGTTGCATACACTATCCTAAACTGATAAATACATTTAATCAGGAGGAAGAGATTTTACCTTATCATGCGTGTTCTAAAAGACATGAAGTCTGAAACTCAAATGTGTAATTGTTTAGTGACATCAGCCTCAATTAATTCCCTGAAAACCACATACTTTATGAGGCTCAGACCAAAAATATAAAGCAAGCATCTAGACATTCTGCAAAAATCTGGACAGTTCAGAAGTAAAGGGTTATCAGTTCCTGGCCTTTCCTCTTAAAAAAAAAAAAAATATGTTAATCTGTTATTACTAGATCTACCATTGCCTTTTGCAGATTAACAGATCCTGCTCAGAGATAATCATTATTCTATGACCCTCTAATAAAATACATTTTTCATTTTCCCTAAGGCACAAAACTCCATCTTTATTCTTTTCCAAGTACTAAATGTACCTCTGGCATCATTTACCTTTCCTCTACCAGAACTATTATATTGTTATCAGTGCAGACACTTATTCATTGCAGTTCTGGTTTATTCATTTTTTTTGGTATGAATACTCACACCTAATTCACTACTTCTGATATCCTCTGCTATATGAATCCATATTATCATATGTCAGTGTCTCTCCAAGTGAGAACAACTAACTTATGTTTGAAGTATTCTGTTTTCCTGTTGAAACTTGTGTAATCTTGCATAGTGCTGTTGTTTACAGTATAGTATTAGCTAACAGTAATGTAGTTACAATATGTTAGGCGTTTGCAACAAATTCATATTCTACTAAAATATGTGTTACCTGTACATTTTGTCTACTGTATCTCAAGCCATAACATTGGGACATTGGGACTACCTTGTGAATGTGATTTTCTAAGCAAATTTTATCTGAACTGTGCTCGAACTGAACTGGTGTTAATGCACAGGTAAGTGTCTCAGAAGAACAGTAATAACATTTACAACAACATTGTCATACTGCAAACACAAATGTATTAGAACACACACTCACAGCCGTTGCTGTTGTAGGTTCCCCACTACTCTGATGCCTTTTATAACACATTGGGAAGTACTGTGATGCTGATATGGTTACTGAGGTCAGTGCTTAGGATCCAGTAGTACTTAATGGAAAAGACTAGGGCAGCTACAACATTAAGTTAGCTAAAAAAGAAATAAAAGATTTTTACATTACTTTTTTACCTACTGCTTTAAAGACAGTTTACCTTTAAAATGTTGTAAAACAGATTTACGACTGTTCACTTACCCAAACCAAAATGCCAAAAAAAACACTTTGCAAAAAAACACATATGCGAACCGGTCACTTTAAGAAAGTCGAAACTCAGGGATGTCGACATTGACCGAAACTACCTCCACATCTGGATTTGTCTGTGAATGTTTTGCAAGGGGGCAAGCCCCCTTGCAACTCCCATGTGGGGAGCTGAGCCCTCCACACCCCCTGCTACTTATATATACAAACTCTAAGATTGTACTACAGAGAGGGAAAGGGAACATTTTGCAATCCTCACTATAGTGTGATCTCCACGCAAAATGCCGAATGCACAGCAGCCAGTGTACACTACTTTTTTCACTAATATGCACTTTTGCAAAGTTAACACACATGTGCGTTGAACAGTTACGTAGCAACATTTTAAAGCAAACCTTTAAGGACACACTCTCTGCATTTTGTGTCTGCATGCACCTTACTGCTTTAGAATTATGATGCATGCACGCAGAGCAAACCACCAGATTTAATTTGCAAAATACATTGGAGCAGCATCATGTGTATGTCTTGCTGCTTTAAGATTTAATGCACACCACAGTTATGGGCTGAGCTTTGCAACAGGAATCCATTTATTGATTTTTTTGGTAGCATTGTGAAGGAGATGCATTTGTGTGTGTGAAATGGGGTCCATGTTTGGCTACCAAAATTAAAAAAAGTGAATGGCTAAATACCGAACAATAAACAATGAATAAAAACATAACCGAACAACAACTTCTATGAAAATATGTTCATCGAATGGCCATAGTTGGCCAACAACCAGGAAGTAAAGCAATGCATGAGGTAAGTGAAGGGAAACCTTTTAATTGTGGTCTGTTCCCCACTGTAGTGTGATCTCGTAGTTGGTATATATAGTTGGGGGTGGGGGGAGCAGCCACCCACATTGGGGAAGTGTGGGAGTGAAGGCCCCCACCTTGGTTGGTTGTGTTCTTGATGCTGGCTAACTATGGCCATTTGATGAATTTATTTTTGTAGTTGTTGTTCGGTAATGTTTATATTCGATGTTTGTCATTCGCTATTTAGCCGTTCATATTTTTATAATTTCAGTAGCTGAACCTGTGAAATGCCTTCATTAGAGAAGGTAAGTTGATTAATTAACTTCCTCAGGCTCAAGCCCTATACCTTGTCTAAAGGAGACAAGAGCCTTAATCCTCTACACCAGCTATTAAACTGTATATGTACAGTTAGTCACTACAGTTGGTTGAAATGTTCTGAAATGGGTAATTTTGTCATTTATTAATTCATACATTTTGATTAACTGCTTAATAGAAAAGAATGTGCAAAACTGCAAATTTAAAATCTACTTTAAGAAATGCTGCTGCATTTATCAAGAACTATATTAAATCAGGAAGGTGAATTAAATAACACATGCATTTATGTATAGTCCTAAAAATGTATGCTGGGGCCCATGATTTGGAAACAGGCCAGGGACCAAGTTATACTTAATCCATTACTAGCCAGGTGCATTTTCAAATGAATGTGAATTTCAATTCATTTTCAATGAATGTGAGTTTCAATGCATTTTCAATGAATTTAAGCTTCAAGGGAAGTGTTTACTGTTGCTCATGCTAAGTCTCTTTTTAGTGTGTCACTGTTTTGTTTAGCAAATGGCCATCGTTTTTTGTGCTATAACATTTGAAAGCAGTGTTAGTAGTCCAACAGGTTACATACTAAATTTTGGTGCAGAAGGCTGTGGGTTCTACTTCCACACAATGTAGATGGATAGCTGACATTGTGGTGCACTTTAAGGGGGATGCAGCACTCCTGAGGGTATCATCCTTCAGATGATATGTTAAATCAAGACCCCATTCACCTGCATTGATGGTAGGTGCTGTTAGATCTTTCACCTCCCCCTGAGCTATTGAAAAGAGTTGGGGGATATTCCCCAATGGCCTGGCCAAATTTCCCTTAGTAGTATAAATACCACCAAGGGTTTACCCTGAAAAGAGGCTACTAGCTTAGTGGGACTTACCTGGTCAGCAAAGAATAAATAAACGTTTTAAATACAATTCACATTGTTGTCTTCAGTTCAAGAGTAAAGAAGAAAAGAGTACGACTGCTGGCAGTTCTGAGCAGCGTTTATGGAAACTGGGGAGAACAGGCAAGTAATGGGACATTGGAATGGCTGCTGGGGGGTCCATTACCTTGCCTAGGGCCCTAATTGACCATGAACTGGATCTGCCTGTACACAGGATGAGCAATCCCATCCTTCCCTTTCTATGACATCAATCATTCAACCTGCTAATCAAATCCTCACCTCTTCCTCAAAATAAAATCCAAATGTGCTTCCAGAAGACTGTTTCATCCATCTTCCAAGATGCCACTAGTTTAGACCATCTACAATAACTCGCTTATGAAAATATAAATTTCTCCATACTTCCCTAAAACTGCTACAGAATCATCTTTATGTGACTACTTACCCACACTCCACTTATCCAACCAAAGTTCAAAAAATGTTAACCGGAATATTTTAATCAGTATCAAGCATAGTGATCTCTCTCCATTTTTTTTTTAATTTATTTCACACCATGTTCATATAAGTTTAACTACACCTGCTTGGGTCCCTTCAAGATCCTCTCCAATTTTCTATTCCTCCAAAATCTGAACAAAATTATCCAACTGTGTGTCATCAACCCCATCATAAAAAACATACCCTAAGCCATTGTGTCCCAGAGAATTATCTGGTTTTAAGTAGGTTTATTGGCTAATCATCTCTTCTTTATGAATACAAGCAATCAAACTAGTTAACCACAGCATAGCCTCCAGCTGACCCCAATCCATGATTCCATCCTAATGTAAACTTCACCCCAAACTTATCGTAGAGATATTGTTCTGCTTATATGTCTTTTAGTCTTTTACTGTAAGAATATCAATAACCTCAGGCCCTCCATAACCCCCTGTAAATCCCTTACTCCCCATATCAGATAAAAAATATGTCCTTGTGTCCTTTCTCTAAAAATTTTACAAATCTCTAGCTTTTCTCTTATAGCGACATATTTCTCTCTGTGCCTGGAACAGCTCTTGTTGTACCTTGATCTCTCTTTTTTCAAAACCAATTCCAGACTACATAATAGTAAATAGTATAAGACTGGGTGTAGTCCCCTCCTACACCCAGTCTTATACTAATGCCTAATCTTTTTTCAGTGTTCCCCGCTAATCCATCCAAAACCAACAACAACATGCAAATCCATAGAATCCAGTTATGACCATTAAATCACATCTCCCAAGTCATCCCTTAACAGGATCTTGTCATCAACTTTAAATACCCTATCTCCTAAAATCTGTGATATACACTTTGCCAGACAAACCTATATTGCTTTGTGTTCTGAAATGCCTGCAATGCATTACCCAGAAAAATGCGTAAACCATTATTCACAGCAATAAGGGTGCAAAACTTATTACAGAATATGTTCTATTTCTTAATTTCTCTGTTCTTCATCAAACCCCTTAACCTACATCCTGAAAATTATCTGTACCAACCATATCTTCATTTTATTTATTTTACATTTGTTTACCAGGAAAGTCTGACTGAACATCAGTCCTTTTTCAGTGGAGGCCCTGGAAGAAAAGCTCCGCGTAATGAAAACTCTAAAACATTTACATACACAAGAAAAATAGCAATATGCACACAATTACAGAGCAATATTAAAATGTAAACATTTACATATACAAGAAAATTAGCAAAATGTACACAGTTACAGAGCAATTACTAAATTAAGAGATCTCCTAATTATATGCAGTATAAGTATAAAGTGCACATAGTTACGTACAGTAATTACAGTCAGATAACATATAGAAGAGTTACAGATCACTAAATACATAGTTTATATGTTGAGGGAGCTTACATTCAGTTCTGGTTAACACTGGAAAAAGAGCAGGAAAAATATATTGTGTGGGTTTTGGGTGAGAGCTGCTGTCTGTCCAGGGGTATTGCGTGAGCATGGCCAAGATTTAAATAGGTGCGCTTTAGGCATCATTTTAAAGTGGATTAGGTTAGTAGTAGCAGTTATGTCAGAGGGGAGTTTATTCCAGTTTTTGGCTGTATAGTAAGAATAGAGGGATCCACCTGCAGCATTGTTTACTTAAACTGTTGTCAATAGAGATTTATTTCTTGAGCATAGATTGCAGTTACTGGAGTAAGGGAGTAGGAGATTTTGGAGGGATGGAGTCTTCTCTGGGTGTTTTAGAATTTTATGGGCTGTTTTGAGTTGGTTATAGAGTAGAAGCTGGGGTAGTTCTAACCAGTTAAGTTTCTTGAGTGCTATGCAGTGGTGTGACCTAAATCGAGAGTCTGTAGCAAACTTGGCAACATGATTGTAGTTTAGCTAAGTCTGATTTCTTTAGGTTGGCGAGAACTGGTGAGGTGTAGAGAAGAGTTGAAATGAAATGTGCTTGAATAATAGTTGCCTTTGCATTTTTAGTGAAATGTTGTTTGTTTTCTGCATAGGGTGCCCAGCTTTTTGTGCACTTTTTTATTGTTTGTGAAATATGAATATCACATTTTAAGTTGCTATCAGTAATTACCCCAATAACTTAGTGTGAGTGACGGGTGAGATGATAGCATTGTCTAAGGACGGAATATTGAAATTGCAGAGTGCAAAGTGTGCCTTGTGGGTTGAAAAATCATGAGTTTAGTTTTGTTAGGGTTTAGAATTATTTGAGAATTAGATATCCATGTCTCTACCTTTGAAAATGAGTCTTGTGTTAATTGTAGTTGTTGTAGAGATGAAGTTGCACATATCAATGTAGAATTATCAGCATACTGAATGACAGAAGTATGCGGTGTTGTTGTTTGAAGTTTGTCAGTAAATAGTGAAAATAGTAGGGGACCCAGGATTGATCCTTGAGTTACTCCTATGGTAGCAGGCAGAAGAGAAGAGAGGTTTTGCTGCCATTGCATGGCTTGTTGTTGGTTGCTAAGGTAGTCTTGGAGCCATGCAATAGTAGCTGGATTTACATTCAGGTCAGTTAGTACATTCAGTTTATGTGAGACCATATCAAAGGCTTTTTAAAGGTCAAGAAATATAGAAGAGACAAATTTTCCATTGCTCCTATGAACATTAACAGTATTAGTGAAGGACATTAGAGCACTGATAGTGCTGCCGCGGCCCAGAATCCATGTTGAGTGTTTGATAGTAGTTTGTTAGTTAGTGGATAATGCATGATTTGTGTATGTATGCATCTCTCAAGAATTTTAGACAGGGGAGAAAGTATGGCTATTGACTGATAATTAGTTCAGTTGATATACCTCCTTTATGTAATGGGATAATATGAGAAATTTTCCATATAGCAAGAATTTGGTGTTCGGAGATGGATCTGTTAATAAGTATGGATACAGTGTAGGCAACTGCATCTGCAGCAACCCTAAGATAATCTGCAGGTAGCTTGTCAGCTGCTAGAGTGGTAGGTTTAAGTTTTTTGAGCAGTTTTCTTATCATGTCTGTTGAGACAGGTTGAAGGAGAAAAAGCGCTATTCTTATTATTAAATATAGGAAGGTCTGGAGGGAGAGTGGAACTACAGTCATTTGACAGAGCTAAAATTGTTTTGGTAAAGTATTTATTGAACTGGGTGGCTTATGTTGTCAGTATTGGAGGTAGTGGTTGGGGGGGGGGGGTGCTAGCATTGCCTGGTAGGAGAATCTTATTGATAGCTGACAAGAACTTTTGTGGTGCATAGTTTGGACGTTATGATAGTACTTAGCCTTGTCCAATTTAACCTGTCTTTTTGCCTTATTTCTGAGCTCATGGTAAGTCTGTTTCTCAGCTTCATGTTTGGTGTTGTGGTATTGTGTCCAGGCTTTATGTCTAGATATAATTAACGCCCTGGTTTCCTTACTTAGCCATGGGTTATAGCTGCCTTTAATTCTTGTAGTTCTGGGCGGTGCATGGATGTTCAAGATATCTATGAAGGTAGAATTAAAATATTTCACAGCCTTATTTAGGAGTAGGTGTTTGAGTGGAGACCAGTTACAGAGGTTGAGGGTGGAGGTGAAGTTCTGGGGTTAAAGTTTTTCTTGTTCCTTATTAGTTGGTAGGAAGGCAGTTTAGTTGTGTTGGTTTTCTATCTGAGTGGAAAGGTTGGGAGATGGTCACTGAGACTATATGGGAGGCAATCAGAGTGATAGGAGAGTGATGGTCTGTTTGTTAGGATCCAGTCTAGGATGGAGTGTTAGATGACTTATCAATTCTGGTTGTTGTTTGAATGATTTGGGAAAAGCCATGAAGGTTTTTAAGTTCCCCAACTGCACAAGAGGAAGGCAGAAATGGAGAAAAGAGAATGGAAGGGAGGCTCTCAGAGACTACCCAATTACAACCCCAGGCAGAAGATATTTCAGTCAAGGGGCAGATTTCAACAACAAGAGTGGAGGAGACAGACAATCCCCCGATAGTAACAAATGGGGTAGTTGTTACCCACAGGGGGGTTTCATATTTTCAGTTATACAGGGCAAGACATCACCCCTGAACACTTCTCCCTCTTTCAGAAAGGGTTGAAATTCATTCCCACTAGAACATTTGACCTTGTGGATTCTTTATTAGAATTGAAATCCTTTATTAGAAAATTGAATCCAGCAGTATATGTTAGAGATTTCAAAGGGAATGAAACCAGCATTGTTGGTAAGAACAATGAGTTAACAATAAAAAAGAACAGTTCTTTTAACCCCCCCCCCCCGACCCACCCTATATTGAATACCTTGGAAAAGGTAGTCACCGAGAAAATTTACAAACTGTATGCTAAGGACCAGAACAACAAACAGTTACAGTTCAACTTAAGTAAGAAAGAGAAGGAACTTTTGACCAGCTATGTGATGACAAAACAATAAGCATCATGAAGCCAGACAAAGGTGGAGGCATTGTGTTATATGATTCATCTGACTATTCAAGGGAAATATTTATGGAACTGAATGACAATGGCACTTATTCCCATGTGTGTATTAACGAGGTGAACATAGGTTATTAAAGGATAGACTCCTTTTTGGAGGAATATATACTAGAACAGAAGATTTCCAAAGACACATATAAAGCCTTAAGAGTGACCCACCCAATTATCCCCACCATCTTTGGCATTCCCAAGGTTCACAAAGATCTAGAGAAACAACCCTTTAGACTAATAGTAGCTGCTAGAGGCTCAGAAACTTCCCCTATAGGGGTAGCTATAGATCACTGGTTAAAACAGGTAATCAGTTCAGTGCCACACCTGATAAAGGTCTCTTGGAATTTTTTGGGAAGGATGAAGGATGACACCTGACCTAACAATATGATTTTCTTAACTATTGATATAGTTAATCTTCTCCTTTCGTCTTTTTCCTGGTTAGAGGTTGCCACAGCAGATCACCTGTCTGCTCATGATTGGCAGTAGAGTTTTATGGTGTCATGTTGCCAGCCTGGCACCCAACCTTCCACAGAAGGCATATGCATGCACTCATGCCTAGGGCCAATTTAAAGTGTCCAATCCACTTACAGCATGTCTTTGGGATGTGGGAGGAAACCAGAGCACCCAGAGGAAATCCACGCGACCACAGGGAGGACATGCAGAATCTGCACAGAAGGCACCCCAGCCAAGGATGAAACCAGAGAACCTCTTGCTGTGAGGTGGCAACTCTAACCACTGCACCATTACAGCTGCCTTACTGATGTAGTTAATCTATTTACCATAATTCCTAGACAGGAAGGCTTATAATATTTTCACAATAGTATTAGAAGGTTTTCAAATTATTCTAACAATAACATTAGTTTGTTGAAATGATGACCTTAGTGTTAGACTACAATTACATTATTTTCAAAGGTGAACTATACAAGCAGGAAAGAGGGGTGGCTATGGGAGCCTCTTGTGCCCCCATATATGCTAACTTGGTTTTGTTAGAATGGGAAACAAAAAAATGTTTTTGAGTCCAGGTAGCAGGCTTTTATTAAGGTATATGAAACTGTATGTGGTTTTGTAGAAAGTATGTTAACTTCTATGTGATGTCTCTCTGTTCTACACAGTGGTTTTGCTGCTAAGTTATATATTAGGTTTTTGGATGACATATTCATTCTTTGGAAGGGAACCGAATCATTTTGGCATTCTCAAAGCTGGGATTGTTTCTAAACTAAGGATGTTTTTAAATAGCATGGCTATACTGCCTCCTCTTTTACCCTTTCTGTCTGCCCTAAGAATGTTATAACCAGGTACAATTTTGCATCCAGGTGCAAGAATTTCATCATCCCTAGTTTCTGGTTTTAGCCAGGACTCCATTATTACAACAATGTGTGGTGTATGGAGAGAAAGAGTGGCATGTACATCTTGGATTTTATTTGAAAAGATTTTAATGTTTATGTTTAATAGTAAGAGGTCAGTTGGTATTCTGGAATGGTGTATTAAGTTACGTGAGTGACTGAGTGGTAGCTGATGGGGTATATTGGTTAGTTAGCTATTTGGTCCAGGGTTTGGGTTGATGTCACCACTGAGTGTTAGTTTAGTTGCTGTATTGGTTAGGTATTTTAGCATTTTAATTAAGTTCCTATGATATTTCATGGATATTTGGGGAGTATGGTGTTATCCCATGGTGTATGAAGTTTGATGTATGTAGGTGGTGTTGAACATAGAGGGGGATATGCTGATATTATTCAAACAGTTATTTTGTGAGTAAGGGATTGGTGCAAAGATGGGTGTGAATTATGTCTATTAGTGTGATGTGGTAGGAGGTTAAATGTGCTGCCATTGACAAGAGTAATAGGGCTACAGTTTATAATGGTAGAATATTGGAGTTGTAAGGGACATGTAGAAAAGGAATTATTGAATTATTATAATAGCTAAATTTTGTTAGTATGTGACTGTTATAGATACTTTATATATAGTTGTTAACTTATCTCAGTAGTGGGATTAAAGGGTTGTTAAATTACGAGGTGGGAAGGCTATTTATTAGTAACTCTATTTGACTGGTTATTGGGTTTATATGGGTGTGGTTGCTTGAAGATAAGTTTAAGTGTACTGGGGTGTGTGGGAATGGGGGTAGGGTAGGAAAGTGGAGTGAGACCGAGTGGAGCGAGACCGAGTGGAGCAAGGGCAGAACTGTGCAGGGAAACAAACTACAGGAAAAATGTCTACAAATAGAAAGACCTATCTGCAGCAGAGGTAGGTTTCAGATTCCCTAGAACTAAATTGCTTCACTTCAGCTGACCTGACATTACCCCATTGGGTTTGCAAGAATTTAGTAAGCCCTTATATGCTACATTTGGTTTAGTTTTACTGACTTCTTATAAATATTTTAAACAACAATAGTCCAAACTGAAGGTTTGGAGCCACTGAGGTTACCAAAAAAAAGGGGGAAAGAAACTTCTAAGGAGTCGGGGAAAAACTATCACAAGCTAAGGGAGAAACAAGGAGCTGATGTCCTTGGTGGTGTGCATGCCAGTTACTGGCTTTACAAATACAAATATAAAATTATTTTCAAATATTCTCTGAAAAAGATGAGTAAGTCCCTTAGAAATAGGTTATGTGCTCCAGTTTTGCTATTCCTTTAAAGGATTCTTATAGCTGTAATCACACATTAAGGAGTGAATGGAGTTGAGTAACAGTTGGGCAGCAAGGGAAGTGGAAAAAAGTGGGAGAGAAGAAGTTAGTGGAAGTAGAAGCAATATAAGAAAAGGAAATCTACCTATATATCTACTCTATATTTCACATATTTCAGTTATTCTGACACCTCCTATATAGCATGTAAAGCCCCTGATGATGAGCAACCGACTGAAATTAATCAGAAATTACCTAAACCTCATAAGGTGCCTTTTTTCTCTTTTTCAGATATTGTACCATATATCCCAGATACCCACCGTGAAGCAGCATTTCATTACAGATTCACAAAAATTGTCCTTCCAGTATATTGACATTCATTAATGTTTTTGCCATTCCACTGAAAACTTTTCCTAAATCAAAAGCCCCAACTAAACAATGGAATTGCTTTTCACACCACAAGAATTCATTCACATCAGAAACCATCTGATTGAGAAAAGTGATATCCTGTAAACATACCATATCAGGCTTCTGTTTTTTCATCCAACTGACTATATAGCTGTATAATGTGTCAAAGCAAGTGTGATATTTATGTTCAGTAAGAGAAGAGATAAATACCCTGCAGTCATCAGGGAGATTGGAAAAACATGTGCATCATGTTTTTGCCTCTTTTTATAATGATTTGTCTCTGATGTATAGTATAAGCTTTCACCCCCCCACACACACACCCATATCTACATATTCACTCTCTTCCTTTAACAGTGAAAACCGATTCCCCTCAAATACTTTAATAGCTTCTTCTGACTCACCCTGTCCTTGTTGCAACTGCTTTCACTTCCTTCCTTCCTTCTATTAGAACTTCTTCATTTTCAGCATGTTTTTCACCTTGAACAGTGACACAACCCCCTCACTCCTTCAACACTGCTGGAAGAGTGTCACCAGTTGTATCCACTTCAACTCTAGTCATTTTGTAAGAGACAAGCTGCGCTGTGAAATCTCACCACTAACAGCTGGTGTCCCTGCACTTCATGCATTCATGCACTTTAATGGACCTCACATCATATCAATATATATATATATATATATATATATATATATATATATATATATATATATATATATATATATTTTGTAAAACCAAATTGGAAACAGTTGCACACCTTGTTGCTGGTTGCAACATACTAATGGCAGAAGGACTGTATACTGAAAGGCATAATAATGTGGCAAGACTGTTGCACTGGGGATTATGCAAACATTATGGTATTGAAGTGGCTGAAAAACTCTGGAAACATGAGTCACAAAGCATCACAGAAAATAAAGAAGTCTACATCACATGGGATCACTCATTACCAACAGTTCAAAAGATAGATGCTAGAAAACCAGATATAGGGGTCCAAGGAAAGAAGACAAGAGTAGCATTGGTCATTGAAATCGCCACACCCAGGGACTACAGTGTCTTGCATACAGAGAGACACAAAGTCGTAAAATATCAACATTTGCAGACAGAAACGAAAGCAATGTGGAAGAAAGATACCCAGACAGTTCCAATAGTAGTAGGAGCAATGGGTGTTATAAAAAAGAATCTACAATCGTATTTAGATATGCTTCTAATCCATGTAACCCTATACGAATTGCAGAAGGAGTCATTACTGGGCACATTGCAGGTGCTGCGAAGAGCACTTTTGGCTGACATCAAAGATTTAAACAATATTAATTTCATGGACTTTAATCGTACTTTGACTTAGGAATGGGGTCCATTCCCATCATAGCATTAGAAACCCAAACAATTTGGAGAAATGAAAAAGATTGAAGCTCCATAGCAGGAATGTTTCCGGATTTTGAGGATTCTACACTGTCATCTTTTCCAGTCCTGGCACTAGTGTGCCTACCAGGATTGGGCACTTTTTATTGTGGGTCTTGTGCACCAGGTATCTTTTTTTAATTTTTAACCTACTTCTGTCCATGAAGTATGCTATATAAATACAGTCTATATATCAGTGTGGTCTTGGTGAGATTTTGTGAAAAAACAGAGTCCACCTCATGAAGGTACTCACCAAGACTTGAGGACAAATTCAATTTCAGCAAAACTACTGTCCTTTCCTTGCTAACTTATCTTCTCTCCATTCAGACCCCATTCTTATTTTTATATCATGGACAGACGTTGGTTAAAAATTAAAAAAAAGATAGCTGGGTGTACAAGACCCAGGATAAAAAAGTGCCCAATTAGGCATACTGGTGCCAGGACTGGAAAAGATGACAGTGTAGAATCCTTAAAATACAGAAATATTCCTACAGTGGGGCCAGGCCAGGCCCAGGGGGAGGATGTCCCCCTGTTGTAGAAGGAAGTAGTAGTCCAAAACGATCGCAAAAACTTTTAAGCCAAACAAGAGCCATAAAGACGATAAAGTGGACTATTGAGGATAAAAAAGAAATTATGTATTGTTACTATTATGCAAAAAGCTCAGAATTTCTAGCCACCAGATATACAAAATGATTAAGAGAGAAATAAAAGGAAAGAAAAATACTTCCACAAGAAAAATGATGAGAAGCTTCAAATAAAAAACTGTATTCATTAATACAACAGATTTGTGAAAAACAGTATATAGATGAAGAAACATTGATCTGTTTGGAAAAAGAAGCATCTGGTGAAGTACAAAAATATAAACAACAAAACCTAGAAATTTTTGAAAAGTATAAAAAAGAAATATGGACATGGGAAAAAAGAGAGATTTGATGTGGTACAATATTTATGTAAAGGAGAAAGTCAAATTAATCAATATAAAGAAGGCCGCCCCAAAGATATTCAAAGAGAAATACAGGTAAAGTCATCCAGATATGGCAAATTTCACAGTAAAGAAAATAACATCGCAAAGAGGGAATGTAGAAAAGTTTAGGAAAGTATTAGTTAAAAAAATAGAAGTTGAAGTTATGGAGTGCCTGCAAAGTAAATAATTTGGTGTAGAAAGTCTAACACAGTTTACATCACAGCAAGATGGAGCAAGCCCACAAAGTAAGGAGAAGCAGGAAGATCAGGAGACATCTGAAGAAGAAATATGGACATGGGAAAGAAAAAGAGATTTAATATGCTGTAATATGTATGCCAAAAGAGAAAGCAAACTTACCAATACAAAAAGAGCAGCACCAAATATATTTGAAGAGAAATACAGGCAAAGGAATCCAGATATGGAAAACTTTACAATACAAAAAATAAGAAGACATAGAGGAAAAGTAGAAAAGGAGATTAGTAATGGAGAAGTTAAAGAAAGAGAAACTGAGTTTATGGAGTACCTGCAAAATTAAGAATTCAGTGTAGAAAATCTAATTCAGAAAGCACCACAACAGGATAGAGCAAAGGAGATCCAAGTTAAGGGGAAACCAGTTGAATGGGAAGCAACTGATCACATGCTTATGAAGATATTTTGGAGCTTCCACAGGAAACCAGTATAAATATTCATTTGAAGCTGGTCAGCAAGGGAAGGAACAGGAAACTGTGGAAACTCTGGCACAGTCAATGATGAGGAGCGATAGGCCAGTGAATTCCCATATAACAGAGCAACGGATGGGACAGGATGAAACTGAAGAGAATGTGCCAAAGGAAGATGCTATAAAACTTTATATAGAATGCCTGCAAGAAATGGAAAATAAAAATGTGCCCTCAGTTTAGAAGAAAACGAGCTAAGAAAAGGGTTGCTTGATTTAATAGAGACAGACATATTAAGATCAATAAAAGAAATAGACTGTAAAAGGTCAATAAAGCCCAAGAAGTTTGATAAAACAAATGAACACAGTAATTAAGACTGTCCATAGAAATCCATGTGATATAACAGAAGTAAACAGGCTATACTAGTGTGCATCTAAATTAATAGCTGTTAAAATTCTACCACAATAACACAGGGTAGTGGGAGAAAGAAAGGGGAAAAATCGAATACCATCATGGAAGTATCAAATAGAGAAAACTATAAAGCAATTAAGACAAGAAGTGTCACTGTTAGAAGAATATAGAAGATGGAACAGATCAACAAAAATACTAAGAAAGATGCATGTAATAAAAGCAATGTGCAGTATTAGAACAGAACAAGATCTATCATGCACTATCGCAAATAACAATCTACAAATCTCAGCACAGGAGGAAAACTTAGAAGATACTCAGATAAATATAAATGAAAAGAACAAAATAAGCAGTTTATTGAGGACCCAAAAACGTTTTACAGAGAATTGGGAAACAAGGTAAAAGGAATTGAAAGACCACCAAAAAAGAAGAAATAGATATATTTTGGAGAAGTATTTATGAAGATCCTGTGGAACATAACAAAGATGATAAATGGATAGAAGAAGTAAAAGAAAGAATAAGAAGTTTAAAGGTACAGGATATGAGATGAAGTAACAGCCAGAGAGATTGAAACAAAGTTAAGAAAAGCCTCCAATTGGAAAATCCCATGCCCAGATGCAGTATCTAACTTTTGGTTAAAAGTATTAACATCTTTGCGCAAAGATTTAACTATGAGTAAGAACTATTTATATACATACCCTGAACAGACACCAACCTGGCTAACAACAGGAAAAACAATGCTTCTACTTAAGAGTGAACCTGCAAGGTACCCTAAAAACTATGGACCAATAATGTGCCTTCCAGTGACGTATACACTATAAATGGGAATTGATGCCGACAGAGTTTATAGTCATTTAGAAGAAAACTCAATTATGGCAGTAAAACAAAAGGGCAATAAAAGAAAGTCATATGGAACAACGGATCATTTGTTGCTAAATAAAGTCATAGTGGAAAACTGTAAAATGGGGTAGAATCTAAATATGGCATGGATTGACTAAAAAAGCATTTGATAATATCCCACATTCATGGATAAAAGAGTGCTTAAAAATGTATAAGATAAACCCTACACTGATCGACTACATTACAGTGACCATGAAACAGTGTCAGACCACTTTGCAATTAAGCCATGATAAAGGAAAAATTATTATCCCAGGGATAAAAATTCAAAGGGGTATATTCCCGGGTGACTCTCTGTTACCACTGCTATTCTGCATTACCTTTAACCCATTAAGCTGTCTACTTAACAGCTTAGGCCATGGCTATAATTTGGATTCTAGAAAACAACAGTATAAAAACTTCTCATCTTCCCTTTGTCAATGATATAAAACTGTATATCTCATCAGATGAGATACTGAAAGTACAACTGCAAGTTGTCAAAACTTTTTCAGATGATACAAGAATGTCATTTGATCTTGAGAAATGTGCAAAAGCAACCTTTAAAGCAGGAAAACTGCAGCACCAGAAAAACATTAGTTTGGGACAAAAATTTGATATAAAAGAACTTGACCAAGAGGGAGTATATAAATATTTGGGAATTGATGAAGAATCAACAATAAAACATGAACAAATGCGAAAAAAAAAACTTAGTAAGGAATAATTTAGAAGACTTAAATTAATCCTGAAAACAGCGTTGACATGTAGGAACAAAATCCAAGCTATAAACCAATTTGCTCTATATGTCCTAACTTACAGTTTTGGAGTGATTGACTGGCCCCAAAATGTGTTGGATAGATTAAATAGGAACACAAGAAGGATGCTTCATGCTCACCATATGATTTATATAAAACAGTACATACTGATATTATATATTCCCCGTTCCTAAGGAGGGATGGGCCTCCTTGAAATCGATTACATTTATCGATCTGCAATCATGAGACTCCACACATATCTGCTGACCTCACAAGACCCAAATGTAGTGAAAGTTTTGAAACACAAGGAGAATAAATCTAAGATGACTTTTCTGCTTAATCTAGCAGAAGCTTATTGGCGTCAAGCAGGAATGTAAATCAAACCAAAAGTATATAAAAATCAGGCAACAACTGAATGTGCTAATGTGCCAAAAAGAAAAGAAAGAATATAGACTCAGACTAATAATTTAATTTGTTAAGTCATGCACTAGTGTGTTCTGTTTGTAGTGCTGAATACGCTGGAAGGATATCCTCACCACTACTTATTCACACTCACGGGCCTTTTACTGGTGAAGGTGAAGCTAAATTAACACTTCAGCATATTTCACTCTTGTCAGTGTAATATATCTCTGGAAAAGACATTGAAAAGCCCACAACTGTAAAATTAGATGCTGTGACTGAGGTCAAGTTTTTAGAGTTCAGTCACCTTGTCTTTGTATCCAAGAACATTCTACCTCACTTATTGTTTATGGTGGTAAACCATCTGCGGGGGGGGGGGGGGGGGGTAACTGCTTTCCACTGAAGGAACTGACTGGCCATCCCTGCTTCTCAGCTGGGTCTCCCACTACTTTTTTGCCTTTGTGGCTCCAAACTCAGAGTCACTTCACTACCCCTTGTCCCAAGTGTTCTCTCCATCCAACTGCTTCACTCTACAAGAAGGTACATTGGATTCTTGTATTATCTTAACTGTATGGTTTATTTCATTTTGGTTAAACCTTGTACTAGAAAAATACAACTAAGATTTCACTGTGTTTAACTCTGGCTAAGCGTTGTGTCTTTTGCTGTTAATGTGTAGTAAATATATCAGCATGTTTCTGCTGACTTTTTACTCTAGGTTTCAGTAATAGCAGCTAAATGTTGTCTTTCTGCTGTTAGGGTGTAGCAATTATATAAGCAAGTTTCTACTGGCTGTTAGTTTCACTGAATCCTACTGTAAAACAATCAATTTTTTTGCTGTTTGTACTGCAGTTACATCAAGTAAGTCTGCTGTCATCTGGCTGTTTGTTATTTTGTTTTCTCCCTGCTAATCTGTAGTGCATATGTTTATGTTATGTATATATATATATATATATATATATATATATATATATATATATATATATATATATATATATATATATATTTCTGTCCCTCTTACTGAATGAAGGCTTCTATAGTAAGACCTGATTTTATGTTTGCATGAACAACACAGTTACTGGATATTGTAGGCAATTGGTAATACATGAGAGTTTCTATTTGTGAAGAGTTTTGTCATTGACTAAGGCCGTTGCTTCTTCTTTTTTTTCATATATGCTATACACTCTAGCCAGCTGCCTTTTTCTAAGTGCTTAAATAGCAGATTTACAGACTGTGTATTGCATAGCAAGAGTGGGAACTAACAGATAGGCATGTCTCTGCAACATCTGTAAACCTACATTTCAGTAACCCCATATTTGCATGCAAACACATATCTCGTTAGCTTATTTTTCTTTCTCTCCTTCTATACTGTGGAAGCCACCATTTTTGTTCTTAGTAATCACAAACTTGCATACCTACAAATATCTCTGGTAAGCTTTCTACTTGTCCTGTTTAAAGGCTAGAAAGGTGAAAGGCACAGCTGTGAAATATAGTGCACTACTCTTGTTTGCCAAATGTTACTTAATGTGGATGAGTATAAAAAAATAGTACTGTGCTTATCTAGGTCAACCATCAAGATATCCTTATTAACTTTCTCTATCTCCCAGTGAAACAACCCACTACCTAAAGAACTTGCACAGCTGAAGTTCACTTGCAGTTGCAAAACTTCACAAGGAAAAAATACACTGAGTTAAATCTATGTAAGGCAAATTCATAGAATCAGACTAATAATTTAATTTGTTACGTTATGCACTAGTATGTTCTGTTTCTAGTGTTGAATCTGCTGGAAGGATATCCTCACCCCTTTTACTGCTGAAGGTGAAGCTACATTAACACTTCAGAGTATTTCACTCTTATCAGTGTAATAGATCTCTGGAAAGACATTGAAAAGCCCATAACTATCAAATTAGATGCTGTGACTCAGGTCAAGTTTTTAGAGTTCAGTCACCTTGTCTTTGTATCAAGGAACATTCTACTTCACTGATTGTTTATGGTGGTAAATCATCTGCAGGCTTTCTTCCCACTCCTTTCGTTTCGCACACTCCGCTCCCCTGCCCTTTCCCTGTATCCTCCCTCCCCCAGCATCTCTACTCATATCCCAAGGAAACCACTCTCCCTCATTCCTCTGATCCAATTATATACAACTCTACCTTGTCCACACCCACGTTTCATTCACACCTTACCTACTTTTATTTAACCAAACGTATCTGCTTCCCCTTACATCCATCAGCTTGACTTCTCCTCCCCCCTACTCTAATTCTTTGCAGCTTACTCTATTTTACCATAACAATACTATCACCACCTCAAACTGTCTTACATTAACTCCAGGCTTACTACCTTCTCTTCTATTATACACATAAACTACCATTGCGCCATAATTGTACTACTGACCAGTCACATCTCCCCCACCCCTCCTTATCACAAACCACAGGGCAAAACACTTAACCACATTGTCAAAACCTACCCTGAAGTCAAAACGTCTCCAACCTTAACTTCAGCTGCACACATATCACAAGATAACATAATCTCTGTTTATACTTGATATTACATTCTAACACATAAATACCACTTTTACTATTTTTAAACCCACTATCACAGTTGACATGCTCCTGCCTAGCTTCTTTACTCTTAATTCTCAACCTCGCTACAGCTATATCCTCGCTTACCCCCACACACCAATACACATCAACAACCTCCTCCAACCATCACCCCAATAAACAATGCAGCTTCTCATATATCTCCTCTCAGCTTTTCCCCTATACCCTCCCATATTATTCAAGCCACAAATTGGCTTCCTCATCTCTTACAAAACCACACTTGACACCAGTATGATCACCTAGGAATAAAAAACATTTCCCATAGAGCTACTTCCTCATTACCTACCTACTCAAATGTGGAGACATGCATCCTAACCCTGTCTCACCCTCTAATCCTATCCACAAGAGTAACCCCGAAAGATTTAAACATACCTACACTAACCCTTAGAAGGATAAGTAATACAATAGCCCCACTGCATGGCTGGATTGATCAAAATAAACCTGACATACTAGCCCTTACAGAAACATGGCTATACCCTGGTGTAAAAGACTTAGAAATAATACCTCCAAACTTTGCAATAACCAGAAGAGATAGATCTAAAAAAAAGGGGGGAGGGATAGCACTTCTATATCTCTCTACAATCAACATCACACCCTACACCAGTAATATACCCAGCATTTCCAATGCTGTGGTACTAATCTCTTTTTTGAACCTCAGCATATCAAAAAGAATTTGCATAATGTAATATATATCCCACCAGGTAACAATATACCAGTGAAAATATTTTATCCTGGACATCCCAAACAATAACCCTCGAAACAATAATCTTAGGAGATGTAAATATAGATTGGCAAACCATAGCTTCCAACTCCACACAAATAGATCATCAATACTCCAACAAGATACAGCAAAGATCTCACCTGCCAAACAACCCTAGACTGGATCCTAGCATTCCACCCTGCCAATTACCCCTCTTCCCGTACACTATCTGGCTCCCTCAGCGATTATCTGCCAGCTTATTCCCTTAGAACAAACTCCCAATGACTAAGACTACACAGTGTAAAATCAGTTAGGAACTCAGCTAATTTTTGTCAGCATAAATTTAACAATCTCCTACAGGAAATAGACTGGACACCCCTTAAACAACTACCCCTTAATGATGCTGTACTTACTTTAATAACACTTTCCCTCACATACTACAAGCTCCCATTCGTATGAAAAGAATCAAACAGAACTCGGCACCATGGCTCTCTAAGGAACGTAAACACCTGATGAAGCACAGGGACCTAGCCTGGTCAACCTGGAAACAAAACAAAAATGAGCAAAATCATGTTAATTTCAAAACACTACATAAGAAAGTGACAAAACTAATCAACAGATAAGAAGTCATATCATTCCCAGCTTCAACTGCAACATAAAATCAACCCCAATAAATGTTGGCACTTCATATCTTCTCTACTTAACCCTGGAACAATTACAGACCACACCCTGTCACCTGATACCCCTCCATCACAAATAGCTGAAAACTTTAACAAGCACTTCATAAAATCAATATCAGACCTATTTACTAACACCCCTAATGGTGGACTCCCCACCCTTTAACCTATTCAGACACCAACCCCAGACCATCAACTACTTCTAACCCTGTCATTAATAACCCCCCTACTCAACAAAATATCATACAAACCCCATTCTCATTTCAGCCCATACCTACTGGCACCATTAAGAAACTGTTACATAAACTAAAAACCTGCTCTACCTCAGCTGATAATCTTCCACCACACTACCGCAACCTGGCTGCTAATTCAATCACCTACCCAATCAGTATCCTTATAAAAAGGTCTTTATCTGAATCACAGGTACCTACCATATGGAAACAATCTCACATCACCCCTATCCACAAAGGAGGCAACTCCTTTCATCTATCCAATTTCTGTTCTATATCCATCTTGTTACCCACATCCAAAATTCTTAAGAGGGGTATCCATCAGCAGGTAATGCAATATCTATTGCAAAACAATTTTTTAACCAAAACCCAACATGGCTTCCAACCTAGCCACAGCACAGCTACAGCCTTATTATCTTTTACAGACACTGTAAACAAGGCCAGAGATGCAAGATGTTATACAGCCTCAGTATTCCTTGATCTCTCCAAGGCCTTTGACACAGTATCTCACCCCTTACTATTAAACACACTGACTAACTTAGGTTTCTCACATAACATAGCAAAATGGTTTCAGAGCAGTGAAATGGTCCAATGAACTCTCACCCTTTCTCCACAACCTTACTGGAGTCCCTCAAGGCTCCATCTTAGGACCCCTACTGTTCAACATTTTCACAAACAACCTTCATACTGCCTCTCATCCTGGGACCCTCATTCAGTACGCTGATGATTCCACTATAATCTGCACTGCTTAATCACTACCAGAACTACTTTTAAAAACACAGCAGTCCTTTACTGCAGTTGAATCCTGGCTAAGAAATGCCCAACTCTTTCTTAATCCAAAGAAGACAAAACTAGTACTCTTTCATCCCAAAAACACCTCCCCGTCACTGATCATTTCAACATCCTTGCATCTGACAATACTGTCATAGAAATAGTGCAGGAAACCAAACTTCCAGGAGTTATCATTGACAATAAAGTTTCATTTGATCCCCATATACAGCAAAATAAAAGAAAACTCATCAAAAGCTGGGACTCTTATTTAGAAAGAAACATTTCTTTACTGCAGTAACCAAAACTATCCTTGCAAAAACATTTTTACTTCCCTCCTTTCTTTATGGTGCCCCTATCCTAACTAACTTACATACTTCTACTATAAGCAAGATGGAACAATGCTACAACAAAGTTGCTAAGTTTTCCACAAATTCGAAATATCACACACACCACCGTAAACCCCTCCTAGAACTAAACTGGCTTGAACTCCCCAACCAACTTGCCTTTATTCAGCTATCTACATTGCAGAACCTTATTTTCAAGCCTACTGCCTGCCCTGCACTAGCCAGTCTAGTCACACCTTACACACCAAATTGATCCCTATGATCAGAAGACAAAAATCTCAGGTCACTCTTTGTATTCGTACTCTGTCTATATACTTTGGAATTCACTGCCTCTAGCTGCCAGGTCTATGCCTGGCCTAGCCCAGTTCAAAGCCTCTTTAAAAATTTCATCTCAAAAAGACATGGCTCTGCTCCTGCATAAAGCCTGTCTGATGTGCAGCACTTCCTCTTCTTCCACACTAACCTCGTCTGCCTCTTCTGTCACATTTCAATCTTTCACAGTCTGCAAGATCCTAAGGCTCTTCTAACGACTTCCCTGTTTCTATACCATATCCTTAAGCTACTGGTCAGGTTGTATTGCTTCTATTCTTTTTAACTCTCTCAGTATCTTTCTGTATCACTAACTTTCTGGTTATTATTTATCTAACTGAAACTAACATTCTATTCATTTATTTATTTTTTTGGTCATGTACTATAGCAGTCAATGTCACACATTGCACTACCTATTTACTATTTTTTTTTTGGACACTACATCATGTATAGTGAGAGTGACTATTATTGTCTATAATGTTTTTCACTCTATAGAATTGATATATTGTAACATTGTGTAACAGTTTGTTCTTTCAACTTATTTTGTATAGTATTTCTAATGTGATTTGTACTGCATTGGATTTTACTGTATTCTTTATTGTACTGTATGTGGAGCTTTTCTCTCTAGGCCTCTGCAAAAAAATGGGCTCTGTAGACCCACTCAGACCACCCCGGTAAACAAATGTCAAATAAATTAATAATATAAGGTGAAGGATCAGATGAGAAGGCAAGAAATGTGGAAAATGCATAAATATAGTTGCAAGCATAGAAAACCTCTGGAAGAACCTCATGTTGATCAGGAACGAATGCAGGAATGGTTGAGGAGAGGCAAAGTCAAACCAAGAGATGAAAGGTTAATATTGGCAGCCCGAGATAGTGGGCTAAGTTCACGCTGGTTTACAAAGTCCATTGAACATGTGGGAGAAGCAGACAAATGTAGGTTTTGTAAAACCGAACTGGAAACAGTTGCATACCTCGTTGCTGGTTGTGACATACTAATGGCAGAAAGACTGTATACTGAAAGGCATAATAATGTGGCAAGACTGTTGCACTGGGGATTGTGCAAACATTATGGTACTGAAGTGGCTGAAAAACACTGGAAACATGACCCACAAAGCATCACAGAAAATGATGAAGTCTAGATCACATGAGATCACCCATTACCAACAGTTGAAAAGATAGATGCTAGAAAACCAGATATAGTGGTCCATGAAAAGAAGACAAAGTTAGCATTGCTCATTGAAATCACCACACCCAGTGACTACAGTGTGTTGTGTACATAGAGACACAAAGTCATAAAATATCAGGATCTACAGGCAGAAATGAGAGCAATGTGGAAGAAAGATATCCAGACAGTTCCAATAGTAGTAGGAGCAATGGGTCTTATAAAAAAGAATCTACAATCGTATTTAGATATGTTACCAATCCATGTAACCCCATACAAACTGCAGAAGGAGTCATTATTGAGCACACTGTGGGTGCTGTGAAGAGCACTTTCGGCTGACATCAAAGATTGAAACAATACTAATTTCATGAACTTTAATCGTACTTTGACTTAGGAATGGGGTCCATTCCCGTCATGGTATTAGAAACCCAAAAGACTTGGAGAAATTAAAAAAAGCTCCATAGTGTGTTTGGGAGCAACTAAGGTGACCCCCCCCCCCCCCACACACACACACACACACACATGCACACACACGATAGGTTATCCTTTGCCCAGCATATCAAACAATACCATATGTATCCTAGAAAAATGTGATTTTAGGTAAGTGCGATAGAACGATTGTCTGACTACAAATTAACATTCATTTTCCTGCTCACACTCTACAAACCCAGTACATCATGAACTGTCCAAAAGTGACATGGTTTCTTCTGTATTTTTATATAATTCAGCAATAGAAAGTTGTTGTGAATAGAGATAAGTATCTTCCATATACTAGTAACAGTCTGATCTTATTAAAATGTATACCAAGGATATTCACATTTTCTATGGATTCAGAAAACCAGGAACATGTTTAGTGTTGCCTATGTCTTGACATCACCTAAAATCTGTGATGAACCAGCCAAACCTATATTGCTTTGTGTTCTGAAATAAAGAACTAAAATGAATTAGAACTCCAGTATAATATGCCAACACACCACAAGTTCAAGCAAATTATACTGGGAAATAAAATCTATGCAGTAAGAGCTATCTGCAGACAATAAAATTATATAACATGCCTTTGGGAGCAACATTATCAGACTGAAGTTGAACAGCTGCCATTGTATTTCTCATTGTTTGCCAAATGCATTTCCCCATGGTGAATGGTGTTGCACAGCATAAGTAGAAGGGTCAGCCAAATGTTTACAACCACACTGTTTTTGGTTTTGCAAAGTGGTCTAAATGCACATTACACCCATTGGAAATTTCTGAAACAACACTGTACATCCCTGGATTCTGTTTATTTTGTGCACACAGATGACTGTTACTCATTCACAGAGTCACTGTGTACTACTGTGCACTGTACACATTTCATGGATTCCACTTCATCTGTCTGTATCTCTTTGGCTATGTCTTCCATAATATCCTACCTCATATGATGCCATCAACAGGCTGTTGGAACCTTCAGTCTGTCAATCTAACACCAAGCGCACCAAAACAATGTTTGATAAACTGCCCTCAGAACCAACTACAGATTGTACCATGACCAGTAACTTCCTGCTACTGTTTTCTGCATCACATCCTTTGCATCCATAGTTTAAGGTAATGCACAACACACAAGCAGCACTCTTGTTCATGGAAATTCACTCATTAGAACCTTCCTTTGAAAATGGCATGGAAATTTTGCTGGTGCCTGGGTCAAACTTCTCCTAGTCTGCACAAGTGCCACATTGTGCCTCCCGCAGAAAAGCAGGCTATATGTACAGGGAGAGAAATTCTGTCTAAGAAAAGTAAATAAATACATGTGTCATTTTCGGTTAGTGAGCCAGTACTGTTTATACTAAGTATTCTCATAGTATTAATACTCAGTCTTACAGTAAGTTGGCACAGCACTTCTCATAGTATTAATACTCAGTCTTACAGTAAGTTGGCAAAGCACTTCTCATAGTATTAATGCACAGTCATACAGTAAGTTGGTAAAGCACTTCTTATAGTATTAATACACATTCTTACAGTAAGTTGGCACAGTACTTCTCATAGTATTAATACTCAGTTTTACAGTGAGTTGGCAAAGCACTTCTCATAGTATTAATACACAGTCATACAGTAAGTTGGTAAAGCACTTCTCATAGTATTAATACACATTCTTACAGTAAGTTGGCACAGTACTTCTCATAGTATTAATACTCAGTCTTACAGTGAGTTGGCAAAGCACTTCTCATAGTATTAATACACAGTCTTACAGTAAGTTGGCACAGCACTGTACCTGTAGATTGAACATTTCTGGTAAACAAGATGTAAGAGTCTTTATGGTAGCATGGAATTAGAAAGCAAATAGCAGGAATATTAGACCAGCCCTGATGAAGGTGACACACGACACACTATGTATTGTTGTAGTGGTGACTTTCTCAGTACAGTAACACTATAATTTACAAACAGAATAATTTACATAAAAAGAAATAGTCACTATAAGCCACTGATTGTGGGGGGGGGGGCTTTGCCCCCATAACAGGGGGAGTTCCAGTGGGGCTTGCCCCATGTAAATAAAAAATAATCATTTAAAAACATGTTTTTTCAGCAGTTTTTTTCAGGAAATGCAGTTCAGGGATTCCAGTGCTTGCTGGGTGGAACCAACATTAAATTAAACAAGACAATTACATACAACAAGAAAAAAAATAAAAAGGAAATAGATTCCACAAGGGACTTGTAACGTAGGAAAAGTTTTGAGATTTCTGTGGCTCAAACCAATAAATAAATTGGTTTATTTGTCATAATTTGGCACAAGGTCAGTTATAAACAATCACATAATGTGCTATTTATACTTCCACACAAGCTATAGGAGTAACAAATAAAATGGTTTTAATTTAGAACAAGAAAATAGAGCACGAAATAAAGATCTCATAAATATATTTTTTAGTTTTTTCACCTTTAATTTAAAGCAGTAGACGCATAGCGAAACATAATTTTGTTACTAAAAATCACAAAAACTGAATAGAATGTAAACTCGATCATTGACATGCTCTTGTTTCTATACAATAAGAACTTTTGTCATTTAGTTGTTTTCTGTTTCTTATCATTTTAAATGAACATTTTCAGTTGAAGCACAGGCATAATTTTCAAGTCGAACTGAAACATGCAAGCATGTGGACTCGTATATTTATTTATATACAACAAAATAGACTTTGTTAATAAATTAAATAAAATGTTTAAATTGCTGCTAACAGTAGGAAATGTGAAGGTAAAGCTTGCAGGCTTAGAATCTTATCAACCCACACAAAATCACATTTTTAAAACTGGGAGTAAACCTTAGGGCTTTTACCATTCATTATTTTGCTCCACTCTGATTTTGCTTTGATAGCATTTATGCCAAGTCATATTTTCTACTAAAATTTCCTGACATGCAAAATATTCTTACTATTAAAAATATTAAACATTCATACTAAAATGAGGGTTGAAAATGTGATGGCACAATTACAATCCTAGCCCGTCAACCCTCACCCCACCCCAGCATAAATATATGCAAACAGAACAAGGGACAAAGTAAAAGCATTAGTCAGAGACCATTGCCAGCAATTTGAAAAAGGAAATGTACTCTTCCCAAAGACTATAGCCTTTATGACAGCTTAGCCTTTGTTTCTGTAAAAATGTTATTAAATTGTCAATTGCTTTCATGAAGTGTCAGCCTTTTGGCAAAACTTCCACTCTATTTACATGGAAGACTTATAAAGTATGTGGTTATTATCCACAACTAAATCAAGGACTTTCTGCCCCTGAATTGATTTTTCTATTCACTTAAGGAATTTTATTCCCTGTGAAGAATGCATTCAGTGCAAGTTAATAATTCATACCCCTGCATCATATGCAGTGAAAGGAAAGTCAAATGTTTCATCACAAAATAAGTAAAACTAATACTGAGCTTTATTCCTTCAGAAATGTAATTATTCTACAGTATACCTCACAACTGTATACATTTTCACAGAATGTCCAGATTTTGCCTCATACCTTTGGTCTGTTTCTCATAAAATAGTAGTTTTCTGGTAGATTTTTAGCAAATCATTGAGGGGTAAAATTAGAAAATCATGACAGTCATTTGAGTTTCAGACTTCATGCCCTTCATAAAATTCATGTTAATGCAAAACCTGTTGTTCTAGCTACTTTCTAAGTTTGTAATAGCAATATTTAAAAAGTGTCCTTATGTTCGGGCCTTTGTCCACCCAATATTTGTGGCTTTATGCAGATTATTTGCTCTAAGAGGTTCAGAGGTCTGATATGTATACAACAGCCTCCAAACACATCTGTACACATGTGATCTAGAGTACGGTACTGCAGTTCTACTAAGTACAATTTACATTGTACTACAAGCGGTCAGATGTCTACAGTGGATATAGAGCCAGTCAGGATACTGGCAAGACAGATGGCTATGGGTTTTACATGCTTTACCAATTACTTTAATGGCTGTAGTATGATTTTCCTGCAAAAACTATAGGATGGATTAATTAATGCCGACACTAAATGTACATTTAAGTGTACACCGTTCTGAGTGAATAGATAACACAAGCATCGCTTGCACCTTCTTCTTCCTAATTTTGTTTTTTCTACTGATTTTCTTGCAGCCTTTTATATCAAGAGGGGTTCATAAAGATTACTACATTGTGTAGACTACATCTATGCTTGGTATAATCTTTCTGAGTGAACAGACAGCAAAAAATGTGGTAGGGATATTCTTGAATACAGATCATGCACACTTAGTGTACACTTAGTTTAGGCGTTCATGAATCCAGCCCAGTTTATAGCTTTATTCGGTGAAGAACTCAGACCTATCATTAAAATCAAAATGTGCTTTGACCTTAATGTCAATGCATGTTTCTAAAGAAAAAAATTAAAGTAGTAAATTAATTAATTCATAACTTTGCGATGTTGCAACATAATTTGAAACAAGTGCCATTTTTTTCAGACGTTTTCTATCTAGATCTGCTTTACTTCCAAAATTATTTGTAATTTATGTTAGGTAAATTACTGTCAAATGTTAAAACCCTTGTTTTGCTCCATTTCTAAGAGTGATTTTATTCTCCTTGTGGGAGTACAACGGAAATTTACTAGATGCATATGTAATGACCAAGATCTTAATTATTCTGACAGACTTCAGCACTTGGGCTTATATTCCATTCAATACCACTTTATAAGAGACAGATTATGGTTAGGGTTCAAAGCTTTGCACACTGAGCTATTAAGAATCTTGCTGGATTTGGAAACAACTTATCCTGAAAGAATGTTACGAGACAGTAATCTTTGTGACCATCTTTATTCTTGTAGAACTGTAAGATATTCAAATTTATTTGTTACAGCATTGCTCATTTAAGGAATAAACTCCACATTCATAAATGCAACTCCATCCACCACGCTTATTAAAATGTCACTGTATTTTTAGGCTGGTCATTTGGTATACTCTGCAAGTATGATATCTGTGTTCCCAAATAGCCTCTGACCTGAACACAGGTATAACTTGAATTAAGAACAATGAACTACAAACTACCAGCAACTGCCATAAACCCATAAATATATATCTATATCTATCTACATATCTATAACTATATATATATATATATATATATATATATATATATATATATACATATATATATATATATATATAT
The DNA here is from genome assembly GCF_019279795.1 of Protopterus annectens. Lineage (NCBI taxonomy): Eukaryota > Metazoa > Chordata > Ceratodontiformes > Protopteridae > Protopterus > Protopterus annectens. The sequence continues at coordinate 215,125,434 of NC_056743.1, read as the reverse complement.
ATATATATATATGGTATTTTTGTGTCCATCATTCATGCACACAGATTAAACACAAAAATACACACACACACACATATACACACACACACACACACACACACACACACACACACACGCACGCGCGCACTCATCACATACATAAACATTTAATCTCCCTCTCTGCGCGTGGCTGCTGAGTGATCCCTGGCATCTAAATCTGTTTACCAGTCTGTACAAACTTCTTATACTTACTTTTTCCACTCCCGGCTGCACTCCAAAGACCAGCTATATCCATCTACCTAAAACTGCCTGTGTATTTCTTCACCTGGATAATCTAAACACCCTTGGATTGAAAGCTACATTAACTAAGATTCTGTGCAAACTTCTTATACTTACTTTTTCCACTCCCGGCTGTGAACTACTGGACTCCAAAGACCAGCTATATCCACCTACCTAAAACTGCCTGTGTATTTCCTCACCTGGATAATCTAAACACCCTTGGATTGAAAGCCACATTAACTAAGATTGTATGTCACAAATTACTTTTTTTTTTCATCTACCATATGTATATACTAGTCCACTACACCTCCTAGGTGTACTAGTTAAACTGCCATATATGGCAGCAGCCATACCCCCCTGTCTACTCCTGTTGTACTCCGCTTTCTGTCTTTAAGATATTGCAGCTTCCACCCTTTATTCTATCACCCCTTTAACCTTTCCCTTCTCCATTACTTTTCTTTTTTACTTACATCCAGCTTTTGCGATCTCCTCACAGTGTACTTACAGACCTTGGCCACTAAATGGCAGTCTTTACCCACCTGTAATTTCACTTAATTTCTCTTCCAACCTCTTACTTTAAACTCTGCCTTTTTACTTACCTTCTCCTACTCTTACCGCCTACCTTACTGATTGTTTTTTCACACTGCTTTTACCTTACTAGGGTCTCACCCTGATACTCTACCAAGTCTATACCCTACCTAGCCCCCTCTCACTATCTTCTTCCCTCCCTTCTTCTTATATACACTCTTCTATTTTCTCTCCCTCTCCTCTTCTCAGAGTATTAGTCCCTGTCCCTGTACCTGTTTACATTGATCTCCCCTTCCTCTCTTACTTAATTTATTCTTCTCTACCTCCATCCACACAACTCTTTAAGGTATTTTGTCCTCCTCCTCTAAACCTTTTTAAGTTTCACAACTTTTAAAGACTTTCCCCTGTGTATCTCCCTCCCTCCTCCCCTCTGCCTCCTTTGCTCCCGCCTACTCTAGCCTTGTACTCTCTTACTATCCTGCACCTCCACCTTACCCTAGTCTTCCGGACTCCAGTCGGCTTTGACATACTTTACTCCCCCCCCCAACTTACCACATCTGTGCCTGAAATATTATATGGGACTAGCTCCCTAGAGGCGCAATTTTTAAACTCCCTCTCTGCGCATGGCTGCTGAGCGATCCCTGGCATCTAAATCTGTTTACCAATGTAAGTGTGTTATTGATACATGTTTATCTGTGTCCTTAAAGTATTGCTTGTATTATTTCCATTATTATGCTTTTGCCACTTGCTTTTTCTGTATTATATTACAGTACTTTTATGTAGTTTCCTGCCATTTATACTCTGGGTAACTCACCTACCTGCCACCTTTACCGCAACAGCTTTATTGCTAAGCCAGGAACCTGTAGAGTGCTTCCACTGTGTTTGAGTTGGGTTGCGGAACAATAGTTATTCCTCTGTTTTTACTGTCTCGCTCAACCAGCTTTTAACCAGTTCAGTCTAATATTTGCTTACAGTTAAAGCCTTAGTGCCTATAACTTCCTTAACATCTAGTTTCTTAGAGTGCATGATCATAGTCGGCGGACAACTACTCATGCTCCTCCGCACTACCTTACCTCTCACAAAGTGCCCGGTACACTAGACCAGAGTATTTCAGTCAGCTACTCTTATGGTAGCCTCCGTTCCAAGCCCTGCTGGAGTCTTTAGTGACCTCTGTGCTCTTACACACTTGTAGCGCTTTATGCTTCTACACCAATTCAGATAATAGTTTGACAATTTAAAATTGACTGAACTGCTTTATTTAACTAACAACTTGATAACGCTCGTCCTGCAGTGATTGTGCCTCTCACTTTGGTGTAGCCGTTAGTCTTTAAAGTATTTGCCCTACAGAATCCCTGCCAGAGTCCTTTGGTGACCCCTGAGCTGTTATCGGCTGTAGCGTTGGTTGCTATCACTCTAGTGCAGTTGTTAATCCTTATTTTAAGCTTAGACTCCTCTGTGTTATGTTTCTACCAGCTTATAGTGTTTTGAGCTGATTAGCAACTGTGCCATTACTCAGATGCAGCTGTTAATCCTATATTTATGTTTGGTCTCTGCTGCTTACAAACTGAATACTAGTTAGCGAATGTGCTATCACTCTGGTGCTGCGGCTAATTCTTAACTTCAAAGATAGATCAAACTACTTTGAAACTAAAAGTCTGCATCCGTTGCGATTCTTCAGGCCCCTTCTGCTTCATGCAACATTAGGGACCGGGAATAAACTGGAGCACTTCTTTCAAACAACTTAGTTGTAGGATTGGTGATTTATTACAAAACATTTATATATGACTTTGTCAATCACAACGGCATATATAGCACTCCCTAGTAGGCTTTAATATCAGGTATTCTCGCACATTTTCCACCCTAATTAATTAAAATATAACTACAGTATAACTAAATTACCTAGATGTTATAGATTTTGATTTCCCAGATACCCTGTGACTACAAACAGCTGGGCATGATTGGTATGCCTGTGTAGCTTACATTATCGGATTTTGTCGCAGGTTTCTAGCTCTAGTAATAAGAAGGTAAAATACTAACCATTGGCCTCAGCTGAAGCCTTACTGATACCCTGGGATTTTAAATAGTAGCAGCGTGATTGATACTTTTAGTAGCATTAACATCAAGTGATTAAACAGGCTTGTCTAATAAATAATGTTGTAATAGAGCTAATAAGTTGTCTGTAACTGCTGAAAGTTAGCTGATTGTTTTTTACTGTTCTTTTAATTTTGGCTACCATGTTCTAACTGTAATGGTTCCACTTTTTGTTAAAATGTTTTGTTTCTAGCTTATATTTCATCCTATACATTGTTTTATCTTATTTCTATATCTAATTCCAGCTGCTGTGATACAGCTATTTGGGTTATTATGCAACTAGGTAATTACTTCTGTGCTTTTGACCTATTAATTGTTGCTTTCTACTCCCGTTGCTGATGTTTAATATTTGAACAAGTTTTTTGACCTATTATTTGATGTTTTCTACTCCTGGTGCTGATGCTTAATATTTGAACAAGTATTTTAGTTCTGTTAAATATGTACTACTAAAGAAACGTCTCTCTTGCTTTACCTAGTATTTATTATAACCTTCTTCTCACTTTATTTTTATTTCTCCTCAGCTGTGCAAACTTCTTATACTTACTCTTTCCACTCCCGGCTGTGCCCTGCTGGACTCCAAAGACCAGCTATATCCACCTACCTAAAACTGCCTGTGTATTTCCTCACCTGGATAATCTAAACACCCTTAGATTGAAAGCCACATTAACTAAGATTGTATGTCACAAATTACTTTTTTTTTCATCTACCTATGTATATACAAGTCCACTACACCTCCTAGGTGTACTAGTTAAACTGCCATATCTGCCAGCAGCCATACCCCCCACATGTCTACTCCTGTTGTACTCCGCTTTCTGTCTTTAAGATATTGCAGCTTCCACCCTTTATTCTATCACCCCTTTAACCTCTCCCTTCTCCATTACTTTTCTTTTTTAAAGGTGATAATCCCAGCGAAACAACAAAATTGCAAACACACCAAAGGTGAATGAACGCCAGGAATACAGGATACTGTGCTGGAAACACTTAATTTATTGACATAAAATAGGTTGAGCGCTTTCTACAGAAGTAAATCTGTCTTCTTCAGAACATCATAGCATGGAATCATGACGCTTATATATCATAATTGAAGTAAAAAGCCCGCCGTTTTATTGAAGAAGCCCCCCAGACAACTGCCAGCTAAAAGGCAGAACTGTTGGGAGAAAAAGACCCAGGCGATCTGAGACAGGGAGCTGTGAGTCTGGCAACGCAGATCAAGCACGGTGGGTCCCACAGCTCCCTGTCTCAGATCGCCTGGGTCTTTTTCTCCCAACAGTTCTGCCTTTTAGCTGGCAGTTGTCTGGGGGGCTTCTTCAATAAAACGGCGGGCTTTTTACTTCAATTATGATATATAAGCGTCATGATTCCATGCTATGATGTTCTGAAGAAGACAGATTTACTTCTGTAGAAAGCGCTCAACCTATTTTATGTCAATAAATTAAGTGTTTCCAGCACAGTATCCTGTATTCCTGGCGTTCATTCACCTTTGGTGTGTTTGCAACTTTTCTTTTTTACTTACATCCAGCTTTTGCGATCTCCTCACAGTGTACTTACAGACTTTGGCCACTAGATGGCAGTCTTTACCCACCTGTAATTTCACTTAATTTCTCTTCCTACTTTTTACTTTAAACTCTGCATTTTTACTTACCTTCTCCTGCTCTTACCATCCACCTTACTGATTGTTTTTTTTCTCACTGCTTTTACCTTACTTGGGTCTAGATGGCAGTCTTTACCCACCTGTAATTTCACTTAATTTCTCTTCCTACCTCTTACTTTAAACTCTGCATTTTTACTTACCTTCTCCTGCTCTTACCTTCCACCTTACTGATTGTTTTTTTTCTCACTGCTTTTACCTTACTTGGGTCTGCACCACTCTGTTCGCCCTGCGGGCTCACTCTGCTCCCCTACCCTACCCCCAATTCCCACCCACCCCAGTAGTCCTACATTTATACTTTACTAAACGCTCCCCCTTTTTTTCTCAACCTTTTACAAACCTTCTCATCACTAAGCCACTCCCCTATCTCTTTCTTTCCTAATTAGTTCTAATTACCTCTCTTTTGAACTACTCCCTTTCCTTTCCTAACCATTCTCTGCACTAACTATGTCCCTATCTTCCTCCTATACAGTCTCCACTAATTTCTTATTTGCATAACTTAAACCCTACTCAATCTCTTGAAACATTCTCTCCTATTTTCTACTTCACATACTCACACAAACCACCCTCAACTCATATCTACTTATTACTATGGCCCCAACACACAAAACTATTTTTACAAACATGCTACTCTTAACTACCACAGTAGCCTCTCTTATCATACCCTACTCACTCACCTACTTTGAAAATCTTTCTCTACCTGAACAGACCCATCACTTCCAACAAACTTTAACATCTTCTTTCATCTACACCCTTAACTACAGTAACATAACCTGTACCGCTAACTATATACTACCAAAATATCATAGAGCAACCCATGTTACTTACTTCACTACCAAAAAGAATTTTAATAATTTCTACAAAATATGTAAATTTCTACAATATCCCCAGTGACACCCCCTCCTAGACAGTGATATTCACCCAAACCCTGGCCCCAATACTGACTATACCAATAACCTTGACAATTTAACATTACCTAGGATTTCTACATTAGCTAAAGCACCTAACTCCCTCCTGATAGCTCACCTTAACATTATAAGTATTAACAATAACATTTCCCACCTGCATGCACTCTTTGATTTGCACTCATTTGATATTCTATGTCTTACAGAGACTTGGCTAAAACCATCTACTCTAGACCAGGAAATTAGCCCTCCTGGCTATAATATCCTTAGATGTGACCGTAAAACCAAAAAAGCTGGAGGTATAGCCATTCTCTACAAATCTAATCTCCAACTTTCCCCCTTTAATGTGCTTCTATTATTAGACACCAAATCTGAAATCCTGTCTACCAAACTCCAACTCAACAACTCCAAATCTATCTACCTAATTTGCATGTATCTCCCCCCAGGTAACAATACCAATACTCTTGAAAACTTACTTAGTTACCTCTCTACCCAACTACCCCAGGAGACCATTGTACTGGGTGACTTCAACATAGACTGGTTCACTTGCAGTTCCCCCAACCCTACTAACCACATAAACATCTTTGGATTCTCTCAATTAATAACCACTCCTACTAGAATCCACAAACCTAGCATGAAGGAATCTACTCTTGACTGGATCCTTATTAATAACCACCCTGAAACGTATACTCCAGGAACCCTTCCCGACAATATCAGCAACCATATGCTTACCTACATTATTAGACAAAAACTCCATATCCCAACTACTCATAATCTCAAAACTTCCCGCTCAAAAAAATTCTTTAATCCAGATAGCTTCCTAAACGAATTGCAAGCATGCGACTGGTCACCACTGACCCATCTTGAACGTGATGAGGCTGTGACCTACTTTAACACTAACTTCCTACAAATCCTAGACTACCAAGCACCGTATCGCTCTACTGGAATAAGAACCAAATCTGCCTCATGGCTAACAAAACAAACTAGGAAAAAGATGCTCCTCAGAAATAATATCTGGGCTAAATGGAGAGCTACCAAATGTCCATCTGATCACCTTCTCTTTAAGCAGTTAAGAAATGCCACCAAGCATGATATTCTTAGAGACAAAAAAAACTTCTACCTTCATCTCCAACAAACCAGGCAGCAAACTCCACAAAAATTTGGTCAGGGGTAAACAAACTTCTTCAGCCAGGACACTCTACTACTCCTGCCCCAGCAGGTTTCAACCATAATAACTCCAACCAGATCCCTAATGCCTTTAATAACTACTTTACAGAAGACATTCAAACCCTAGCCAATTCGTTCCCTTCTTCTACTGCTTCCCCACTAAATACCTCCAAGACTTCATCTCCTACCTTTCAAATGCAACCTGTACCTACATCTCTCATCTGTAAGCTACTTAACAAACTGAAACCTTGCACCCCTTCTGCTGACCGTCTCCCATCTGAATACCTACAAATTGCCGCAAAAGCTATAGATTACCCCATTTCTATCCTTATTAACAGAACTATCTCTGAAGGCAAAATCTCTAACTTATGGAAAGTATCCCACATCATCCCTCTACATAAAGGTGGATCTTCTATCAAGCTTTCTAACTTTCGACCTATTGCCTTACTCTCCCCATTAGCTAAGATAATGGAAAAATGTATTCACAAACAACTACTTAACCACCTACTACAAAATAACCTACTAGCCAACTGCCAACATGGCTTCAGACCATTCCACAGCACAACGACTGCCCTTCTATCCTTCACTGACTCTATAAATAAAAATTGTAACAATAACTCCTTTTCCTCTGCACTATTTATTGACCTGTCAAAAGCCTTTGATATGGTTAACCATAACTTACTTCTAGACAAACTAAAGTCCCATTCTCTCGATCCACAAGCATTACTATGGTTTAGGTCTTATCTTAAAAACAGACAGCAAGCAGTACTTTGGGATAACAATCTGTCTTCATTACTTCCTGTAAATATTGGAGTCCCACAAGGCTTTATCTTAGGTCCCCTTCTTTTTTCCTTATTTATTAATGACCTACACATGAACATACATCAAGCCACCTGCATTCAATATGCAGATGACTCCACCTTAATCTGTACTGCTAAGAATATAGCCTCCGTCCAGTCCCTCACCCAAACTGTTTTCCATAATGTTGAAAACTGGTTTATGCAACACTGCCTCCTCCTAAATCCCAAAAAAACAAAACTACTGCTTTTTACTCCAACTCATAAATCACCTAATCCATTCTTCTCTATAACCTCTAACAATGCTACAACATAACCCCAGATACTACAATCCACCTACTAGGTGTAACAATTGATAATCGTCTCAACTACGATGACCATGTTAACTCCACCATAAAGTCTGTTAATAAAAAACTTGGGACTCTCTATAGAATTAAACCCATCCTTACCCTTTTGGCCAGGAAAAGTATTGCCCAGACCCGCCTCATTTCTACCCTTTTCTATGCCTCTGCTATATATACTAGCCTATCTAAAAACAACCTATCCAAACTTTCCACCTATTATAATAGCATAGCTAGATTCATCACATGCTCTCCCTTCAAAATTCACCACTGCCTTAACCTAAACAACTAGGATGGCTAGAACTGCAGAACCATATACTCTGTCAACAGTTACTTATCACTCAAAAGATCCTATACCACCCCAATAATACCCCTATCCTCATTAATCTGATTTCACCATATAAAAATCTAGCTACACTACGTTCTGCTAATAAGCGCCTGGTTTCCTCGATTAAATCTAACAACAAAGCTGGTGACTCACTTTTCTCAAACACTGCAGGCAAACGGTGGAATCAGCTTCCTCCTGACCTATCTACCCTAGCTTCTATTTCTCTATTTAAAAAACATCTTAAAGAACATCTTAAAACTCAGTGGCTTTGTCCTTGTGCTAATCCAGACTGAAATCTTTTTTCCCTCCTGCTCATACCCCTTTCCCTACTCCCCTAATCTATGCCTCCAAATCTAGTTACTTCTCTTTTATTCATAGTAAGAGGATAAAATATAAGGGCTTTACTCTGTCTTGCTCAAACCCGTTTTCGTGTTTAATATAATTTATTTTTAGTTTAATTTTAGTATGATGTTTATAGTTTATAATTATATTACTATATTTTTCTTTTGACCAATGCTACCTCTGTACTGTTATTATACATGTCCTTGTTTTATATATTGTTAATTTTGTCACTGTTCATGCTTGGAGCTTTTCTCCCTGGGCCTCTACTGAAAATGGACATATATCCAGTCAGACTAGCCCGGTCAACAAATGTAAAATAAAATAAAATAAAATAAAATAAAATAAATAAATAAATAAAATAAACATGTACACACATATACACACATTTACATGCACATAGAAGCAATTAATGTAGTCATGCAAAGAATGGCAAAAAGAAATATAAATAGTCAAGTGTGGAATTGTCATTCCATTCGGTTGAACTACCCTACCCATCAAAAGAAAACACACAAAACTTAAACAGGTGTTTTTCAGGGAGGAAGCCCCCTTGCACCGCCAGTGCGGGTGAGCTCACCTCCAGATCCCTGATACTTTATATACTAATTCTGGGAATGCACAACAGTGGGGAAAAGAAAAACGTCCTTAACCCCACTGTCCAGCAGTCTTGCACTAAATCCCTCACTTGCACCTGGATGCACTAATACGCACACTTGGCTGTAAACTCACATCTAGTCACACAAAACCTATTACACATACACATTAAATACCTTACTCTGTATACACATGTACCAATCAATAGACACAAATTGATATTTATGTGGTTGTGTCTGTCCTTGGTATCCCACACCCCCTGTACTTTTATCCCTCCTGAAACTGTTCCAGAGCAAAGTCCAAAGTGTCTGTGGTGGCTGCCTGCTTTGGTACAGGAAGGGTGAAGGGGTGACCTAGTTTTAAGGCTATCTGTTGTCTCCACCAAAAAAAAATTCTCTTCTGACAAACCCTGGTACTGGGATCTGAAAATATAAAGTGTGTTGATGCTGGGACCAAACATATTTCAGATACCACTGTATCTTTCTCATGCACATTCTTGCCAGGGTATCATGAGAATCATAGATGCCATGAGATCCAAAATCCTGAGGAATTCTCTCACAATGCACAAGCAGAAAACAGTAGAAACAGATCTAAATAAAGATCTATTTTTTTCCTGCGGAAGAAAAACTCTTTGAACTGAGGTGTCAGTTGACATCCTAGGAACACAACTTTTGGATATTCTTTTGGAGTCCCAGTTTGTGCAAAAGATCTCTCACCCAAGAGAGAGAGAGATTCCTAACATTTTGAAAAAGACTCAACAACGATAAGCAAATCATCTAAATATGGAAAACGTGAATAACCTGTAGCCTGCAGTGAGCTGTAGCTGGAGCTAGACACTTTGTGAACACTCTTGGTGCAGTGAATAATCCAAAGGTCAAGGCAGAGGACTGATAATGTCATCCAGACACACAAAACCATAAGAAATGCCTGAAGTCTAGATGATTAGGATGTGATGATTAGCATCTTTTAAGTCTAGGGTTGCTAGGAAACTTGAAAGCGGAAGAAGAGGTAACAGGTTGTGAAGTAACATCATTTTGAATTTGGAACTATCACAGACCGGTTTAGAAAAGAAAAACCCAGAACTAGTCTCCAAGCATTTTCTTTCTTTCTTTCCTTGGCACTAGGAACATCCTTGAATAAAGCCCCTTCTGTACCTGGGAAGGAGAAACTGATTCTATCACTCCTTGGGGCAGTGTGTGATGAAAAACAGGTGGAAACACAAGAGTCTCATCTGCAGGATGAGGAATGACCCCCTGGAAAGGAGGAATTTCCTCCCACAGCCATCTGTAACCGTGATGCATGATTTTCAAAATCTATTCATCTGAAACAATTTGTTGTCAAAGAGAGAAATGAAGATTCTGTAGCAGAGGGGCCAAACACTACATCTCTATCCAAGAGAGAATTTAAAATTTCATCTTTTACATCAGCTGGAATGCTCTAAGAATGCAGGCAAGCAAACTCATTAAAACAGAACCAGTGGCCATAGCATTGGATGAAGTGTCAAAAGAGTTATACTCACACTGTAAACAATAAATAGTGACCCGTGCAAAAGAAGAAGCTGTTATTTAAAGCAACATTTTCTTCTCAAGAAGAAACTGTAGATAAAACATTCCTCATACTTTCACAATATGTCAGAAGAAACTTTAACATATGAGCCTGACAGTTTAGGATTCTGAAAGTTAAAGTTGGAGAAGTATATACTTTTTTTCCTATACCTATCAATCAGAAATCAGAGGGCAAAACCCTGAATTTGTCCCTGCATCTTCCTGTTCAGATTCATAATCATGAATCTCTTCAGTAAAAGAGGAATCCCTCTTTCTTTTACCAGAAATTACTCTGTAAGAAGGATCAATAGCCTGAATTAAACCATGAGCCAGTCCCAGTAAATTACTCCTATCAAAACAATTTGAGTAGGAGTAGATACACAGTTGGCTTTCTGCTTCTTTTTGGCAGGAAAAATGGGGCCAGCCGTATTACCAGTGGGAGATGCTGTTTCCCCAGGGATGGGCACAGCATTCTCACACAACATGGACACTTTTCTTGCTCCCAGTCCCATGAAGAACAAGAGTGGCTCTCCCTTGCCCAGTAGGGGACTCCAACAGTTACAGGACATGGCTAACCTCTGGTCCATAGTGAAAGTAGGTGCTACACCAGAAGGTTTCAGGGTAAAAGGTCTGCAGTGCAACAAATGGCACAGCAGAGTCACCCCCTGCAGCTGAGGCAAATTGCTAGCATAATGTAGTGACAAACGCTGTTTGTTTAACTTTTTCTTTTTGTTGCTGGAAGAAGAACCAACCATGGGGCTGACAATCTGTTCCATGGTCAAGCTGAAAATGGTGATTCTTTTCCAGGGAAGGCAAGCAGCAAATGCTGGTAAGACTACCAGTCCACAAAAGTTGCCTTTTTGACAGAAAAAAAACAGTAAAAAGCACTTTAAAGCACTATGGCAGCCCCACAATGGAAAATTGAACACAATTTTCCAGAGAAAATATGTTACCAGTTAGACTACACTACTTTTAAAGTGACAGAAAAAACAAGTGCTCTGTTTAAAATGTACATTACAGTCTCAAGACAGTCAGTTAAAACACAATACTTCTAGCTTTAAAATAACTGTCCTAAAGATGAATGTAATAACACATCAGTAAATATAAGAAAATGTAATTTGTTTCCCAAAGGGGAACTTATCTGCCCAGCAAAGGAAAGCACAAGCCTCTGTCACTCCATGAAAACCTCAGAGGAGCATAGACTTTGGCAGTAGTAAAGCTCTGAAGGGCTTCACCCCCAAACCCGTCTTTTAGTCAGCTCAGCTCAAGCTGCTTGACAGTTTTGGTGCATAGATGGTGCCCTGATACCTTGGATGCTGGGTGGCTGTTATATCCTTGGTGTATAACCCATATAGCTGAGGCTACTGCAGTAGTGATCCGTATAAAGAACAGATGAAGAAATTTATTTTCATGATCTGTTTTTAAATTCATTTTAACAGTCTATATTTGTTTAGTTAAAATTTTAAAATTATAATTCCAGAAAATAGTTGCATTGCATTTTGCTATTTGCTGGTATTAAACCTAGATTTTTTTTTTCTTTTGTAGTAAGTGCATGCCAGGCTAATTCAGGACTTGTGTTTGCATTAAGACAGTTCCAAGCCAGTCATATCAGACCTAGGAGTCTAATATTTTTTCTCTCCCACCCATGCTATTGTAGTTGTGTTCTTAAACCTAGTCATCTGTTATTGCCTGCCCCTTATGATGCTTTGACAACATAATTCCTGCCCTTTTCCAATTTATTGGCAGTTGACAATAAGCATGTATCATTTTTCAAAGTCTCTCCTCTTAACTCATTACCATTTATGTGGTGTGGAATGTCACACCTCTATCAGCCTACACACATCATGTATTCCAGTGAATTTTCTGAAAAAAAAATTAAAAAACATAAGATAAACAAATATAAATATTTTGTAAACAATAAAAATATATTAAAACTATACCAACAGCAATGTTTTCAATACAAAGTATTCTTTGCAGTAATAATAGATGGTGCATACATAGGGCAGGATTCACGAAGCCTCCGTGTAAGAGTTACAAGGCTTACAATGAGGCTGCAGTTAAACGGTGTGACGTCAGCATGTCATGCATATGCATGAGGGCATGCTGAATCACACCTAAGGCTTACACGGTCCGTGGAAGACAGTACGGGGCGTGTCCGTAGGCCGAGCCCTGCAAACGGACACGCCCCCAGAAGAGTAAAAGTGCCGAAAGTAAACCCCCACGACAGAGTCCATGGAAATGTGAATAAACACAACACAACACATGCCCCCACAGACTATGAACATAAAATATATAAATGAACATGTTATATTTTTTTTAAATTGTAAAGATGTTTGCCCGTGAGTGCGCTCGTTTGCGCGGGCATGCCCGTAGCTTAGCCACAGTTAGCAGTAAGTGGAAAAGCATATAAGAACTAACTATGCAAAGTAAGCCAAAAAGCAATAGCGTACTGGTAGAGACGTCGGCTGAAAAGCAGGTAGTCATGGTTCGAGACCCCACAACATCAATTTTTATTTTTAGTGAAATAAGCACGAAACAAGTCCCTGACATATATGTACACATATAAAATTATATTTTATGTAAAATGTAATGAAATGGGCCATTTATTTTGAAGAAATGTGAGATAACAAAATAATAAAAGATGCCAGATGTGCCTATAGCTGAGCTACAGTTTAACAAGTTGAGTGCATCTGCCCGTAGGTGAGCAGTGGTTTAACAGATGCAAAATGAGTGCCTGTAGGTGAGCAGTGGTTTAACACGCTGAAACTGTGTGCCCCTAGCTGAGCTGAGCAAAATATGCGTGCTGACAGCCAAATGAGGTGTAAACCAGTGTAACACCTTTGCGCGGAGCTGCGCACCGCGCCAACAAGCTAACTGACGGGCAACGTTGAGCAAGCTGTAACAAAACTGCCTTTACACAGACACAACACCTAGCCTGTTTAGACAGTCATAAAATATAAAAAAGCAGTGGCCAGGTTCGAACCCAGGATACCATGCACCATAGTCAAGGTACTGAACCACTAAGCCATAACAGCTATACTTAGAAATGCAGTAAAAGCAAATATATAGGAATGAATAGAAAGAGGAGCATGACAAAGCAGGTTTTGTGAAGCTGATACAATTCCAAAATGGCCAATCACAGATAAGTGCGGGAAAAATGGCATATATAAGCCCCATAGGTGGGAATACACAGCATAACCGATTGTAGAACTAACTTGCAGCCAGAATGTCAGGAGTAGGTGAGGGTAGTTGCTTTCGAGCACAGAGGTGGGGCATTGAGGAGTCCAAATATATGGTTTGGCTCTTTGTCCACAATCATGAGGCCCAACTCATGCAGGGCCAGGTCCTGTGGGGAGCATATAGGGCTGAGGCGTGGGACCGGTTGGCTCATGATCTTACCAGTGCCACAGGAATTCCAAGGACTGGTGAGCAGGTCCATCACCACCATGCGGACCTAAAGAGACGGAAGCAGGACCAACTGAACCTTTGGATCCAGGAGGCCCGGCAAATGCCCAACGCCCCACTACTGAGTAAGTTACATCTAGTTATGTATGTAAGAAATTAACCTAGCTGATATTATGGAGATGTGTATTCCAATATTACTTTATTTATATTACAGCTGCAGGTGTCCATTCTGCGAACCACAGAGCCTATGGCGATAGGCTGGTGCGGTTGCACCACCAGGCAGGTCAATAATCCTCTCCCTGTAACTGTAAATAAATATAAAAGTATGACAGTTAGCAAAAGAGTGCAGTGTAGTCACTAAGTAATAGAATGCACAAGTAACAGTGTAAGAGGGTTTGCAAGTATTGCTTGATTACAAAAGTGTGTTGCAGTCTGTAATCCAAACAGAAAAATGAAAATGTCTGAAATAAAGTCTGAAATAAAGATGTCCCACCTGTAATATAATAGTACACAACCTGCAGCAGGCTGAAAAGTACAGCTGCAGAAGATGAGTAAAACACATGTGTGAAATATATCCCTGTTGAAATACTGAAACATGACAGAAGTGAGACTGTTGGAAAGGATTGTAATAACTACAGGTAAAACATGTCAATAAAGCCTAGAAGTAAGTACCATCCTGAATTGTAAAAATAAAACAAGTGAGAGAGTGTGAGAAAGGGTTATGAATCCACCAATAAAGTAGTAATAACTCCTGAATAAAGTATACTGCAGTCAGTACAGAATGAAATGAATGTGACAAGCAGAACCAAACTGCGAAATGTGTTCAAAATGTTCCTGCAGTTGGAATGTGTATCCCAAAATCTGGATATGTTGCTCTCAGTCTGCAATATGCAGATAGTATGATTGTCTGATATACCAAACATCCACACTTGTCTATAGCTATATAAAGCAAATGTAGCAGGATGATGTAGCTGAGCAGAGCCAGATATGAACGTGTATGAATAAAAATGAAAATGTATATTGATGTAGCAGTAACATTCCTATCACCAACTTGAAGTAGTTATCACATAGGAAACTGTAGGTAGAACTGTAGTGTGTATATATCTGCAGCTATTAGAAATGTACAGCATATGTATTGGTATTTGAAGGTGTTAATTATATTTTCTTCACCCTACCCTATAACCACATATAATCCATTTCACGTGAAATTGGTATGTGCAATCACAATTAACACCCCTGGACATTTGTCCTGTTGGGTCATACATATTTGCATGTACGTTGATGCATCTGCCCTGTTCATACATCCAAACCTGATGGCCTGTTGCCATCAATCAACCCTGCATGTTGTTGGACTGTGTATTGCTGTTCAAATTATGCATGTGTTATGCTCGCATGTCAATGGTGTGAATATCTGGGTGTTTGGTTAATGGGAATACTAATGCATGCTGTTGCAACTAATTGTGAATGGTATTGTATGTTACTAACCCAAACTGTCATGACATAATGCAAAACATAGGACGACAGGGAAGACGGGTTCCAGCGGACCCACCTCTCCCACCTCAGCTGGCGAGTGCACCTGGCAGCAGTGCCCAGTCCGGACCCTCCTCCGGTGGCCCTGTGCCACCTGCGGTTGGAAGCGCTGCAGGGGATGGGGCTCGTCCCCCCTCTGCAAGTGTGGCCGGAGGAGAACCACCACTCACCCTCCGTAGCGTCCGGACTGTGGTGCGTAGGGAGATCCAGGAAGCTGTTCTTGGGCCCCTACGCCAGCTTGAGGCACAGGTGGCACAACTAATGGGCATGCCTGCTGCCCGGCCTACACAGCCCCCAGCACAGCCCTGTCCTGGGCAGTGAAGGCACAGTGGCAACTGCCCATGGGTGGGGATATCAGTTCCACTGTTGCCATCTGTGGGCTCATGGGCTCTGGATATCCAAACGTCCGTCCCCGTCAATTGTGTAACCCCCCCACACGTGTCATACACCGCCTGTATGCATCTTGTTTGTCTTGTCTGTTGACCTACCCAACCTACCTCCCCAGCTATACCGACTTCCTTTACCTGACATACCACTCTCACCTGAAGAAAAAAAAAAAAGGGCACTCTGTACCCACAAAAAAATTACGCCCATACATAGCTGCCCATTTCGCACACATGTCTGCTGGACATGGAAACTGTCAATTACAAGTGGCTGTACAACAAGTATTATTGTTGTCCTTACACCTCTCTCAGGGGTGGAAGGTTTCAAATGTCACACCAAATTACAAACATATGCACAGCTGTTGCTGATGAAGAAATGGGCAGCTATGGGCCTTACCTACATCCCTCCTGCAAAACCCAAGCTTGTTTCCCTACTGACTTACCCTCTTTGTGACCCCTTTTTCACCACTTTCCTGTCTCCCCATTTTCATTTCTTTCAAAGAAAATAGCGTGGGTGTGCGCAAGAGTAAGCACTTTTAAGCAGTTGTAAGCAGGTGTGCGTGGAGCTGAACGCCAGTGCGCATGCGTGAGCTCCACGCAAACCAGCGCTAACCCGGTTACAGCTGCTTAAAAGTGCCTTAGTCACTCTGAATGACAGGTCCTGTAGTCTGTTCAAAAGCAAAATAAAATCCCACAGTCAGTCCCGAACCCAGGACCTTGGAAACAGTAGTCTGCATGACTTACCACTAAGCCATGACTGTTATATAAGAACATTGTGCTACAATAAATATATCATGTAATAGTAGGAATGAATGTAAAGGGAATATAGGATGTGTAGTACACAAAGCATGTCATGTATATTTACTGTCAAATCTAGTGGATTTCTATAAAAATAGTGTGCGAACAGAAACAGCCATGCTAGTTGGTAGCTAGTAGGTAATAATGTCACTGTAGCACCTTGCAAGCCACACACATACTCACAGCAGGATAATCACTGCCCATACTCCACAACCTCTTACAGGAACACATCCGGACCAAGTAATAAAATATGTGGAGCAAAGGGCCAAAAACAGGGACACATTCCAAATAATGTTACAACAAACTTAGACAGTTCAGAGAGTAACAGGTTCTGCATTTTGTTGGATGTTTGGAAGTGTATGAAGTCTGAAACTTAAATGTATGTCACTATATTCTGACTTGAGCCCAGAGTGATTTGCCAGAAAGAGCTGTCCATGAGATAATGACCAAAATATGAGGCAGAAATATGGACAACCTGCAAATATCTGTACACTTGAGAGGTCTGACACTGCCATATTTGAATAGTTAAGAGCCTAGACATAGCAACAGTGATTGAGTTACAGGGATGCCCCACAGACTCCATGTGAAATGTACAAACAGTAGGCAGAAAGGTGTTACAACACATGCAATGGTAACTATGAAGTCCTGAAAGTATGCACCACTTGCACGGCAGAAATAGTGTAGTAATACATATGCTCATGCTATCCCACAGTCACAACTGCAGAATACCAGACAATTTAATGGGTGTACCCCACTGATATGTACCATTCCATGAGGCAGATAAAAGATGCACCTGAGAGTCTCTGGGGCCTGCTCAGCAGCATGCTCAAATACCCCAATAGATGTCAAGGCCCACACCATGGCCAGACCACACTGCATGCAGTAACACCCTAGCAGATATAGCAATCATTCCAAGGTGTGAATGTACATGGAAAATAGGAAAGCCACAGCAACACACTACAGTCAAGACACCTAGCAGGCATACATGTAGTGAATGTAAAGGGCAAATATTGAAGCCATAGCAACAAAGTGCAAGAGCCACTGCTATACACCAGTCACACCACATGTCCCACAGGAAAGCACACACACCCACATTAACAGTAGTAGTAGTCTTAGGTGTCAGTGTACATACACACTTAGTACAGGAAACTGGAGAAATGAATGGAGAAATGTTAATCTACAACACAGCCGGAAATATGAGAGAGATACTAACCTTTACACTCACAGAACAGTGTCCACAGCATACCAGCATGGTCCCTGCCCTTAAAATCTGAAAGGGCTACGCCTATCTCACATACCTTTTCATAGCACTGTCCTGAAATCACAGTGAGAACTGCAATCAGTACACAACTGGCTGCATGCAATTAGCAAATGCTGGCTAACAATTGGTGCAGAGACCATCACATGGACATATGCAGATACCTACAAAAGCATACTGTACTCCCAGTCCACACATGCAATACTTTCATTGCACCCTGTGGAGGTAGGGAGAGACAGAGAGAGAGACAGAGAGAGAGACAGAGACAGAGAGACAGAGAAAAAAAAATTAAACATACACAAACAAAACCGGTCAGCAACAACCACCTGAAAGCTGACAACTGGCAAGTGGAGTAGCAGGACACAAAACCAAATGGCAACACAAGCAGCTGTGACAAACACAGGTAATGTAAAGTAATACTATAAAAGTCTACATACTGTGAACCCTCCATATGTGTCATTGGTCTGTATCCATATGTATATGAAGATGTGCAAAGGGCAGGGGACATACAGCAACTATCAGTGAAGGCTGTACATACATTTGTATGTGAGAGCATCTATGTGCACATATCAATGTAGGTTGAATGGAGGTTGTAGTGCAATGTACAAAGTAGGTTTCACAGTTATGTATGTTTAGCAGTATGTTAGTGTGTGTATACAGTTTTGTAAACAAACATGTTGATATACCTATCTATCATATGGATACGTATGTATGTCAATATATGTATGTATGTATATATATATATATATATATATATATATATATATATATAATATGCATATATGTATACATACATAGAGAGAGATGTAGGAATACATAGACAGATGTAGATAGATAGAATATGTACAAACATATATATGTAATACACATATACAGATATAGATATATGTAGATACATATACATAGACAGACAGATCTGACTATCTACAGGTATGACTGTATATGACGATCTCACACTCCCCCTGTCCCACCCCCTCTGTCACTCTCACCCCCTCTCTGTCACCCCCCCTCCATATCTATAGCAATATATGTACATCAATATATATATGTGTATATGTATACAGACATATATATATATATATATATATATATATATATATATATATATATATACACATATAGATATATCTATATACATATATATATATATATATATAGAGAGAGAGAGAGAGATGTATATAAATTCTGAGTGAGGCACATGTGTACAGATGTATTGCAACAGGTGCCTGGTGACAAAGGCATGGAGTGAACACCAGTGTCAAAACTGGAGTACCATACCCCATTTCAAATCACCTACACCAGTAACCACCAGATATGTGATTGGCTGCCCACCACTGCATGTGTCAGGGGTGAACAGGGTCATAAATGTGTACAATAGTCCCCCCAATGATATTCACAGTGGCACACTATTCCTGGAATACCTGCACATGGTATGTGTCAGCAGACATGGTTTGTCAGCTATGGACATGTAGGTCAGTGTACCCCTCCACACCACATAATGGCTGCCACGGTATGTACCTCACATGACAGCTACAGATATGGAGAAGGACATGTACAACACTGTGACAATGCACTCAAACACATTACCAATGCACAGTGACTGACAACACCACAGAGTACACACATACTACCCACATAGAGGTTACAACTCCTGGATTTACATACTTAAGTCACACCCATGACAGATGTCCAACAACCATAGTAACACCTCACACCATCCACAACCTAAATGACTGCTGTGTGTCGTCCGTGACACTGAAATAGAGAGCACATGGTGGAGGTACAAGTTCCTACCCACAGATAAGACATACCCTGCAATAAACCACACAGCGTTAAGAAGCAATACTCCCCATGAGTACATGTCACACATACCCCTGCTGAATGTTAGTCAGATAGGTAATATGCCATATGAGTCACCCTGTGTAACTGTTTGACAGCAGCGGGTACCATCACATCACATGTGTCACAATGGCCAGGGTAGCAGAACAGTATGCTGCTGTAGTCCCAGGGGCAATAGCATATTGTATTGTATTGTATTGTATTGTATTGTAATGTATTGTATTGTGTTGTATTGTATTGGTATGTAGACGTGCCTCCTTCATGTAGTGGAACCACTGCTGCTGTGCGCCAGTGTACAGGTACATATCCTGTAGTCAGGCTAGTGTTACATAGCACTTCTATATGTGTGTTTAGCTCCTCTTGGAGTTCATGTAGCATGCAACCGGGGATACCATCAGGTCCCATTCATGTTGTGTATCCTGCTTTCCTGAGGGCGGCTCTCACCTGGACATCTGTGATGACAGGGAGGTTACAGTCAGCTGGGATAACTATGTCTTATTTTGGGGGAGAGGGAGGGAAACCTGCACTGAACCTGTCTGCCACAATGTTGCCAATATCTGTGGGTTCAGGGAATTATTTGTTGTTGTGTACTAACTATGAGCATAGTGGAGGGTTTCTGACCAGGTTGCTAGCATAACTGAAGAAGGCCTTGTGGTTATCTGTAGTGTCCCTGTTGATTTCCCTCTCAAAGTTGCCCATGGATGTTTGTATGTGAGAAAATAGCTCCTTACTAGTGCTGATCAGACATGCCTTCCCTTTATGGAATTATGCTCTGTCTTGCAGTAGCTTCCATCTTTTGTTATACAATCTGTCTATGGCTGGGGTCCACCAGACAGGATGCTGTCCCTTTGTGGAGAGTGTCTTGGTCTTAAATGGGATTGCATGATCCATGCATTCTCGGAGATGTCCGTAGAAATAATTTGTGAAAGGGTCAGCATTGTGGGTTGTGTCTTCCACTGGCCCAGTGGGCTGAAAGGATACCATGTCACTGTTACAAAGTGTAACATTTGCATTTGAAATGTTATTCACTATAGTCATTTGTGCTGGTGGTGGAGGTGGGATATGTATATCCAGGGCAATTAGTTTGTGGTCAGCTCACAGTAGTTGTTGATGTACCCCATACAGTACCTCGATACAATCCCCCAGAGTGAGGAGGTGCTTTGGACCTGAATCAGTGTTCTGACTGCTGGGGTTTGGTAGTATGTCATATGGAGTGTGCCAGGTACTGTTGCACAGTTGTTGGCTGAGCACTGATACCTGGCCATTTACATGTGTATCCACCAATAGACAGACAGATGCTATATATGTGAGATATGTTGTATCACAACAGTCGAGTAGCATGTGTAGTATGTGTGCCAAATTCTGCTGACATATTTAGCTGATATCATGTTATTTCCTTTTTCAGGACTATGGCTCACCAGCGCAATCCAGCTTACTCAGCAGCTGAGGATGAGGAGATACACCAAAGCCTGGTGCGGGATTATGCAATACTCTTTTCCCGCACCAGCCAGAATCAGCAGGAGAGGGCTGCACTGTGGCAAGACCTGGTCCGTCGGGTAAATGACATAGGCACGCATAATAGGACATATGAGCAGGTACGACATCACTGCAGTGATTTAATCAGAAATGTCCATCAGCGTGCGTCGGATATCCACAGGCAACAGGTTGCCACAGATGGTGGGGTGGCTACACATCCCCCACTCACCAGACTGGAGGGACTACTCATAAGTGTTGTGGCTCCAGCCCGCCAACAACAACAGCAGCAGCAGACATGCATTATGATGGAGGCTGGAGCCACGCAGCAGCAAGACTACGAGCGTGCAGGTAATATGCCATATGTATAGTTGACTGTTGTGTACACTGGTAGTTAATGCATGTGTGAGGTGTGTCCTTGGTTTGTAGCTGTCATCATAGTATTTAATGTGCAAGTGTGATATTCTCAATATCAGCAGCTGACCTGTGAAAGGCGACTGCTGTACTACTGACCTGTATCATACTCAGTAACAATGGCACAGTTGTGCCCACTGACATTAGGTCCCTCCGGTGTAACAGCAATGCAGCCTATCCATGCTGGTGAGTGTGTATTAACAATACCTTTAATAGTCTTGATAGTAATAGTAATATTAGGCTCACTGAGTAGTGCTCTGTGTATGCATGCAGGTGTGTCTGTGTCTGTGTGTTGATATCTCACATACTGAGTAGTGTGCAACTGTGTGCAACTGTGTGCATGTGTGCATGTGTGCATGTGTGCATGTGTGGACCTGTGCATATGTGGATGTGTGCATCACTGGTAATATTGTGTAAACATTGTAAACTGTATTTCCTGTTTCCCTCCCACAGGTTCTGGTGCTGCTCTGGTGTCATGCAGCAGGGAACCTGAATCAGGTGCCATGGGTACTGATAATGATGACATCTGTGTAATGGCACAGGAAGGTATGCCAGGGCCCATCATTGGTCAGCCAATTGACAGTACACAGCTGTCAACCCCATCAATGTGAACAGTTATCCTGCCAATACACCCTTTGTCACCAATGTCCCTAGGTGATGGACAGGATACAGTGGGCATTGACCAGGGTAATGTGGTATCTGTGGCACATGCGTCCCCACACAGCAGCCATGGGCATGGCCCTGAGATGGTACCACACAGACAGATGTCCAGGGGTTCTCATGGGAGCATCCGTGGGCGTACTGCCCCTGTCAGACGTGCCCACACAGGTCTTACAACCTCAGCTATGTTTCGGGCTGTCATGCAGGCACAGTCACGTATGGAATGGTACACTAGACAGGGTCTAAGGGAGCTGACAGCATGTCGCACAGCCATGACTGACAGTATGCGTGACATTGCGGCTGCCATCCGTAATTTCACCGATGTCATAGACAGACGTTGTGGGGACATATTAGACCGGTTCCACAACTACATGTCCATGAGCCAGGGCGATGGTGGACGGTTGAGGCGTCGACATGGGCGTATACCAGCAACAGCAGCAGCTGGCAGTCGTCGCAGATGACAACAGGGCTGCGGCCGCCCCCATAGTGCCAGCAGCAGCCCCAGCAATGCTGGGTCTGTGCTGTCATCAGACCGCCCCAGGAGACCACGTGCACGTGGCTCTGGCCAGGCCCAACAGGGATCTGTGTCCAGTCAATGAACACCTGCTTCTGATGACAGTACCCAGTCTGGGTTGGTACCTGATACGGTCCGTAGCACCCCTGCAAGGCACAGGTACCGTGTCCGTGGCCAGAGACACTGATCTGTATGACCTGGCAGGTACAGTCTGTGGCTGTCCACAAACACCAGTATATGGCAGCCATGAGGTGGAACTGTGTGCATCCATACACACATGCGAATTGACAACACCTAGGGCTACCGCATACACGCACACACTGCATCAACATTGCCCCACCTTGTACTGCTGTCCCTCACCAACACACATACATATATATGTCATTTGGTGGTATTGGTGGCTGACTCAGGCATACCAAGTTCACATCCTGTGCATATGATGAAACTGTGCCACCTCCTGCAATCTGTAACATCAGTGCAGGTACAGGTTAACATGTTGCTGATGCACAGGGTGACTACATAGACGTGTAGTAATAGTATCATGTTGTTAACAGTACTGTGTGCTGATATAATTGTGGGTATATCCCAGCATGCCTGATGCAGTAAGGGTATGATTGTCATGTAGTGTTGTCTACATCCATGGTAAGTACCATAGTGTATCATCTGCACATGTTGGCATACTGGTGGTAAGGATGTCAACAGAAGGCTACATACATAGGTAGCACAGGGGATAAGGTAATGAAAGTATTGATATGCAATGATGGACATGTAAACTGCATGTGGCATGTTGCCCACACTGGACTCTGCAATGCGGATGTATGAGGATGTTGATATGTGTGCAGTACTACACGACTGGTACAGGACACACAGGAGCACCCTAGCACTGCAAGCTCACATCTCATACCATGCTAGACAGCCCCAACACACAAAACTAACTGTCACAGGAGGGAGAGTCCCCATACATGTCAGGGATACTGTGGTGGCAGGCCAGGTAGCATACATCCTACTAAGTATGGAACCACTGAGTGAAGGCTCAGTGTCTGTTATTTGACATGTGTATTACTGCAGGTATGAGCACCTGGGTTTCCATCCAGTTATTGTACATCCTGACGGTACATGGTCTGTACACTTGTGTACGCTGAGACTGGACCCTAGCCATCTGACCTGTGTATTTCCATGTACATGTGTATAGTGCCTGCATATTTGCACTGTTACCTAGTGGAAGTGGTACAGCTTGTTTGTTGTACAATGGACTACATGCAGCCCTGCTTACTGTAGCTTTGTTTGCATGCATGTTTGCTTGCAGTTACCCTGGAACACTGATCCCACCTGCAATGCAGAGTTACAGAGCTTCTGTGGACTCCTAGTGACATCTGCATAGCTTACTATATGTATGTCCATGTCTCACTTGACAGAACGTCACTGTTTGTCCTGTTCACATGTACGTTGCCTGTGACACATTGCATATGACTTACCTGGCATTTGTCCACGTGAGCAGTCATATATGCCAGTGCTAACTAATCACAGACACTACACCCAAATAAAACCAAGACCCGATCCTCCAAAGGCAGACGTCCTGTCTGGTGGACCCCAGCCATAAACAAACTATACAATAGAAGGAGGAAGCTACTAAATGATACAGCAAAATCCCAAAAAGGGAAGGCATCACTGATCAGTATTAGCAAACAACTACGGGCACTCATAAAATTGTCTAAGGCCAGCTTCGAGAGGAAATTGCACAGGACACTAAGGATAATCACAAGTCTTTCTTTAGTTATGTTAGGAACCTGGGTGGTAATTCCCAGATATGCTCAGAATTAGTCCCAAATGACAAAAGAAACACTGAACCCACAGACATTGCCAACATCCTAGCTGACAGGTTCAGCGCAAACACCCCCCCTTCCACACCAAAAGGGCAAATATCTATCCCAGCAGAGTACTGCCCCCTGACATCTCAGATGCTCAGGTAAGAGCCACCCTCTCCAAAGCAAAAAACACAGCATCAATGGGACCAGACAGTGTCCCGGGCTGTGTCCTACATGAACTCCAAGAAGAGCTAAACCCAAACATAAAACTACTGTTCGATTTCAGCCTTACTACAGGATATGTGCCCAAAGAGTGGCGTACAGCAACAGTGGTCCCTCTCCATAAAGGTGGTGCCCCAATGGATCCTGGAAACTATCGCCCCATAGGCCTGACTAGCTTGGTCTGCAAAGCTATGGAAAGGATCATCATGGACCTCATAAATAAAGATATTGGGGACCTACAGACACTGGGTCCTACCCAGTTCAGCTTTGTTAAGGGCAGATCCTGCCTCTTAAACCTGGTTGATTTCTTTGAAACAGTCACCAAGGCCATTGACGAGGGGAAGGTGGTCCACACAGCCTACCTGGACCTCGCAAAAGCCTTCGATACAATACCCCAATCGGGCATTATAGAGAAGCTCACCAGCTTAAATATCAACCCCTATGTCACTAGATGGATTGCAAACTGGCTCAAGGACAGAACCCACATGGTTAGAATTGCTGGAGCCATGTCAGACTCCGAAACAGTTACAAGTGGTGTCCCACAAGGCTCAGTCCTGGGACCTCTCTTATTCGGTATATATTTCTCAGAGGTACAGGCCAACACGGAAGGACCGTGGCTGACCATGTTCGCAGATGACTGCAAACTGGCTGCCATAATTGACTCTCCAGCCGACACAAGCATCCTCCAAAATGGCCTCATAGAAACAGACAACTGGTGCCAGAGCCATGGCCTCAAGCAAAATGCCAAACAGTGTATAGTCATACCCTTTGGCAAAAACAAAGTGCCCACAAATTACCACATAGGTGGTAATCCATTAAGTACAGAATAAGTAATTAGGGACCTGGGGAACCAAGTTGATAGCAATCTCTCATTTGACAACCACGTGGCCACAGTGGTTAGAAAAACATTTTATATAGCCCACCTCATCATGAAGAGATTCACATCTAGATCAGGGGAGGTCATTGTGCCTCTTTACTCATCCCTCAGCAGGCCCATAATTGAGTATAATGCCCCTGTTGGGATGTACCTTACCAGACACCTGCAGCAACTGGAAAGACACCAAAAGTACCTCACCAAGAGGATCAAAGGGCTCAAACAGATGCCATATGCTGCCCGGTTAAAGAAACTCCAGCTCTACTCAGTGGCATACCACCTGTTCAGAGGCGATCTGTGCCTGACGTATAAAGCCATGTCCAACCCGGAATTAATGGACATGCTGCACCTCAGAATATCCAAATCCCATCGAGCTACGCGCTCGAGAGACTTGAACCTCAGCACTGAAATAAATAGGACATGCTGGAGGGACAGATTCATAACCCAGAGGCTCCCTTCACTCTGGAATACAATCCCAGTCCAGGTTAGGCAGAGTCCCTCATTGACTCTCTTCAAGAGGAATCTTGATGAGTGTATGGGAGATTGTAGGTTTATCCCGGGTATCACTTCTGTGTCACTGTTAGACAGAGGCACAGTATACTAACCTCGGAAAAGGGCATAGCAAATTAATTTAAAATGGGTGGTGAAAGCCAAACACATTCTGGCTGGGCTTATAAATGCCCTAGGGCAGATAGCCTAGTATGAACCTATGAACCTATGAACCTATGTACCTTGTTCCCCATTGGCCCTATGTGCTGTTAATCACCATGGCAATCACAATACTATGGTAACGTGCAAAGGTCACTTGTCAGTCACCTCTATGGTACAGTTGTGGTATATGTGGGTCATGTGGCAATGTCACAGCTGCCACATGTACACAGTCAACCCTCTCCCCTACACATGGACGTACAACACCTGTATGAGATGTAACCACATAGCCAAACTGGGAACTAGGCACTCCGAACCCAGTACTGGCATAACCTGTCGGGTGGCATGAAATACTACAGTGACTACAATAACAGTCTGATGTAGACCTACACTGACAGCAATCCAAACACTTGAACACACTGGGCCATTTGTGGAGCCTCAGAATAGCATCCTGCCTGAGCAGCAGACACCTCTGCAGCTGGCACACAGGCATACGTTAATCCAGAACACAGCACATGCAACACATAGCACACAAATCCTGTGTGCCAAACAGTCACAGCCTGTACGGCTAGACAACACACCTGATACAGTTGTATTAGGTACCTTTATTGTCCTGTACAGTGAGGTCCTGCTCACCAGGCTGGACAAGGTGAAGGTCACAGTGATATGCCCGTGGGGCACTATGGTCCACCACATAACACAAGCATACAGGTCAGTCAGAGGCATGGACACATATGACTCAGTTATTGTCCATGCCACTATGGCTGACCTGTGATGTACCTCCCTGGACTACATGATAGGGAACATGGAAGGGCTCTCTGAGCATGTGGCACAGGCTGGTATGACCCATGGGAACTACTGAAGGTCACAGGTACATATGTGTATTTGGTACACACATACATCATCTGTGTCCATTGCCATTACTGGTTTAATCAATGTCATGCATTATTGTGAACAACAACCCACACACATGGGCATTCTGTGTGACAAAAACACATGTGGCATGTGTGGAATTCAAAGCCATAACGAACTGTGCTATGACAGTAGTGAGAGACGCAGTAGCAGAGCATGCTATTTGCATTACTGGGAGATTTGGCCTCTTCCGCTGTACTTGTAGGGTGCTGACATCATCTCTGTGTAGAGATTGGAATATGCAGCAGCTGGTGTATTGTACTGGTTGGCAAAAGGGTCAGTTCTCTCACACATGTAATTGCACACACCCTACTTCTACCCCCCACGCACACACTTGCAGGATTCAAAACCCTACCTAGCTATGTTATGACACTCATGACGGACGCATTAGCGGAGCGTGCTATTCGCATTACTGGGAGGTTTCCCTTCTCCTGCTGTACTTATAGGGTGCTGACATCATCAGTGTTTAGAAGGGGAATGTGCATTCTGTAGTGTGTTCTCCTACTTGCCAAAAGGGACATTTCTCTCACACAGAATTGCACACACACTAACCCCCCTCACCCAAACTTGCAGGATTCAAACCCCTACCAAACTATGTTATGACACTCAAGATGGACATATTAGCAGAGCGCGCTATTCACATTAATGGGAGGTTTTCTTTCTCCTGCTGTACTTATAGGGTGCTGACATCATCAGTGTTTAGAAAGAGGAATGTGCATTCTGTAGTGTGTTCTCCTAGTTGCCAAAAGGGACATTTCTTTCATACAGAATTGCACACACACTAACCCCCCTCCACACACACTGAGCATTTGCAGGATTCAAACCCCTATCTAACTATGTTATGACACTCGAGACGGATGCATTAGCAGAGCGCACTATTCGCATTACTGAGAGGTTTCCCTTCTCCTGCTGTACTTATAGGGTGCTGACATCATCAGTGTTTGGAAAGAGGAATGTGCATCCTGTAGTGTGTTCTCCTAGTTGCCAAAAGGGACATTTCTTTCATACAGAATTACACACACACTAACCCCCCTCATCACACACTGAGCATTTGCAGGATTCAAACTCCTACCTAATTATGTTATGACACTTGAGACAGACGCATTAGCGGAGCGTGCTATTCGCATTACTGGGAGGTTTCCCTTCTCCTGCTGTACTTATAGGGTGCTGACATCATCAGTGTTTAGAAAGAGGAATGTGCATCCTGTAGTGTGTTTTCCCAGTTGCCAAAAGGGACATTTCTTTCATACAGAATTGCACACACACTAACCCCGCTCACCCACACACACATGCTGAGCATTTGCAGGATTCAAACCCCTACCTAACTATATTATGACACTTGAGGGAGACGCATTAGCAGAGTGCACTATCCGAATTACTGGACATCTGCTCTGCACCTGCAGTATTTATAGGGTGCTGACATCATTATTTCTACAGAGGTATGTACATCTAGTACTACCTGTCAGGTGGGGGATAGCATATATATGCATTTGCAGCCACCTACTTCAGGGTCAGATATGCACATCGCACTGGCAGGTTATGTTTTATACCATGCTTCGTGACCACAGGACCTGTAACACACAACACAACCAGTTCGGACCACCCCTCCAACATCCAGGAGACACACTTTGCTTCCCTGGGAACAGTGCTAAGATATGCAGGTGTTCACATACACCATTCCAGTTGTTAACGTCAGGTACAGGTATGTTGTGTGTGGGAACTACTCAGGCCTCTACAACATTACCCTACAGCCACTACAATTTGTGAGTCCATGTGTTATGGCAGGACCACTCACCACAGCCACAAGGGGGAATACATATTGCACCTGACCATCTACAACATGGGTACTCACTGTTCCACACCAGAGGTAGACCACCATTGTTGATATCTGGCCATACCCACCTTTCCCTGGACATCCATATCCCATCCCCACCCCAGGCAAGGTTGTCACTGCAAACAAAGTGTATTTATCAAAAGCAGACTTTACACTTGTGAAGACTGGGGTGGAAGACTTCAAAGGACCCATGCTGGGGGAGTATACAGGCCACTCTGCATAATCCTTGACAATTGCATTCTATGAGCATGTGGAAGGTTTGCATTGATCATGCTATCCCAAATATACCCATGACTGCTCCACAACAGGACACCTGTCAGGTATACACCAGCCATATATGAGCTGTCCAACAGACAGAGTGAGCTAATACATTGCAGAGCAGTAGCCCACAGAGGGAAGACATCTTTGAACAGTACTGGCATGACACTTCAATCCCTCATAATCATCACGACAAAGTGTTGACAGTGAAATTGTCCAGACAATGCAGATAAGGCTCCCCTCAGTCTGTTATTGACACCCACGTACTGTTAGAGGTCCTCAGCAACCCTCTTCCAGCACACACCAACAACATGGATGTGGCTTAGCAAATTCAACCCCTGGGATCTCCACTGTGTCCTTTGCTTGACAGAGGCACAGCACACTAGCCTCACACGGTGCCTTATGTGACCTACTTTACAGTGGCACAGTAGCCTACTGTACTGGGGAGGCAGACGCCAAGCACACTCTGGCTAAGCTGTCATTCCCTAGGGCAAACAGCCTAGTGTTGACCTCTACACCCATATGTTTAATTGTCAGATACACAATATTTGTTGCTGATAGACTGTTTGCAGGTCTTTATTGCCATAGCATTCCCTGTTTCTATGAACAACTTGTGTATCTGTGGAAGATGTTTGAATATGGGAGGGATCCACTATATCACGTATGTCTCTGTAGTCATTTAACTGTGAGCACTGGGCAGATTGCTGTAATGTGGTTGGTTCCTGGAATAACACGTACAAATACCAGATATGTGTGGCCAAATGCTAAACTGAGATTTGGCCTAAGTGTGTGAGCATGCCCAGTTCAGGCTTCCCATGGCATGTTGTCTGACATATGTCTCATTTATCAAAGTGTGCGGGCATGCCCAGTGTGAGCTTTCCATATGTTGAACTCTGCAGCCCACCACATTTGTGGATGAGTGTGAACTTCAACAATATCTCACGTTTATGGTTGTGTGTTGTGTGTCATGTTGTGTAGTTACTGTCCAACTGCTTTGTGTCTGAACACAACAGGGATTATAGTCTGCCAGCAGGGTTTGCATGGGATACTTTGCATACAGTTGTCAACATCCTTTTATAATGACCTAACACTGTAGTACCATATAGTGTACTGTCAAGTCAAGTCAAGTCAAAATGTATTTATATAGCACCTTACAGACAAAAAATGCCACCAAAGTGCTTTACAAAACAGTAATCAAAAGCAATAAATAACATATAACATAAAAATTTAACTAAAAGTAACAATAACATAAAACAAAACAACATTAAAAATCATTTCACCTCATTAAAGGCCAATTCATAAAAATAAGTTTTAAGATTTTGCTTAAAAATTGTCACAGAAGAAGACTGCCGAATGTATAATGGAAGCTCATTCCAAAGTTTTGGAGCTGCGACAGAAAAAGCTCTATCACCCCTCATCTTTAGTCGTGCCCGGGGAACCACAAGTAGGGACAGATCTTCTGACCGAAGTGTCCGATTGGGAACATAAGCATGGAGCATATCTGCCAAACATACCGGCGCTAAACCATTTAAAGCTTTAAAGGCCAATAACAAAATTTTAAAACGAACCCTGAAAAAAACAGGTAACCAATGCAATGCCGCCAATACAGGCATTAAATGGTCAAACTTTCGTTTGCCCTCCAAGAATTTGCCAGCAGCATTTTGAACAAGCTGCAAACGGGCTAAAGCACCTTGACTCACTCCAAATAGAATAGAATTACAATAATCAAGGTGTGAAGTTATAAATGCATGTACAACAACTTCCAAATCACCTTTAGACAAAAATGGTTTTACCTTAGCCAAGCGTCTTAATTGATAAAAAGAGGATGACACCACCCCATTTATATGTCCCCTAAAGCAAAGATCTTTATCCATCTTCACTCCCAGATTTACAACAGAATCCTTCAGATAAGAAGTTAATACACCACAGTCCACCATAGAAAAATCAGCATGACGACTAGGACTAAAAAGTACTACTTCTGTCTTCCCTTCATTCAAACTCAAAACATTTTCTGCCATCCATAGCTTAACCTCACACAAACAATCCAACACCTTTGAAATTGAGCAACCATCAGCCTCATCCAGAGGTAAATACAATTGACAATCATCAGCATATAAATGAAAATCAATACCATATTTACGCATTATATCGCCCAAAGGCAAAATATACACAGAAAACAATAAAGGTCCCAATATTGAACCCTGCGGAACACCCCAAGGAAGATGAACAAAATTACTGGTTCAGTACTTTCACTGTGGTGGACAGTATCTTGGCCTTTAGTCCTATCACTGCTTCACATTTTCATAGTGAGCACAACAGCCTGGTTAGGGGCCAGTTGTGCACATCTGACCATGTTGCATTATGTTCAGATATGAACTACTTAAACCAGGCTTGTCCAGCATTGGTAGTGTATTCCACAACATAAGTGTACATTGGCAAACACTAGCAATGTGCCCTAGGCCATTTCTAATGCTAGTCGGAGAGTGTGTTTGTCCTTCGACACACATTGTAGGTGGAGTTTGCCATGACATATGTCATGGTTAGTATACTGTGCCTCCATCTACCCGTGACATAACAGTGATACCCAGGGTAAACCTACCATCTCCCATCCACTCATCAAGATTCCTCTTGAGGAGAGTCGATGAGTGACTCTCTGGTTAACCTGTACTGGAAGTTTACTCATGAGTGTGGGTGGCTTCTGTGTTATGGATCATTCAGTACAGCTTGTCCTATGTATGTTAGTGCTGGAGTTTAGGTCTCTCATGTGCATAGCTCACTGCCATTCAGATTGTACAAGGTGTAGCATGTTCATTGATTCCAGCTTGGACATGGCTTTATACATCAGGCACAGCTTGCCCCTGGGTGGGCAGTATGGCAGTGTGTGGAGCTGCAGTTTGTTTAATCAGGCAACACATGGCATCTGTTCAAGCTCTGTGATACTCCTGGTGAGGTACTTTTGGGGACTTTACAGTTGATGGAGGTGTCTGCTGAGGTACATCCCACAGGGGCTATTGTAGTCAATTGTAACGCTGATGAAGGATGACTGCAGAGCCACAATGACCTCCCCTTATCTAGATCTGACAACCTTCATGGTAGGTGGGTATATGGTATGTTTCTGTAACCACTACAGCCACATGTTTGTCCAATGCAGGATATCTATCATCATGTGTCCCCAGGTCTCTCATTACATGTTAAGTACTTAATGGGTTAACACCTATGTGGTAATTGGTGGGCACTTACTGTATATCCACAGGGGTTGACTATATACTTTTCTGCAATTAGCTTGCTGACATGGCTATGGCACCAGTTGTCTGTTTCTATGTGGCCCTTTTGTGGGATGCTTGTGCCAGCTGGAGGGTCAGATATGGTGGCCAGTTTGTAGTCCTCTGCAAACATGTTCAGACACAGTCCTTCCATGTTGGCCTGTACCTATGGGACATATATACCAAACGAGGGAGGTCCCAGGACCAAGCCTTGTGGGATGCCAGTTATATCTGGTTTGTAGTCTGACATGGCTGCAGCATGTCTGACCATGTCAGTTCTGTCCTTGGTCTGGTTTGCAACCCCTCTACTGACATAGGTGTTTATATTTAAGCTGGTGAGCCTATCTATAATGAACACGTGGGGTATTGTATGGAAGCCTTTGCCAGGTCCAGCTACGCTGTGTGGACCACATTGCCCTCATCAATGACCTTAATGACTGTTTCAAATGAGTCAAACATGTTTAAGGGGCAGCATCTGCACTTAAGAAAGCCACACTGGGTAGGGTCCGGTGTCAGTAGGTCCCCAATATCTTTATGTCTGCGGTACATGCTGATCCTTTCCATAGCTGTGCAGACCAAGCTTGTCAGGATTCTGGGGTGGTAGTTTGCAGTATCCATTCAGGCAACACCTTTGTTGAGAAGGACCACTGTTGTTGTACACTGCTCTTTGGGTACATATCCTGTGGTAAGGCTGACATTGAGCAGTAGTGTGATTTGGCATTCCATTCTTCTTGGAGTCCATGTTGGACTCAGCCCAGGACACCATCTCATACCATTGCTGCTGTGTGTTTTGCTTTGTAGATGCTGGCTGTTACCTCAGCATCTGCAATGTCAGGGGGCCAGCAGTCTGCTGGGATAGATATTTTGAATTCTGGGGGGGGGGGTTTGCACTGCACCTGTCAGGTTGTATGTTGGCAATATGTGTGTGTGTTTGGTATGTTGTTTGTAATATTTGAGTGATTCAGAGCATATCTGTGAATTCCCAACAAGGTTCCTACCATCAGTTGAGAAAGCCTTGTGATTATCCTTAGTGACCTGTACAATTTGTATCTTCATAGGTTCATAGGTTCATACTAGGCTATCCACCCTAGGGCATTTATAAGCCTAGCCAGAGTGTGTGTGGCTTTCGCCACCCCTTGCTATGTGAATATTATGGCCATTTATGATTTACTTTACTGTGCCTCTGTCTGGACGTGACACAGTGAAGACCCCCAGTGTACATCTACGATCATCCATCCACTTGGCAAGATTCCTGTTGAAGAGTGTCAGTGAGGGGCTTTGCCTAACATGGAGTGGGATTCTGCTCCAGGGTGTAGGGAGCCTCTGGGTTATGTATCTGTCCCTCCAGCACATCCTATTTCATTATGTGTTGAGGATGACATCTCTCACTCTCACAGCTCCGATGGCTTTGGGTTTTCTGGGGTGGAGCATGTACATTACTCCTGTGTTGAACATGGCCTTGTACAACAGGCGTACAACGCCTCTGTGTAGGCAGTATGTGACTGCATTCAGCTGGGGTGTCTACAGCCAGGCAGCATATGACATATATTTGAGACCCTTTATCCTCTTGGTGAGGTACCTTTGAGGTCTTTCTAACTGCTGCAGGTGTCAGGTAAGGTACATCCCAAATGAGGCATTGTACTAGATTATGGGTCTGATAAGAGAACAGTACAGGGGCACAATGACCTCTGTTGATGTAGATGTGAATCCTTTCATGATACAGTGTCCAATATAGACAGTCTTCCTAGCCAGATTGGCAATGTGAGTGTCACATAACAGGTTACTGTCCACTTGTGTCCCTAGGTCCCTGATTACTCCTTCCATACATAATGGTTTACCACCTATGTGGTAATTTGTGAGTACCTTGTTTGGTATTTGGTGAGACATTCATACTGTCCAGTGTCTTCAGGATGGCTGGGTGGGGTTCATGTGTGTGAGAGTGTGGTCTGTAGCATGCTACAGACTGTACAGCAGTTTTGCCTACGGTTAGGTGCACATGGGTGGTGTCCGATGCTTCGTGCAGTGTCAGTTACCTGGACGTATGGGTGTCTGTGCTGAATATGGATACTCCCCCTCCTTTTATGTTTTGGTCCAGGTTTTGGGGCCATAACGCATGATATGAGGTATAACCTGGTAGTGCTGGTGTGCTGTCAGGAAGCTTGCAGCAGGTTTCTGTCACTGCACAGACATCGATGTTCTCCATACTGGGGAGGGCCTCAGGAGCATGCATATTGCAGTTTACACGTCTGGCATTGGTCAGAATTACCCTTATGTTTCTTACCACTTATGTTTTCTAGGGTGGTGGGTTAGTCTTTTCAGCCTTTCCTACGAAAGGCTCTATGGAGGTGGCAAAATCCTTATCCAATATCCAGACGCACAGGGGTAACAGGTGCAAGCCATCCCTGGAACAGCAGCTTGGCTTGTCAAGCATGACATCCCAAGCAGACAGACATTAGATCCCCTTGGAATGACAGCAGTAATTGTGCCACTTGTTAAAGCTGATCATTCTGTGTTTGTACTGTGGCATCATTCTTGGTGAGGGTAGGATGCTGCAAATGGTCAGTGTCATACCGGCCTGGACTACATAATCGGAGAGCTTATCTATGTCTCTTTTCATGTAGTCCAGGGAGGTACATCTCAGGTCATTCACGCCAGCATGGACAATGACTGCATCATATTTCTACTTGCTTTGGGGTGACCTGCGTACTTGTGTTATGTGGCGTATTGTAGCAGCCTACAGGCAGCTTACTGTACCCTTTCCCTTGTTCAGTCTGGTGAGCGGGACAGCAGTGTGTCTGACTATGGAGTCACCTATTACAACTGTATCAGGCATGTTGTTTCTCCTTCTGGCCTGTGACTGTTTGGCACACCAGCTTTGTGTACTATGTGTTGCATGTGCTATGTTTGGAGGTTGTGGTTGCTTGGGTGTCTGCTTTGGAGGCCTCTGTTGGTGTGGTGTGTTTGTAATTAGGGCCTCCGGGAATGTTTTTCCGTGTTTATGTCTTTAGTTTGCAGTTGTGATAGGTCTATGTGGGACTGGGTTTGTGGTGTGTGTGGTTACCTTCTCCTCCTGACTAGTTTTGACAGTACTGAGTTGAGGGAGCTCAGCCTCCGGTTTGGATAAATGGTTGCATCTCTCACATATATTTGTATTTCTCGGGGGGAGTTGAGGGTTGTTTGTGTACTTGGGGCAGGTGTAACATTGCCTCAGGATTCACAGATTCAACTTGTTGTAGCTGGCCTTAGTGGATTGTATGTGTGGACATATTTTATTGCCATACTACTGATCAGTGATTACTTCCCTTTTTATGTTTGCTCTATCATGTAGTAGCTTACTCATTCTCTTGCATGGTTTGGTAATGGCTGGAGTCCAGCATGCCAGATGCCTGCGTGTATGGCATTGTGTCTTGTTGTTATATGGGATTGCATAATCCAAGCATTCCTGGCTGTGTTCATGGAATGCCTGTATAACAGGTTCTGAGGTGTGGCCCATATTTTGCACCTGCACAGGGCCTTTAATGGATTCCACATCAGTTTGGAGGAGTGCAGCTTTTGCTTTACACATGTTTTTCACTGTGGTTTTCTGGCCAGGGACTGTGGTCAGGATGTGTATATCCAGTGTGATTACTCTATGGTCTGGTCTTACCAGTGAGGGATACACTTCTCATCTTGCCATCCAGTACCCATGTTGCTGATTATCACATCCAGTATGCTTACCCCTCTTGTGGGAGTGGTACATTGTTCCTGGGCATTTTGGTTTATGGATTCTAGGAACTTTTCTCCTACAGTGTTGGAGCTAGTATAATGCGCCCAGTCTATGTCTGGGTATTTTCAGTCAACCAATATAATGTGGTTTGGAGGGCTTGATATATTCATGTATTTCAGCATAGGCCAGGTGCAGTTCCTGGTATTAGGATGGTAGTCTGTAGCAGGCTATAAACTGGGAAGCAGTTTTAGCCACTGTTACTTGACCATGGCTAGTCCATGCTGCTTCTTGTTGTGGTACCAACATGGGGGTGTGGTTATCCTTGACAATTATTGCTAGTCACCCTCCTTTTGTAGCTTGTTCCATGTTTTGAGGCTGTACAGCACAGTATGAGGTGTAACCTGGTAGTGTTAGGGTGCTGTTGTGAGCCTTGACCCAGTTTTCTGTTACAGGACAGATATCAACATTCTCCATACTGGGTGAGTTTACACTGCATGCATCTTGCTGTTTAGACTTCTGGCATTGGGTAGCATTACATCTAGGTTCTTATCTCTTGTGATACCTATGGAGGTGGGTTTGTGTTTTGAGCCTTACCTATTCAGGGCACGCTGTGGGTAACAACAGCCTTTGCCAGTATCCATAAGGCCTGGACTGATAGGTGCACACCACCCCTAGCAGGTGGAGCATCATGTCATGCTCAGCATGTCATCCCAGGCTGGCACACATTGGATCCCCTTTGACTAACTGCAATACTTCAGCCAATTATTGCAATTGATCATCCCATCGTCATATTGTGGCATCATGCTTGGTGAGGGTAGGATGTTAGTCAGGGTCCTCAAGTGTGCATATACTACATGGTGTTACATTGCTTAACACATGGCATTCATGCCTCAGGTGGTGCTGCAGGGCTGCCTCTGTCGGATGCACATATTACACTCCCTGTACATGTTTGAGAGCAGGTTATGTCATTTTAGGCATCCATGTTATTATATGAGTGAGTCAGAGAGGGGTATCATTCCCAGAGTTCCTTCTGAGCCAGTGTATGTGCTATGCGTTGCCTCTTTGCCAAGGCCAGGGCATACTGGGCATGCCTCCTACTGCCTACTGGGGCAGGCTCAGGTTGTTCCTCCTCCGAGTCACGCTCTGCCTGTGAAGGCCTTGGCAATGGTGGGGGGCTGTTTGGCCCGGCCCTATGCTGGTCCTGCTGCAGCTGTTTTTGCAAGATCATATTATGTAGCATAGCACATACCATGACAATTTGGGCACATGTAGTTGGTGAGTACTGCAAGGCTCCACCAGATGTGTCTAGACACCGGAACCGTGACTTGAGCAGCCCAAACACACGCTCTATTACATTACGTGTTTGTGCGTGTGCCTCATTATGGCGTTCCTGTTCAGGTGTGTGTGCGTTTCTGATGGATGTCATCAGCCACGGCTCCAGTGCATAACCTGCATCCCCCACTAGGTGTCCATGTGAGATGTCCCCATTGGCAAATGTCTGGTACAGCTGCGTCAAATGCCAGATATGGGAATCATGGTAGCTCCCAGGGCAGCCAGTACACACATTCATTATTATGCCCTGGGCATCACACATGACCTGGCAGTTGATGGAGGGGAAGCCCTTGTGGTTAATGTAGGCCCTACCCCGCTCACTGTCTTGTGCTTTGATGCGTATGTGCGTGCAGTCTATTGCATCCACTACCTCAGGGTATTCCGCTATTTGCTGGAAGAGACGCACATTGCTGGCCAATACCTCACGGGCATTGGGGAAATATACATGATCACCGACATGTACTGACATGGCATCCAGGAACTGGTGCAGTACCCTGGAGGCCGATGCCTGTGATATCCCCATCATATCACCAGTTGGTCTCTGGAAGGTACCTGTTGCTAGTATTCTTATGCCAACACATACCTTGGTTTCCACTGGGATGGGTTCCCCTCTGTTGGTTCTGTGTGTGAGGCGTGGCCTGCACAGCTCGACAATTTGCTGCAGGAGGTCTCTGTCCACTCTATAGCACTCTACTATCTCCAGCTCATGTAACCCGTGGTAGGTGACCCTGGGCCTGTACACTCTTCTCCGTCTCCTCACTGTGGGTTGTCTGGCACCATCTGCATTGTCACCACCCTCAGCAAGTAGCCTATGTCTCCTTATGATAGCTATAGCAGCCCCTAGCATTTCTGCTCTTTCAGCTTTTTCAGTTTTCACTTCTAATAGCTTACTCCTGTCTTGCAGTGTCTCTTGAGAGAAACATCCTGCACTGCTGTTTGCAGAGTTCTAAGTGCTTGGCTGAGCTACTATTCTTCCTGTGTAATTGCCTGCTTCTAATTGTTTTCACCTGCTAGCTCCAGCAGTATTCCCTGCTAGCTTCCTACTAATTCTGTTGCTTCCTTTTTCCTTTCTGTTTCCTCAGGGGGGAGCAACGTGCATACTAGCAGAAACACACTCACAGTGGCTTACACGCACGCACACATGCTTACACGGTTCAGAATCTGCTTATTCAGGTTAAAACGCACGCACACCAGTGCAAACAGTGTTACAAGTCTGCCAACTGGCTCCCACATGCTCAGTCTGGCTTACACGCGCGCACACTGCCCTACTCGTGCTTCATGGCATGCACACATGCGCGTGCATGCCCAGCAAGAAACTTTGGTGTAAGCAACAGTGTACACCTTCCATTTCTTGACTTTCCCATGCTTATGTTGTGGCACTCCTCTTTCCATTTCTTTCTACCATTCCCCCCTGTGATGTCAGCTATCTCCTACTCTATTCCTCCCCCTTATGTATCTCTTACACCACTCAGAATGTGCTCATTTGCTATGTGACAGTGGAATTCAGTATCCTAACACTCATTTACATCAGATTGCCTACTAATGCTTAGTTACAAGTCTTAGACTCAGCTTCCCCCCTTAGCAACCACTAAACGGTGGCCATGTTGCTTTTGGTCTGCTGGTCCCTGCATTGTAAATCCATGTATTGCATAAAACCCACATTTGTGGGTTTATAACCTTCATTTTTATGTTTTATATAGCGCAGCCCGTTTGCGCGGGGCTGCGCTGCGTTTAAACATCGGCGATCGCCGAAAAAAAATATATTTATTTTTCATATTTGCATCGGGGTACCTTGCCAATGGCCACATATTTGTCCA
This sequence comes from Protopterus annectens, assembly GCF_019279795.1. Lineage (NCBI taxonomy): Eukaryota > Metazoa > Chordata > Ceratodontiformes > Protopteridae > Protopterus > Protopterus annectens. The sequence continues at coordinate 215,085,949 of NC_056743.1, read as the reverse complement.
TTGGCATGCTGCCTGACACATATGCACCCTTTATTTGGAGCTGACATGGCTCCGTTGTGGTTTTTGCAGAAACGTACTCAGTTGTCAACTGAGTACATTTCTGCAGCTAAAACAGCTCTTACACGGGCTGCTTTGGGCTTCATGGATCGCTAATCTACCTCATTTGCATGCCTTTGGGCTGCAAGTGAGGTGATTAGCATATCCACGCCCACTCCGTGTAAGAGACGTTTTAGATGGTCTCTTACACGGACTTTAGGGCTGTTCCTGGATCGCGAAGGCTGCATGGAGTCTTACACTACTCTTAGACTCCGTGCAAGCCTTCGTGAATCCAGCCCATAGTCTTTCCATAAATACAATAATATATTATAATGTACTCAAACCCAAATTTGTATTTTGCCATATTTTCATAAACAAGTATTTTGGAAAATGTACAACCTAGATGTGAATTTTTAGAATATTTTTGTTAGCCATGCATTTCATATGACAAGAAATTCCTCTATGAGTGCATGTGTAGTGAGATATTTATAGAAATATGAAACATGTTTAATTGTATAATTATCAATGTAAATAAGTCTGCATATTGCTCAAAATGTGAAACTTACACTGCAAATTTCAAAGACAGTTTTCTTCAACAACATGTAAGGGATATCATAGGACAGTTTGGAAGTCACTTAGTTTTTGACCTTTTTACTCATTGTTTTAGTTTCTATTAAGTAGATATGGAAATATTATGTATTTATTTATTTATTTATTTATCTTCATAATTACTAACAAACAACTAGCAATATCTCAGGTATAGTATGATATTAATTGACCCTGAGAATTAATTTTCTTGTTTCCCACCATGGCATTTCATACTTTACCCCTCAATATCATGTAGGGCTCTCAAGTATGAAACTATGGACATAAATATGAAAGTATGAATAATAAATGCCTAACAGTGATTAACTTCTTTGCTGCAGGATATTCTAGACTAACAATCATGGTGTAATTTTGTTAATAACTCCTCACACTGTCTAATACTGCTTATTATTAGCTGGTAAGTCACTTAGTTAAATAAGCCAGTTTCAAAAAAGGTCTGGACACCATAAGGAGCTATGGGTGGGAACTGGAGTTATACAAAAATGCACCATAGACTTGAATGAGCTAAGCTATTCACCAGGTTAAGTAAAATGCCTTTTTTTAAATTGATTAATATTGAGTGTACTGATACTGCTTGCAATGTTTTAGTGCTAAATTAGTGAGTTTAGATTATTTATTTACTTATTTATTTATATTTAGTTGAGCTTAACTTTATGAAGTACCATTCACTGCCCTGTGTAGTTGCAAATACTTTGAATTTAAATTTTCCCTTCAATAGACTGCCTCAGTAAACTCACCAATAGCTAGTTGTGCAAAGAGCAGCTGGTTTTCATGTTGAGGAGCAGAGCCCTGAATGTGCAAGTAACAGCCTAATAGCCAGCCATTAATCCATCTGATACCATCCACTATTAAAAAAGCATGAATTAAAGATTTCTAACCATGGATACGTACCTTACAACTATCTCTGTGGCCAGCTTGCTGGATTTTGGCATCCTAAGAAAATGTAGCAATAGTCTTATGCTTATTGTCAACCACCAAACTCTAAAGCAAACTAATACAGTTGAGAGAGATGTATTTACACAATGTCACTGGAGGCAAGGCTTTCACTTACCAACACAAACAACAGTAAAAAGTGACATACACACTACAACCAATATACATAGTATGGACCAGTCCCATAGAACCAAATATTCTGTGTCTCTTAAATGTAATCTTCCAAAACCTCAAAGGCACCCCTGGCATATCATACAAAACAAGTATTCTCAGCAGCCTATACAGCACTCTTATGACAACACACACCAAGACACATACAACATCATCACAAAGTGTCTCACCTATAAGCCCTTGAGGCAAAATGCCACACAGCACAACATTTTAGTCATGGAAGATTCTGTTGTGAGATATACAGATGTCCAACAAAGTAGGCTGTCAGGGGCCAGGATCCACCAGATCATGCATCTCTCAAATCATTGCGTCACAGGCACCAGTATAATGTTGTCATAATCCAAGTGGGTTTAAATGATCTGATACATACCTCCCTGGACTACATGGAGAGAGAGAGAGAGAGAGAGACAGAGAGGCATGATTTAGTTCTCAGACTATGTGTCTCAGTATGAGCTTAGCACTGAGCAGCATTCTACTTTATCCAAGGATGATGCCACAGTGCCAACAGAAGATAACTGAATTTAATAACTGACTCAGTTTTAGGTGCCACTCCAAGAGGGTACAATATTTGTCTGACTGTGAGGATATGGTAGACAGACCATACTGCTTTGTCAGGGATGGTCGGTTCCTGTCACCCTAGGTTTTCAGGTATTAATTAAAATTCTGTCCACCCCATAGTGGCATTTTTAGAAAGTCCCAAACTGATAAACCTATCAACGTAGTTGAACCAACTCAAAATAATCTAAAGCTGTTACTGCTCAATGCCAGGAATCTAAGCAAGAAACTCCACTCCCTGTATCTGCAGAATATAGACATCTGTGTAATTAATGAGACTTGGTTTAAAGCTGCAGAGAGCACTCTGGCAGTGCAAGACTATAATGCCTACTACACATTTAGACCAGCCACTGCTCAGGTACCGTTAAAAGGTGGAGGAGTGGTCAAACAGCATGACACACCAGACCGTCTTTATGTCCAAAGTCTCATACCATATCTTTGAAAACTACAAGTCCCCTTCCATGACCCAGGAAGCCCATACCATGTACTTGAATGAAATGGACACACTCCCCATTCAACCCAACACAATATTCATTGGCGACTTTAACTATCTCATCAATAACTGAGAATTAAAACTGACCTCAAACATGCATGCCCTAAGATTCCTGGACTTTGTTAACCAAACACTCTGGTACAGCTAATCTGCACACCCTCTAGAGGTTCAATATCTTTGACCTGATCCTCACATACAGAGGAAAATGATACACAACTCCTAGAGTAAACCTTATTGGTCATGTTGGACCACAAGCTGCCTCCTTTGAAACAAATATTAAGCCTAGGGCCTCAGTTAACCCCAGAAACATTTAAAAAACATTCCAAGGCTAACTACCTTCTACTGAATGACAGTCTAACAAATTTCTAAGCTCCTCAAACCCTGAGAACACAGCTGTATTTGTGGAATTATTCACAGAACCCTGTACAATCATGTGAATAGCTTTATAGTGACAGCTGTACCTACTAGAAATAAAGATAGGGCAACCTCCAAAATCACCCTGGTGGAATCCCGGTATAAATAAGTTATATAACAAAAGAAAGAAAATGCTGCCCAAAAACAGGAAGATCATTGCCTAGCCCAGCCCAGCCCAAGCAGATCAGGGGGGCTAATCAAGTCCACCAAAACCAAATATGAGATAAAAAATAGCCTCCCAATTTATAAGCCATAAGGGTTTCTTCAGTTATGTCCTGAACTGTAAAGGCAACACTCAACAATATGCAGAACTAATGGTGAATAGAACCACCTGTACAGAGCCAGAGAATATAGCAAATCTGCTGGATGATAGATTTGGCTCCAGTTTTATACCTCTATCACCCCCATCACCCCTCGCCATGAAATATCCCTCATGCTTTCTCGACCAACTGTCACTAGGGAGCAGGTCCTCACTGCACTTTCTAAGGCCAGGAAAATTGCTTCAATAGGTCCTGATAACATCCTAGCATTCCACCAGAACAGCATGAAACATGACCTATTAGGTCCACTAGAATTCTGTTTAAATGTAGCCTCCAGACAGGCTTCCTGCCAAACGAATGGAGGACTGTAACAGTTATCCCTCTAAACAAAGGGAGGTCATCCAAGGATTGGGAGAACTACAGATCTGTAAGTCAAACAAGTCTCCTATGCAAGGCCATGGCAAGAATTAGCATGAATTTAATAAACAATGACATAGGAAACCAACTCAGTATGGTTTTGTCAAAGGCAGTTCATGCCTACTTAACTTTGTGGACTTCTTTGAGAAGATTACTAAAGGTATTGACTAGGGCAAAACAATACACTCTGCCTACTCCAACTTGGTCAAGGCATTCAACACAACACCTCACTCAGGCATAGTAGACCAGACCAGTCATCGAGTACAATGCACCATTTGGCGTGTATCTGAGTAGGGACTTGCAACAGCTTCAGAGACCACAGAGGTTCCTCACAAAATATACAGGCATTAAACAGGTCCTACACAGACTGTCTCAAAATATTATCTCTGTACTTGGTCTCCTATAGACTGCTGTTTGGTAATCTATGCCTAGCTAACAAGGCATCCTTATCTCTGTACTTGGTCTCCTATAGAATTTTACTCGGTGATCTATGCCTAGTTAACAAGGCATCCTTATCTCTGTACTTCATCTCCTATAGACTTCTGCTCAGCGATATATGCCTAGCTTACAAGGAATCCTTTAATCCCACACTGATGGATTCATTGCACATCTGCAAAACAAATAACATCATAAATATGCATTCTAATTACCAAAACCTTGCCTGCAACATAAACAGGACACACTGGAGGGACAAGCATAGCATGTATGTCAAAGATTGCCCCTTCTCTGAAATAAGCTAGCCATCCAAGTGAAAAAAAGTGCTCATCTTTAACTCTGTCTTGTTTGGCACCTATGTCCCTAATAGATGGGGCAGTCTGTGAATCCTTGATGTGTACAAGACTAGACTGCAACCATAAAATTCCCTGGGGTACAGACACAGGTTAGCAATATTTTTGTAAATTTGAGGTAAGTTTGTCTATGCTTCAACCGATAACCAAGTAACCATATCTGAAACTATGAACCTATAATAATAATATATATATGTATATATATATATATATATATATATATATATATATATATATATAAATGTTCAAAGAATGAAAGAATGATCAATTCAGAGTGACTCTAAAGCCCCCACCATACCTCCTGCTAATTATATTTACTAAGTCCAAGATCACACAATAGTGAGGTAAGAGCAAATTCCCTTACCCTGATGCAATGCAATCCTATACAAAGGCTGTGGCTAAAACTCTAAATGAACACACACTCTTACAAGCATTTTCTTTTTTTTTAACAGCAGAAAAAGGCATTCGCTTATGAGTGTTCTCTCTTTCAAACTGCAGCCTTACATAAAAATGTGTGTGTGTGTGTGTGTGTGTGTGTGTGTGTGTGTGTGTGTGTGTGTGTGTGTGTGTGTGTCTGTGTGCAAGTGAGTGGTACAAATGAACTACTGTGGCTGGGCTAGCCACCCGGCAGTATAAACCTTGGCTCAAGATGATTGTCACTGTTGAAGTGACACCCCGACCCCATGCACATAATGGGAAAAAGGGGTTGAGGATGGTTGGATCGATATCTTGTGATCAAAGAGATAACTTTCAAAGCATGCTTTTGTATGGTTATTGTGGTAAATAGGATGTGTTTAATCCTTTTGGGCTTGAGTATAAGCTGTTATTTTATTAGGTATTTCTCTATGCTGTAGAGTGCTGTTTGTGTAATACTTTGTAATTTGCTTAGAAAGTCTGCTGAACAAATGACTGTGGCGTTACCTGCGTATTGAATTAATGAAGATCTGTGGGACTATCTGTACTTATCATTGTTAAGTATATTGAATGAAGGAGATTCCATGACTGATACTTGAGGGATTCCTAGTGTTATGGACAGAAAAGAGGAGGGTTAGCATTACCATTGAACTGCCTATGACCAATTTTGTAAATAGCTATATAAGTTTATTACTGTGTTATTGATAATATTAAATATTTTGTTTAGAAAGATATCATGACAGACTGTGCTGTCTGTTTTGGACATGTCAAGAAATAAAGAAGAGATGACTTGATCCTGGTTTCTTTCCAGATTTATTTTGTTAAAGAAGTTGAATAAGGCTGTTTCTCTACTATGTCTAGGAAGAAAGCCATGTCGAGTAGAAGACAGAAGGCTACTAGCAGTTATGTGATTAAGGAGTTGATTGAGAATGCATTTTACTAAGAGTTTAGATAAAGGAGAATATAGCAATGTGTCTAAAATGTGACACATCTACTGCAATTCCCATTTGGCAAAGGGGTTTATTTCCAAATTAAAGCAATGCAGTGTTGTTTTAAAGATCTATTTACTAAAATAATTATTGAGTATGCAGTAGCACAGGTGATCTTTCAAGGTATTCACCAGAAGTATTATTTGGTGTTAGGGTAGTTTGCTTTGTTTTAAAAAGTTTTTAATGTAATGAACAGGAACAGTCTGCAGTATGAAAGAACCATTTTGTGATTGATTGTTTTGTCCAATTTTTGATGGATTGTATTGACTATGTCATATGCTACAGTGAAACAATGGCTATTTATTTTCTAAGCTAATCTATAATCAGCTTGTCATGGAATGGGTTAGACTGTGATCTGGCACCAGGTATTAATAATTTATTTATAGTGTTCCAGAACAGTTTTGGGTTATTTATGATGACAGTTTGCAGGTTAAACAAGTATTTTCATTCTTTTTTCTTTGGTGAGTATTGAACGTGTGTGTTTTTTCTTTTTTTATTAGTGTATGTAGTTTTAGTGTTAGATATGTATCTTGCACTCATTTTATAGAGCTTGTGCACTATGAGAGTACAGTTTTCTACCTTGATATAGATTTAGCATATGATTTGTTTCTTCTTTTTTAAATAAACTTATTTGACTTAAGTCAGTAGGTTTTGTGTTAGGTCAGCTAGCTAGAGACTGGGTTGCGTGTGCACACACGCACACACACACACACACACACACACACACACACACACACACACACACACACACACACACACACTCACCTATGGGGAATTTAGAGTGTCCAATCTGCCTACTGCATGTCTTTGGAATGTGGAAGGAAACCGGAGCAAATGGAGGAAACCCACGTGACAGCAGGGAGGACATGCAGACTCCATACAGATGGCACCCCAGTGAAGAATCGAACCAGAGATCCTCTTGCAGTGAGGTGACAACACTAACTGCTGCACCACTGTGGCCACCCAGTATATATATATATATATATATATATATATATATATATATATATAGAGAGAGAGAGAGAGAGAGAGAGATATGGGTCTACTGTATAACTTTGAAAACACCTCCACAAAAGTGCACTTAAGCGAAAGTACACTTCCGTGAACATCGGTTCAACAAACCGACAAAAACCCTATAAAACATTGTTTTTGCAGGGGGGCAAGCCCCACACCCCCCCATACTTAAATATACCAACTCTGAGATCGCACTACAGTGGGGAAACACATACCTTTCCCCACTGTAGTGTGCTTTGGCATCCATGTTCCTTAACAGTTCATTGAACCATTCTTCACGGAAGTGCACTTTCGCGAAACCGAAAATAATCCACTGTTCGTTTTTGAACAAGTGGATTTTCTGTGTTTTCCAGTAGACCCATACATATATATATATATATATATATATATATATATATATATATATATATATATATATATGGGTCTATCTGAAAATATGGAAATCTCATATTATCGAATCCCACATCTTTGAGACGAAATCAATGTAAGACCCACTTCAGCAAAAGACCGGATTGGCATAACTATTCCAAGGTTAATTAACTTGTTGGCCAAAAGGTGAACTTTTCCCTTTTCCCAACTGTAATGTGATCTCAGAGTTGGTATATTTAGTTAAGGTGAGTGTGGGGGGCATAGCCCCCCACCCGGGTGGGTTGGAGATGGTGTGGTTTTGTTTTCGTGACTGTTAGTATTAGTGAATACTTACCCTGGGAATATATTTGATGGACCGGTCTTTCACTGAAGTGGGTTTTCATTGATTTTGTCTCGAAGATGTGGCATTCAATAATATGGGATTTCAATAGTATGAAATAGACCCATATATATATATATATATATTTTTTTTTTTTTTTTTTTTTTTGAAAAAGTACCAGAAACCAATCATCTAGGCATTAATATGAGCATCCAGTGTCTAACTATCTTATTTTCAATATTATATCCAAAGCTCACAAAAACAGATTCATTCTATAAAGTTAAACCTTTCCTTCTTCCTGTTCTTCTCATTGGCTCATCAATACTAACCAATATACAATTATCCCAATTGTACTACACAGACTCAAACAAACTTATAACAAACTAGCAAAATATGCTGCAAATGTTCCTAACAGAACATACCACTGCCCGGCACTAGCTACCCTTTTCTTGCCAGATCTGGAAATGTAACTTAACTTTCACTCAACTTAAACTGCTTCATAACATAATTTACAAATTTAAAAAATATCTAAAATTACAGGAACTCATATGCACCTACTTTCCCTCCATACCATTAAGACCCCAGCAGAATGAGCTACTAACTGCCATTAAGTCCCACAGTCATGATGTTGATTCCCTATACTCAGTTTGCATTAATAAAACATGGAACTATATATAGCTAATGAGAGCTGGATCAAAACAACACTGCAATTTTCACCCTAAAATTAAAGGTTTACCTTAAAAGAAAACAAAAAATTCCACTGCACATCTCAAAACCCCCTTTTTCAACGTATACCTCTATGCTACCCATTTTTTTAATCCTGAACTATTTCTTGTTTATACATAAATAAATATACACATAAAATAACAAAAGGACTCATCTCATTAAACTCCTTAGTTTTAAAATGCAGGCAATGGAGCACACATCATTGATGCCCAGATATCTAAAGGCATCGCATCGAAGTTGCCATTAAAACTCACACCTTTCCAACCATAGTGGGATAGGGCCACCTCTAATGGATCCATTAACCTGCTCTATAACCCTGAAATCGACTACGGAGTTTAATGGGATGAGTCCTTTTGTTATTTGTGTGTATATTTATTTATGTATAAACTTTTTATGTGTTTCCATTGGCCTATCATAGGGCTTACACATTTTTAAATATACTCATATATCAATGTGTGTAACACTATACTTATTATTTTGTTAGAACATGCATACATTTATAATAGATTTTAGGCTTGGTTTTAGTGAAATTCCTGCTAATACTTCACCACACATACCAGTTTTTAAATGGATTTTTTAAATAGAACATTTTTTTGTGTTTACTCATGGGTTAATGCATTTGATTGTAATTTAGTTGTGTAATTGCTCATGTGATTCCTTGTAGGTGTGGTTATTTGTTGGGAGAAGGTATTTAACTGATTTTGTCAATGTGTTTTTTTGTCTGAAGAAGTGCAGGCACTGACCTGCACAAAAGCACTAACCTTACTTTATTAAACTACAGTATTATTACTTTTGATATTGTTTGGAGTGTACTTTGTCCATTGCTTTTCTTGTTTTTCCTCATTTCCATATATTTCACGGGCCTCCACTACAAGAAGTTTAAGATATCGAAGACTCTAGCTTTGGTTGGATTTTTCTTAGTTTCTACTAAATGGTTTGCCAGTCTGACATTTTTAACCTTTTGCTGGGATGTTCCTTTCTTAAATGCTACTTAGCTGTTGCAGTTTATACAGTTTGTTTATGACAACTCTAATATTTCTATTCCCTGTGGTTTAAATATTCATTATTCCCATCATCAATGAACTCATTGTTTTCTTGTTCCCAAGTTTCCCCTCAAATTCACAATGATTTTATTTGAAAATGCCCGAGGTGTCTAAGTGTGAAACGATACTGAAAGACAAATGGGTATCAAAGCAAGATGTCAGCATTTCATTTGTGAAGTTACACCCATTGACTATACTTCCTGCCACAGTTTTGTCTATTAATCAGTACAAATGTAGCAGATGCATAGTTTGTAGCTCGTCGGATTATTGCATCAAACCTAACAATTTAATCAACATTTACCAACATTGGAAGTTGTAAGCCTTGAACCCCTTCCTCTTTTACTCTTTTCCTTTTGCCTGTTCAATCCAAGAGACTGATTGTTTAGGACCTTCTTCTGATGTGCTACTTATTGATAACAAGTCTTATGTGCAAAGAAAACTTTAGTTTTTGGCTGAAGGAAAACAGCAAGTAGCATTTTTTCTGTACTGGAGACACAGCTCACCAGTGTCAATAACCCAAACTTAAAATGAAAGTCTGTCTCTTAGTGGGAACTAATATCATAGCCGGCCTTAGGCATAGGCAAACTAGGGGGCTGCCTAGGGTGCCACTCTAGCAGGGGCACTTTTCCAGTAATCTGGATGGTGTAAATAGACCAGGATGGGGGCACCAGGTGGTGATGGGGAGGCTGTGGAGTCCTTTTGCCTAGGGCACCACTTGACCTAATGCCGACCCTGACTAATATTTTCAGCACACATTTAACAAATCTGTGATTACTATATCATCCAACTAAGGGAAGACATCAGAAAGAAAAGGACACATCAAAACCTTGCCTTCTAAAAGCCAAAATAATAATAAGTTGCTGAAGGCAAGACTCCGAAGGTGTTATGGATTATATGATCTGCCAGGACTTTGGACAATAAAATTAGGGTAGGAGATTGAAAAAAGAAAAGATGTGGATCTGCATAACATTACTAAGACTCTGGCTCATACCGAAACTCGTACAATAATAATAATGTCCCAGGGGATGTGCAGGTGCATTGAAATCAGCTTTTTGAACAAAAAAAAAAAAACATCTTGAACAAGAACTGGAGAAAGTAAGTAGCTGCCACTTACAGTAAACATTTTTTAGAAATGGATGCATTGAAGATTTTATATAAATTATTAGTCTAAGCTTGTATTTGCAAACTTCTGTATAAATTATAATTACTCTTGCATATTTTTACATAAAATTAACCTTTATGTGACCCCACCTTATGAAGAAGGAAGTTATTTTTTTAATTCCTGTCTGAAAGATGAATTTGTGCATTGACCATGAAATTGCCACTTTTGATTTAAAAATAAAGAAGCATTTAAGCCAGTAATTGAATGTGACAATCAGCAGTCTTGAGGGACAATAAACAGGTAATTATACTGTGTACCTTTTGCTGGAAAACTAACAGGTACCACATTTTTTAAGATAGGTTTCATTTTCAACAGACTTATAGGACCTTTAGGATTTCACTCTGTAGATTTCAGTAATGCTTTCTTTTAAGTTCACCTAAAGAGGATGGAACAGAAATGTTTGAAAGATGATTTTTGCATGTGGACTAAGACATTTAGGGATGTAAACATTAATAGATGTGACTCAAAAGCATCATTCCTGTCTGAACAATATTTTGTGCAAATGCTGCAGAACAGTCTTTTGTAATATACTTACTAATAATAGTGCAGTTAATTGTAGGCAGGATACCATTAAAATCAAATATAAAATTACAGTTAAAATTCAAAAAAGATAAGGTACTTTACTTATGCTATCTCAGTCATGTTAAAGTACACTAAACAATGCATCTTCTTTAATTCAGGAAAGGAAGTATATTCCTGACCAAGTAAGAGTTGTAGCTTTTGGCTATGATGTACAGTGGTTTCATTAGGTAGGGTTACACAAGGATTCACAGAGAAAGCTAACCAGATGGGCAACCAACAGTATGACTTTAGTGATAACCTACATTCTTTCCACAAGTTTAAAATAAGAAGAGAATGAGAACATTGATTACTACAGTTTATAAGTCATATAACAGAGCTCCTAGTATCTCTTTGTTTGTGTATTTAGTTATTTGCCTATCTATAGCTTTGCAGACTTTCTGGTCTTTGATAAATGGGTAAGATCCATAGATACTATGCTTACTTTTCAGTGTTGACCCTATGAACTTTTAATGTATTCCAATGAAAGAAAAAGCTTCTTGAAAACATTGATCCGTTACTGGAGGGTCATGTTATTTCTTCCTCATTCTTATTTGGCTGAAATAGTTGTGTTAACAAATAATTTGCAAAAGCATAGCTTGATTTGTTACCATACAGATGACCTGCTGCTCATGCATCCATGAAAGAAAACATGATAATGAATACGGAGGCAAAATAAAAGCTATTCAGTAACTTAAATCCAGCATGCCTATTAGCAGAAAGCAATGTAAGGTTTCATGCCAATACATCATATCAAAATGAATCTATAGAATACTCTAAAATGAATATAGGGAAAAGTTCTGCAAAACACTACTACATTCATATAGGCAACAGGGGTTGAAATATTAACTGCTTATTACTCAGATTAATCATCTGTCTTAAATAAGATTTAACTTTTTTATGTATCTAGTGTGATGAAGGGCATTCATACATAAAAAGTTTTAGTCAGTTAATATGCCCTACTAAGAAAGTCATACTGGGTTTGTCGATTTGTTATTCAGCATACTGCTGTGTAACTAAGTTTACTTTTTCAGATATGAGGCAAAGCCCAATGAAACCAGTGTATATTAGTTATTACACCTGGATGAATAGTGTTTTAACAGGAGTCTACCATTCAACAAATTGTATTCCCTAGAGTGTAATTTCTTTGATAGCAGTTGTTGTAATTGAGTAATCTCCAAATGTTTATTATTTCCACACAATTGTGTGAATAAGGAGATGGCATGCATAAATAAGCCATATGGGGCAACAACCATTGGGGGATTGCATGGGTACTCTTCAGTGGAAAACTGCTTCTTTCATAGTGCAACCCAGAAGTTCAGTATGCTTATTGTTCAATCACTCTAATATATCCAATTTGCTGTTATGCATATAATTCTCACAGATGACTAATTTTTGTAACCACAAATTTATAAAATATTTCCTACCGTGATATATGCTACAAGTAAGTTCAGTTTGTTTGGGTCACACATTACCAAAGTTCACAGCTGGTTAAAAGAATCAAACACTACTACTATAAAGTATTACCATTTCACCCATCTGCAGCTGCCATAGATCTAAAGGTCTAAATATAAATAACTATCAGTATGCATCCAGTCATTTTTCACTTGTGATGTGATTTAATAAATTCATCTTGAGAGCAAAACTCAAAAGAAGAAGTTCATGTGTCAACTTTGAGAACATATAATGAATGCTAATGACCAGACACCCAGTCATAATGCTTTGCAATATACAGGAAGCTTTAAAACTCCCGCAGTGTACTGACTGTTTCAAAAAACACATTATGTCCAATGTCTTTTTTTTTGCATAATATCCTTTATTATAGAGAATATAATTATGCCGTGTTACATCTCATGTGCAATCCCCATGCATGGTGCATTTAGTTCTTTCCCTAGTAGATGGCCAGTTTTGCTTGCATATCAGACACATTTTAGTTATACATTTGGATGCAGCCTAGGTCCAAGGATTACAGTCCTTTAAGACATGTATTTTACCATCCTTGTTTTATTAATTTGTGATGTGTATAAGTCTATTAAAATAACTAAAGTTAACAACATGGCCAAAGAAGTTCTCTATTCCAGTTGTATAGCTAAACTGTGGAATTCTCTCCCCCTAAATATAAAACTACCACCAGCACTCCAAAATTCAAAGAGATCCTTAAAACATATTTAAACAAATCTTGGGTATGCTCTTGCTGTAATCCAGGCTAAAAAAAACTTATCCTTTTAAACCCAGCCTCCCTTGATCTAGTAAAGATTACTTCAAAATTTCTACTACCTCTGAGCTTGTACATTGATTGTGTCCTAGCAAAATGTTATCTAAAATTGCTGATATACCATGTACTGTAATTTTGTGTGTAATATTGCTATTACACAATGCACTGTGAAAAATATTGTACTGAAACGTTATGCTATGATCTGTTTGATCTATATCTCTATACCTAATCAAACTACTTGTCCTTCTATATAACTGTAATTATACTTGCTTTGCTCACTTTTTCTGTTGTTGGAGCTTTTCTCGCCAGTCCTCCCCTGAAAAAGGAGAACTTGTCCAGTCAGACTTTCACAGTAAAAATGTAAAATAACATAAATAAAATAAAATAAACAAAAAAGTGTAAGATATAAACATAAGGTAGCATTTATTAGAAGTTGCACATATATTGATATCAAACATATACTCTTCTTTTCATTAAATTTATTGACCATTATCAGTTTAACATTTTCTATTTATTAGCTGTTAAGTCATGTTTTATATTTGCTTCCCTTTGTTCCTTTATACAGTGCTTATGTTATTTGTTATGTGGGGTCCTTTTAGTAATTAACATACAAATCCATTACTTTATCCATCTTACAACTTCCAGTGCTGTATGATGCCTAAATCCTCATTATGTCTCTTTTGGTTTCCAAGCATTTCCATATACTCTCCGTATATCCCCTTCTTTTTTAACTCAAATAATGTTTATTTTTCTGTTAATACAACAATGAAATAATGCATTTTTATAACATAAACATAATCAAAATTGCATAAAATAACTATATACAATATATATATTGGCCTGAAGAAGAATACAAAGACATTAAAGGAGCACTAGCTAATACTCTTTAATTAAATAAATAACATAAATTATAACACATAATACAGATTCATAAGTGAGAGTCAGAGTCCATTTGAAGAGTTTCATTGAGGAAAGCTTGGGGTAAATCCTGAATTCTTTGATCTTAGGTTTCTTTAAGTGCCATTTCTTTTAGTAGAGATAAGAAGTCTTCTGAAAGTGGAGAAGCATTGGAATTCAATTTCCTAGTGATATATTTTCTAGCAATTGCAAAAAGTGAACATAGTAAAAACAAGTTATTTTTGTTAAAAGGATAACCATCATTAATGATGAATAAAACTAAGGCTTTGGTTAGCAGAAATAAGTCAGAAAACAGAGCTTTTAAAAACGTATCTATGTCACTCCAAAATTGTTTTAAATTTGGGAAATCATAAAAAATATGTGACCAGTCAGCTTTACAGATCCGTGAGCATCTCCAACAAGAAATATTATTAGATTTACTAAATTTAGCAGTCTTGTCTGGTGTAAGGAAAACTCTGTGTAAATATTTCCATCTAAATATACTCCAGTTTTGGGACCAGGAAGTGAAATTGACAGAAGACAAAATGTTGGATTTATTTTCTTCAGATAAATAAGGGAAATGACCCAAAGTAATATAATGCCAACATTTGTGGCATGGTTTCATTTTATAGTCTATTAAATTTTTATATGATTTTGAAATAATGTTTTCAATGTCAGACTTCTTGTATAAAATATCATATAAATGAGTTAATAATTTAGGTTTATCTTTGCAGGAGGAATTAACAATTATTTTGCAGAGGTCCTGAGACAAGTCAAAGTCTTTCATAATATATTGGATATCTAATACTTTGTAATCTTTAATGCAGTGTTGCCAAGTGAATTTTTTTGACTTCCCATGAAATAAAGGTATTTTTATGTATTTTGTCATTAAAATTATTTGTAATACTGCAAGGTATTAATAAATCAAATGAAATGTTAATGTCAACATTAGCATTAACAAATTTCCTAAACTTGCTAAAGATAAAGTTCATAGAGTTAAATTTTGAAGGTTTAGAAATATTGTATTGCGAGATGAAACAGAGAAGAAACCAGAAAATATTAAGATGATCTTTAAAGGAGAGTTTGGCTAAAGAATTTTTCTCATTTTTTTAAATGGTTAAATGTAGAGTTTTCCAGTTAGAAGCATAACTTGGGTCTACCCAATTCAAAAGGACTTTAAATAATGAAGTTTTAATATAAGTTTCTGTAATCTTCCTTGTACCCGTGGTCTGATATGATGTAAGAAAGCAATTCTATTTATGTTGTGAGACCAAAGGAAATTTAATAAAAGCTTATTTATGTCTTTAATAAAATGGTTATCAGGGGGCATAAAGAAAGCTTGGACTGTTATAATATTTTAGGGAGAAGAATCATTTTTATTAATTGTAGCCTATCCTCAGAGAAAATGAATATTTTATTCCACTTATCTATAAGAGTTTTAATTGTACTTATAATATTATTATAGATCATTGCTATTGTCTCCTCTATAGTACTACATAAGACAATACCCAGATAATCAAGGGAGTTTATTTATTTCCCAGTAATGTGATCTTTGCCAAGTTGCGTTTTTTCTTTTTATTTAGTAACATGTATCTAGATTTTAGTTTATTAAATTTAAGACCAGAAATTAATTCAAAGTGTTCTAGTGAGGTTTCTAACTCTAATAGGGCTACTTTTAAATTAGGTACTTTTAGCAAAATATCATCTACAAATAACATTATTTTAGAATTATATTGGTTATATATATATCAATACCATCCATCATTGGATTATTTTGTATTCATACAGCAAAAAATTCAATGGCAATTGCAAACAAAATAGGGGGCAAAGGGCAACCTTACTTGGTGTCCTTAATTAAGGGGATAGTTTTCAAAGTGAAAGAATCTAGCTTTACATAAGCTAACTTATTTTTGTATATATATTTTAAGAGGAAAATTAAGGAAGGAGGAAAATCAAAAAGATTTAAGACTTTAAATAAAAAAATCCCATTTTAAAGAGTCAAAAACCTTTTTCAATATCCAAGCCTATTATCAGTACTTCTTCATTACCTCTATTCAAGAATTAAGAATTCAAGAAGATGTGATATTATCATGAGTATGTCTGTTATATATAAATCCTGATCAATCTTTGTTAATTATATGGGACCGTGGTTTTTTATTCTGTCAACAAAGGTGGGCATAAAAATCTTATAGTCATTATTTAGAAGAGAAATAGGTCTATAACAGCTACACCATTGAAGGTCCTTATTGTCTTTTGTAATGGGAGTAATTAATGAATATCTCCAAGATGGAGGTATGTTACCTTGTGATTGAATTTCAGTTAAAGTTTAGTGGAAAAGAGAATTGATGGAAAAGGAAAATGTTTATATATTTCTATAATTATACCATCCATTCCTGGTGCTTTATTAGGTTTAACATTTTTAATTTTATCTGTGACTTCTTTATATGAAATTTGAGATTGGAGGTCTGTTTCTAATTTATTTTCTAGAATTTTCTTAATATCAGGGAAAGACAGGTTTACATTTGAAAGGTTGGCTTCAGGATTAGCAGGATTAGATCTATATAATGATATTTAAAGGCATCTAGAATATTTCAATGTCAGGTGCTTTCTTTTTTGTACCTTCATGCAATAATTTAACAATATTATTAGACTTAGAATGCATTTTAACCCTCATTGATAAGTTATGCATATGTTTAGATGATAAAGCATAGGAGTTCAATTTTAATTTTTCCAATGATATATTTGACTTATGCAGTAAGATATCAAGATATTTCTTGTTTACCTTTTCTATTCTCTTTTTGTCATCATGAATATTTTTGGAAACACTAGACTTAGCTAACAGAAGCTGAGATTTAGTTTTTAACCATGATAGTATTTTACCATCAATATAAACTTTTAAAGTGTCCCAAATCATGACTACATTAACCTCTTATGTGTAACTTGTTTTAAAAAAAAATTGTAATTCCGAGATAAGCCAAGGTTCGAATTCATTAATTTTTGTTTTATAAGCTAGACTTCTGGTTTTGAGGTTTAGTCTTTTATAATCAGTTTGAAACTTAAGAATAAGGGAATCATGATCAGATATAGGACAGGGGTATATGGTAAAGTGTGAAACTTTTAAAACTAAATCATGAAAAACTAGTATTCTGTCTATTCCAGTTTGGGTAGCAAATCTATGAACTTGATGTGAAAACTTTAATGAACTGATGCCCTTTATATTGAATATATCAAGTAGGTTAAGAAACTCAGTCCATTTTATAAAGAATTTTGCCATAGAAGTAAGTCTTGCTGGACACCTATTAGTAGTATCTGAATTATCTAAAATACACACTAGATAAAGATAGCTAGGAAATCACTCCACTGTTCACCCACAAATAAAAAAATAAAGTCCGTTTTATTAAGCGTGTTTTGTCTCTCCTTATAGGGAGACTTCTTCAGATAACAGACATATACAAACGCACAGTTTAAATAAAAAAGTCATCACTCATGTGACACTAAAACACACCTCCATTTAAAACACCCCTTCCCTATAAAATCCACATGTAATTATAACTATAACATTTATTTCAATAATTTACAAATAATACCTTAAATATACTCTTACTAAAATATTTAGCTTAAAATTCATAACCAACCTTATTTATTTAATATATATTTTATAATGTATTTCTCCATTTTGTTAAGAATTAAAATGTTAAAATAGTTTATTCTGACCCATTCTGTCCACTTCACAGCAACTTACAATCAGAGAATATGAACTAACTTGGACCTTTCATAAGCCTACCTCTCTAGATTTTTCAGTTTAAGAATACACAGAATGGAAAACACTTAATTCAATCCTGGGAAGTGGCAGTCATCAGTATGTAACTGCCACCTCAATTAAAGTCTCTCCAAGAAAAATGAATTGGGACCACCTCTTCCATTTGGATTCACACAATCAATAGCCCTGAATTTGAATGTATGATCTGGAAATGCTTCAACCTGTCTAGCTAAGGCACTTTCTTTTTTTGATTTAGAAATATAATATAAATGCTCATATATTCTTTCCCTTAATTTATGGTCCGTTTTCCCAATATAGAAAGCTGGACAGTGTTGACACTGAGCCATATATACTACCGTTCTACTCTGACAGTTGAACTTATGTTTGGTCACATATTTCTGTTCCCTCAACGTGAAGGATTGGCCAACCTGCATGTGTTTACAAAAGTTGCATGTGTTACATTTGCCCATACATGTTCATGTACTTACACCTTTTACCTTTTATTGCAATATATTTTTCAAATTTTGCCCTCGTTGGAACACTATTCTTGGTGCTTCACAGAATTTATGCCTAAGAACATTGTCATTCATAATTAATGACCAATTTTTGTTAATAAGGGAATACAAAGCTGGAGAATTAACACTGTATCTAGTGATGAGGGCTGTAGTACTGTATTCTCTCATCCTTGGTTCCATACTAACATCCCCCTCGATGTTAACTCCCATTGTGCCCTTAATGCACAAAATTGGTTTATAAAAACCACCAGCCCTCTTACCTTGAACTTCTCTAATCAATTCATTGATTAATTGTTCTGGATAACATCTTACCCTAAACATGTTACTAAGGTTATTGCATTCTATCACAAATTCATCATTTTTGGTCACCATTCGGACAGCTCTTACTAATTGTCCCTTAACTACCGAACGTTTTTGATGTAATGGATGGCAACTAGTAAAGTGAAGGAATGTGTTAGAATGTGTTTCCTTTCGGAAAATTCATGCACAATAACTGATTGGTAGTGATTGGTAGTGATTGGTAGTGATGTCTTTCCTAATGTTTACATGTCGACCATATGGTATTCAAAGTTCTGTAACATTGATTTTGTAATAGGTAACCCTGTCACAGTAGGGTGCAGGCCACCAAAAGGCATGGGAAAATACAGTAGCAGTAAGGTCATGTGCCAATTACAGACCTGTGTGCTTTGGACTTGTTTGAAGTTTAGTCTTCTCCAGTCTTGGAGGTTTTTAGTTATTTTCTCATTGATCCTGCTCGGTGTTAATCATCCAGATTGTAAGACACTGCCTGACAGGCCAGCTCCTAGACATTTTTATTCCCCCAAAATTTCTGATTGTCTTTAATCCGCAGATTCATTACTTAGAATATGACTGTTTAAATGCAGCACTTGCGTCTTTTGTATATTAACCTTCAACATTAAACTTTTTTCTACTTTTCATGGTGGTTCCTTACAGTTTTCTTTCATCATATTAACCTTATACCTAGAGACTTTTGAAAATTGGTCTGTTATCCCCCAAAGAATAGGTAGGTCCTCCCGCGGATGTGACATTGTTAGGGGTACATCACCTGCAAAGAGGCTAATCTTAAGGTGAAGAGTCCCCCAATAATGTCCCCTAATGTCTGAGGTTCTTGTCTTTGCTGCCATGTGAATATGGATGGGGAGAGGGCTCAGTCTCATCTAGTCCCCTTGGACGTAGAGAATACTTTGGCTAGATTTGCTTTGATTCTTGCATTTGACCCTTTATATATCCCATTTATCAAGTCTATTAAAGATTGGGGAAAGCCTGCCATTTCCATACATAGGAAAAGGTAGGCCCACACTACTCTATCAAATGCCTTTTCTGCATTGAGTCCCAATAATGTTACAGAGGAACCAGTGATGTTTCCTTCTTGTATTATCATCATGGTTCAAACAAAGTTGTCTGTGGTCCAGCTATTTTGTACAAACGCTGTTTGGTCTAGGTCAATCAACTTGTTTTTTATCTTGTTTAATCTTCTGGCTAAAATGTTGTGATTTAAGCCTGATATAGGGTGATAAGAGGAAGGTAAAGATGGGTCTTTTCCCTCCTTATATATTGGGAGTATTACAGCGCGTTGCCATGATTCTGTGATTTTCCCATCACTAACTACATTGCTAAAAAGAATGTACAATATAGGAATCATGTCACCCCACCCCCACCCCAACATATCCCACATATCAATTAACAGCCTGTTAGGACATGGGGTCTTTCCTCTCTTCATTTCTTTCAAGGTTTCTGCTATTTCCAGTGGGGTTATTTCATGCATTAATCCATCCGCTTTATCACAGTCTAGCAGTTCTTGATCTACATTTGCCAAATAATTCTTAATTTCCCCATCTCTAAGAATGTCTGTTTGCTTAGAAGAGTATAGAGTAGCATAATATGTTTCAAATACCTTTAAAATATCTGTAGTCTTGGTAAACTGCTGGGTAGTTTCTCCCTTATGGACATGATGGCCCTTATATAATCCTTTTGCCTCAACAATCATGCCGAAGCTCTAATACTTTTAGTGGAACTAGAGAAATATATCCCTTGGATTAGATCTTCTCATAATAAAACTCTTGCATCTTCTGCCCCTTGTATCTTCTGTTTTAGCTGCTGGCTCATAGCTTTTATATAAACTAGTCATTCCCTGGTTTTCTGTGGTACCTTTCTCAGCTCCCTATACCACTGTCTAATATATGCTTTTCTTTGGGTAGTGTCTTGTTGTCTGGTCTTAGAATTTCATTTTAAGTCTTACTTTACTATGTTCCCATGTCTCACCAGTGGTCTTAACTTTGCTGAGAATTATTGCTTGGATTAGCTCTTTTATTTCTGTCTTATACTGTTCATTGCCATCAATATATGCTATTGGGGATCTCCAATGCCTTAACCAAGAGCCAATACCCAGCTCTGATATAGTCAAAATTTGATGAGAGGTCAGACAAAATAAGTGGACCTAATGTCATGGTTCAAATGAGGTGGATATGTTCACCTGTTATAAAAATCTTGTCTCTTATTGACCATTTATTATGTCTAGTGGAGAAAAATGTATAGCCCCTATCTAGTAGGAGGTTCTCTATATTATTCCATGAATTCACCAATCCTACCTGGGATAACATGTCCCTAGTGCCGTTCTCTGCTCTTGAAAGTCTTCTGTCCCTTAGTCTTCCCTGCACCTCCTGATTGATATATAACTGATTCCAGTCCCTCCTGATTGGTATATATATCTGATTCCAGTCTCCCATTATTATGATCATGCTTTCAGCAAAGTAGATGATTAACTACAATAGTCCTATGGCCTCTTTCTATTCAACTCTAGGAGGTATACATAGTGCTATCTCTGTTATAGATTTTCCATATATGGTTCCTCTAATTCCTGAAAATCTCCCATATGAGTCCTGCACCTTTCCAAATACTTGTATGGGTAGTTGTCTCCACATTAAGAGGATTGCTCCTCTTCTTCTTGCTCCCTCATATGCTGCTTTGGTTAAAACAGTGATACCTCACCTATTCAGTTTCTGATGTTCATACAGTGAAAGATGGGTTTCCATTAATGCTAAAATATCTGCACCCTCCCTCTTGACCATGCCCAGAATATGTTTTCTTTTAATAGTGTCCATTAACATTCTTTAAGACTGGTCATTGTTTAATAATATGCAGCTCTCTTGGTTATCCCTCACCACTTAATTTCTTACTTTGACTCACTGGTGTTGGCCCTCTACCCTTCTGGGGATTCTTTTATTTTTTCAGGTCAGGTGTTCTCAGATAGACACTCACTTGTTAGCCAGTTATAGAATATTGTATTCAAACGTTTAGGTTTTGCATTGTTAACTAACATCTTGCTAGATTCTTTCCACGTCTAAAGTGTGAAACGTATTGGTTACTTGAGCACCACCCCATTTTTAAATTTCTTTTTACCATTTCCTTTTTAAAGAAACAAAAGTAAAAACAAATAAAGATATAACTCAGCACAACTATAAATCTGACAAACATATTGTCTTCCAAGGTGTGAGCTCAGTATGTTCATTATTGGCTCCCCAAACACATCTCCCCACTGTCCTTATGCAGGTTTGAGAAAAAGGGTGTCCTGCTGCATATTCAGTCCTTCCTCATGCTGCTCCTTGCTGCATGCTAATACTTTGCTCTTATGGTATCTTGTTTCACCTCCTGCTTCATTTCCCATATAGAGAAAAAGAAAAATGTTTGGGGCTTGTTTTGATTTAGCTGTTTGCTTTTGGATTGTTGGATTGCCATGGGTTTTGATTTAGCTGTTTGCCATTGGATTGCCATGGGTATCCACCATTTCTCACCGCAAAGAAGGTGAGCATATAGATGTAAAGCAGAAGGTGGGTTATGATACATTAGTATTCAAGATCCCCCCTCACATTATGAAAAGGAATAATTTAGAGTACTCACTACCTTGATGGAAGGGTACAGTCAGTCTTCCATTGATTCTTGACACTATTTCTGTTGGACTGTTCTTGCTTTCTCTTTTAAAATCTGGTGCTTTTTGAAGGGGGGAAGAAGTGGCCCAAATCATTTGCATGGTTATGCCCATTTTCCTCCTGAAGTGTTACTGGAAGTGGGGTCATCAATTCTGTTGCTTGGGTCTACCTTGTCTTCAGCCAATGCAGTCTGTCTTTTGGGTTTACTGTTGTTTTGGAGCCCCCCCCCCAGGAGGAAGATCTTACAGATGGATGGGTAGTAAATTCTTACTCTTACTTGCTTGTGCCTTGCCATATTTATAACTGGAATAAACACCTCTCTCCTTCTCCTAGTTTCTGGGGAATAGGGCAGTCCATGCACACTCTGGATTCACCACACATCCACTTTGTTCCTGGTTTCCACAGGATTCAACAAATCTGGTCTTTCAGTTTACAAGTCTCAAACTGAGCCAGGAGCTGCTGATTTGCTTGGTGGTTTACCATTTGCCAAGCCATTCTGTGGGCTCACTCTATTTTAATAGCATCCATTGGCACCTGGGTGCAGGCAGCTAGTTGCTGCCAAAGAAAACAACCACAATCTGCTCCTTCAGGAATCACACTTCTGCCTGGTTCTGTCCTGCTGGTCTTGCTGAAGCTCATCTAAAACATTTGTATAGGCTTCCATTGCTTCAGTATGAAAACACAACTGGTCTACTTCTTGTATGTTGCCCTGCATTGCCTCTGCATGATTACTAAGGACAGTTTCTGTTTCTTTTGCTTTTTCAGCAGATTCAGACATAATTTTTTCAAGCCTTGAATTATGATTTTTGATCTCTCCCAGTTCTTCTTTTAATACTTCTGGCACATGCACTTCATGGTCTGGTTTCTCCATGGCCAGGGGTGAAAGTAGACTGTCAGCTCTTTCTTGCTGGTCAGGTTTTGTGGCTCTCTTTTTTTCCTTCTCTGGGGTTCTGTCTTTTATGTACCTGGAGTTACCTTGTGTTTGAGGAGATAAATGGTCAATCTTACCCCCTCTCTTTTTCCACCCCTCGCATAGATCAGTTTATTTGCAGCATGTAAGGAGAGAGATGCTTACCCTCAGAGTGCCATACCAGAAGTCCGGTGTCTAAAAGTTTTAAGCTGATGGTTGACTAGAAGTGCAGTTTGTTTCTGACTGTCATGTGTGAGATGGTGCATGGTAATTTACAGCTTTTAAAGCTATCTTTTTTTTTTTTGTTTATAGTGCAGTTCTATGCTGACTATCTGGCAAAGCAAGGTGCATCTAGTCAAATCAGGAAGGCTCATTTCTAAGAACCATGCTAAAACTAGCTTGCCATATAGCAAGGATCTTTTGCACAAAACTTGTTATAACTAGGTTATTATTACTATTATTATTATTATTATTATTATTAATTTTTAGAACATAATCAGAACACTCAATAAATTGCAAACCATTAAACATTCTGCAGCTGTGTAACAGAGAATACTGTGAGTGATTTAGAATAAATATTGTTTTAAAATCTGTAGTAAATACTTCAAATAGAGCAGTTTACAATGTATCTTCTTTCACTACTATATATATATATGTATATATATATATATATATATATATATATATATATATATATATATATATGTGTGTGTGTGTGTGTATATATATATATATATATATATATATATATATATATATATATATATATATATATATATTTATATATTTATATGGATTCACTAAGGAATATCAAAATTCCACAATACCAAGACTCTGAATACCGATGACCAGAATCTCGAGATTGCTGAATCTCAAAAAAAGTGAATGGAGATTGCCGTACAGTGCGGAATGGGAACTTTGCTGTTCACTCCACTGTAGTGTGATCTCGGAGTTGGTATATTTAAGTTGCAGGGGGTATGGGGGGGCACAGGGCTTGCCCCCCTGCATAAATGTTAGTATAGTTGGTTTTGTGTTTTACTTTTTTTTTTTGTTAGTTCAAGATTCAACAATCTCGGTATTCTGGTCCTCTGTAGTCAACCCATATATATATATATATATATATATATAAATATATATATATATATATATATATATATATATAGATATATATATATATATATATAAATATATATATATATATATACAGACATTAGCAGGGGAGCAAGGCCATCTGCACAGCACAGCCCATTGCTGTGTGGCTGAGTCCTAACACCACACCACTCCCACATAATTCTTCTCTTTCCAAGGTTTATTACATTAGAAATGATGAGACGCACAGTGGTGCATCAGGTAGCAATGTTATCTAACAGCAAGAGGTTCTCTGGTTCAATTCTTGGCTGGGGTGCCTTCTTTGTGGAGTCTGCATATCTACCACATGGGGTCTATTTTATAACATCGAAGTTGTAAAACTTTGAATGTTATAATATGGAACCCACTGCATCAAAGGATGAAAATAGCGAAGCCCCAAAACATCGAATTCTTACCTAGGGCAAGATTTTGGTGGTGGCTTCGCTATTTCCTCCACAGTGTTGCGATAGTTACGGACCTTAGGCTTAGGGTGCAGGTTAAGGTAAGTGGATAGGTAGGAATGTATGTATGGTGTAGTGTAGGGTTGGGTTTTGTTAACTGTATGTGTGTGTGTATTAATTAGTTTGCTTGTGTATAGTTTTGTAGGGTATGTGTGCGATAGTTATGGACCTTAAGGTTAGGGTGCGGGTTAGGGTAAGTGGATAGTTAGGAATGTATGTATGGTTTAGTGTAGGGTTGGGTTTTGTTAACTGTATATGTGTGAGCATTAATTAGTTTGTTTGTGCATAGTTTCACAGGGTAAGTGTGCGATAGTTATGGACCTTAGGGTTAGGGTGCGGGTTAAGGTAAGTGGACAGATAGGAATGTATGTATGGTTTAATGTAGGGTTAGAAGTAGGGTTTTGTTAAGTGTATGTGTGTGGTTTATTTATTTTGGTGTGCTTGTGTAGTGTGTATGTTTCTCGGAACAACGGATTCTTTCCCTGGGAAAAACATTTGCTGTTCTGAGTGTTCGATGTTATCATATTTTGAAATACTGAGTTCGAGCTTATGGTGTTCGATATTTTGGAATTTCAAATATATGATATAGACCCACCACATATTCATGTGGGTTTTTTCTGAGTACTCCATTTTTCTCCTACACTCCAAAGAAATGCAATAGGTGGATTGGACACACTAAACTGGCCTTAGGTGTGAGTATGACCATGTGTGTGGTATGGAAGAACAACTGCAGTAGGGCTAGCTGCCCAACAGTTTGAACTCTGGCTCTAGAATCTGTTAATGTGACATGCTGGCCCTATGTGTGAAAACTAGAAAAGGGGGCTGATGAATGAAAAATATGGCCAGGATTCATGGTAATGCACTACAGGGCAGGGCAGTCTTTACACTGCATAGTAACACTACAATATTATGGGAAGTTAAAATGAATAACTAAGCAGGGATATGATGAGGGGAAGGCAGCAAGCTACGTTTAATGTAGAAAATATGGGACAGGATGATAAAGTAGCAACCTCAGATGAGTGGTGCAGAAGAGCTATGACAAAAGACAAAGGAGTGGTCTCATGTAGCATTGTGCAAGTGTATGACAATGCATACCAAGGCCACAGCAGATCAAATCAACACCTGCTGTGGCAGGCTGTTGCTAGCCACCCCCTACCAACAACATATGGCATATGTTAAAGACCTGTTATCTGGTACCCAACCAGCTAGACTTTTTGTTATAGTAAAGGGGGTAGAAAGGGGTATACAGAAAAGTGAAAAAGATGGTAAATAGCAAGCAGATGTATGCACAGAAGGAATGCATAAAAGAAAATCAGTTGGAAGAAAAGAAGGGGGACGGTGTTTTTTTTACATATATATATATATATATATGTGTGTGTGTGTGTGTGTGTGTGTGTATAAATATATAAATAAATAAAAAAATATATATATATATATATGCAAAGAGCGAGAGAACAAGAAAGATGCAGTTGGCATGCACAAGTGCAGGGTTAGTGGGTGTAAGGGAGATACCCCCTGCAAAAAATGTTTAATTTACTATTGTTTAATTTTGAATAGGTTTGTGATTGAGCAATTGTACTCGATAAATTCAGGTATGATATTTTGTATTTTTGATGAGAGAACCTCTACACACAAACACACACACACACACACACACACACACACACACACACACACACACACACACACACACACACACACACACACACACACACATATGTACTAGTATTTATTGAACATATGTTCAATAATTTCAGTTGTTCATATTCTTTTCCGTCCATCCTCCTGATGGCTTTAGTGGACTTCTGCTAGATTCTTTCCAGTTGTTTCATGTCCTTTTCTTTATAGGGTGTCCATAATGGAATAAAGTATTGTACACATGGACTCACCAATGTACAACCTTTCTGTCCATGGAAATTGCATCCCACTAACTATATCTAAGCACTTTCCTGGCTGTTCCAGATGTCTTCTTTGCTCATGTTTAATGTTCCGGCTGGAATGACAAAAACTCCTTGTTCCCTTCCAGGCACTGTCCTTTAACTTATAGGATCCTTTCATATTGTTGGGTATAAAATGCAGAATCTTGCACTTACCTGTACTGAACCTCACATGCTATCTATTTAGTGTCCTGTAAAAGACTTCCAAGTCACTTATCAGGCATTTTGCACATTCAGGACCATGGTCTTGTTTTCTTTTTTGTGACCTGAAAAATGGTTCAGGCTGTTAGACTTCCCCACCCTGATATATCAGATTCAGATATGTTAAATGCTGAAGACCTCATCACTGACCCTTCTGTACGCCACTGGTAAACTTCCTCAACTTCGACAGCCTCCTCTAATCATGATCCTTGGAGTTCTTCCTCACAGCCATTTGTTTACCCAGTTTATAAACTTCTGCCTAAGCTGTCACCCTTTTACCTGCCTTTAATATAGAATCAAGTCACAGGCATTACTAAAACCCAGACAGATCACATTTACTGGTACTCTCACATCTAGCTCAGGTTTTACCTAGTCATAATATGGGAAAGTGTTTGATTGTCTACTCTTCTTGGCTGTGAAGCTTTGCTGTTTTGAGTTTTGAAGCAGCGTTCCTTTAGAAATGCCCCAAGTCTTTCTTCCAGTATCTTGTCCATCATCATCCTGCCTACAGAAATAAGGCCAGGTGGCCTGTAGTTGCCGGGACTTGGCCTTCTACTCCCTCCCCTATGAGCAAAGGAATTAATGAAGCTGTTCCTTTTTATGCGGTACTCCTTGTGGCCAGAAATGTGTTAAAGATTTCTGTAAGTGGTTCTTACAGGATATTTATTAGGTTTTTATATAGTCTGACCAGTATCTCATCTGGGCTGTGCACTTTGTCCTTTTTCAGTTGAATAGTTCTTTTTCTACCCTCTCCTTCATCTGTCTCTCACCTCTCTGTCTCTGTCTTCTACCTCTCCCAGCATGACACCTCTCAACTGTTCAGATTTTCGCAGAATATCCAGATTTTTTTGGTCTATTTCTCATAACAAATGTGGTTTTCTAGCAAATCACTGAGGATTGAAGTCACTAGGTAATGGCATATGTTTGAGTTTCAGACTTCATATCCTATTGAAAAATGCATGTCGGTACAAATCCTGTTATTTGAGCAACTTACTAAGTTTATAACAGCAATATTTAAAAGCTGTCCCTATTTTTGAGCCTTTTCCCCCAATTATTTTCAGCTTTGTCCAGATTTCTTGTGCTAAGAGGTTGTGAGCTGTGCATGGTACTCTTTTTATTTTGTGAGTAATGAGATGAAGAATGTGTGCAGTAATTCATCAATAGCCTTGTTCATAGCCTCCCTTCTATTCTCGGTCAGCCTGTTCAGGCTGATGTCCACCTTCTTCTTCTCTGGGTCATACCTATATACTTTTGATGCACGGTTAAAAATAGGAATTTGAATGCACAAATAAAATATTAATTGTAATGATCATGGTAAAGTCATTAATACTGCATATAATACTGTGGGGTACTACCACACCCCACTATTTCCTTCAGAGATCATAAGGAATTCCGTACTGAAGTACTACATCTGCAGATTAGAGAGAACCCTATTATAATGAGAGATTTTATTCTTCTACCTAAATGATAGGATTAAACTCAAGCAATAGTATTATTCAACTCCTCATTAACTTGACTAACAACAACAAACTAGAGCAGCTGGATAAAACCCTTACAAGATGTTGGAATATGTTAGTTAACAGTAGCCAACAACCTAGGCTGCTTGTGCCCTCTGCATCATGCTATCCCATCTCTTGGCTCTCCTGACCATGGCACTGCTCTGTTTAATCTTAGGACGTTGGGAAACTTGATTCTTAACAAAACTACATTCCATGACTGCATAAGATGAGACTACCTAACAACTGCAATGCACTTGTGCTTACAGACTGGAATAAGTTTCTACATCCTATTATTGAATAACCAATGAATAATGTCTATAAGCCACTTAACAACTGCATTCTCATACATATTCTGCTATTCTGTAGAGCCAAAGATTACAGTTATGAGATGTCAGTGCACTCAGTTCTGCAGTCCAGTGTTTCATTCCCTTTGCCTCCACTTGCATACAGTATGACTCTGTCACTTAACCAGGCCATTCTCCCTATAGGATTTACCCAGTTAATAAATGAGTGACATAAATATACCAGTAAATCTGAAAACAAACCCATAGTGGTGAAATTACAAAGTCAGTAAGAACTACAATACAAAAAAAAAAAATTCTGCCAAACTGACAAATAAATCCTTGTCGATATAATAAAAGTAAACTAAATAAAATACTGAAACTTCTAACAAAATCCATCAAAACTTCAAGGTCACCCTACTAACAAAGACTTATATAAAAAGTAGAGAGTAGCAGCGGCTCACTATTTAATCACATTAGGAAACTTGGAGTGGACAGAGCCAAATATAGCCTGTAACATTTATTATAATGTCTTGTCTTCAGAAATGTTACTGATTAATTGAATTACTGTATTTTTCTGTTTGACTTGATACTGAATTTGGCTGCTCTCACTTCATTCTCATTACCCCAGTAAGTATTTGAAAATCATACACCACATCCTTATAACTGTTAGGCTTCTATCTCCATGAACTGCATTCAGTCAGCTTCCACAGGTTCTCATCATTCTAGAATCTCAGTGGAAGAGTGCCTTGGAACCACCTTATATAGTTTTGTTCATCCCACTAATCTGGCTAACCTTAAGAGGAAGACAAAAAATAGAACATGCTGAATAAAGATGTATATGATGCATAGTTTATCAGTGCAGTGTACAGCAACAGACAAAATTAAATGACACTATGACACCATAAACCAGAAGCAGCAGTCAGATTAAGAGTATGAGAGCTGAAGTATGACTTATAAAAAGCACATACCAGGCCTAAAATGCTTCAGTTCTTTACCTAAAGACTTAAAGAACTTCAGCTCTGCATTTAATACAATAATTCCAGGACTTCTTCATTTCAATCTATCCCAGCTTTCCATTCCTGCTTCCATCTGTCAATGGATCACCAATTTTCTAACCAGTAGGAAACAGCAATGAAACTGGGGACATTTACATCTAGCTATCTCACGATCAATACAGGTGCCCCCCAGGGATGTGTGCTCTCCCCACTGCTATTCTCCCTCTACACTAATGACTGCACCTCTAAGAACCCCTCTGAAAAACGTATTAAATACACAGACGATACAACTATCATTGGGATCATCAGGAATGGTGATGAGTCTGCATACAGATGGGAGGTTGAGCAGCTGGCCCTTTGGTGTAATCAGAATAATCTGGAACTGAACACTCTTAAAACTGTGGAGATGACAGTAGACTTTAGGAGTGGTACTACAATATTATCCCCCTCTTTATATTTAATACTGCTGTGTCAGTTGTGGAATCCTTCAAGTTTTTGGGATCTATAATCTCCCAGGACTTGAACTGAGAAACCAATGTAGGGTCCATCATAAAAAAGGCACAGCAAATGTATTTTCTGTGACAGGTGTGGAAGTGCAACCTCCCACAGGAACTGTTGATTCAGTTCTATACAGCAGTCATTGAGTCTGTTCTCAGCTCATCCATAACAGTGTGGTTTGGACCTCTGTCTAATCATAACAAAAATAGGTTACATCGAATAGTCAGATCTGCCAAAAATATCATTGGTGCTAGTTTTCTCTTCTTACAGGACCTGTACTATTCCAGAGTCATGAAAAGGGCAGGAAAAATCATCACTGACCCTTCACATCCAGGCCACCATCTTTTTGAACTATTACCATCAGCCAGGTGATATAGATCAATATGCACCAAAACAAGCAGATATAACAACAGTTATTTCCCCACAGGCCATCAAGTTCATAAATGGTTAACGCAGCTTATTAGGTTAAAGTATTCTTCTTCCCAAGCCTCCAAGGATTCTGCAGTATTGTTTACATATTGTTAATACTTGTTTCTTTCAGAATTTATTTCAGTATTTCTTGCACTAAGTTGCACTTTGCACCTTGTATGTATATGTATATATATATATATATATATATATATATATATATATATATATATATATATATATATATATATATGGATCTATCTTACAACGTCGACAAGTCAAAAGCGCGAAAACTAAATCACCGACACCACATAACCGACATTTCACAAACACGAAACCTCACATGCCCGACACACCATAATCCCGACAAGCAACAAACAAAACAAATCCCCGGTCCAAATGCACACACACAACACAAGCACACCAAAATCCTTACAAACCAACACTAAACCTCACATACACAACTACCTACAACCTTAACCCAAACCCTAACCCTAAGGTCCGCCACTATCGCACACTCACCTAACCCGCCTAACCCTAACTCACTTAACCGCCCTAACCCACAAACTATCACAGTCGCACACTTACCTAGCCCGCGCCCTAACCCTAACTCACTTAACCCGCCCCTAACCCACAAACTATCACAGTCGCACACTTACCTAGCCCGCGCCCCAACCCTAACTCACTTAACCCGCCCCTAACCCACAAACTATCACAGTCGCACACTTACCTAGCCAGCTTCTAACCCTAACTCACTTAACCCGCCCCCAACCCACAAACTATCACAGTCGCACACTTACCTTACTCGCACCCTACCGTCCGTCACTACCGCATACATCCACAGCCTTTTCCCATGTCGATGTTCTCAGCGTCGGGGTTTTGATCCGTCGGTCTTCTCCGTTTTTGATCTTCTGGCGTCGGTGTTCTCGCTGTCGGCGTTCTGACTTGTCGACGTAGTCAGATAGAACCATATATATATATATATATATATGTGTGTGTGTGTGTGTGTGTGTGTGTGTGTACTTTCTGTCTTGTTCTTAATAGTTGCATGCATGTCATTTGTCTTCTTCTTAATAGTTGTATGTAGGTCATTTATGTAATTCATACTTGGAGAGTCACTGAAACTGGAGTCAGATTCCTTGTATGCATCCATACTTGGCCAATAAATGTGATTCTGATTCTGATTCTGATTCTAAAGAGTCTGTAATAAGCTTTTCTTTGGCATCTATGTCAAGTCAGCTCAAGAAAGTAAAATAAATTAATTTAAAGTCATGGATATGGAGCATACTGTCCACACTGCTTATCTGGACTTCAACAAAGCCTTTGCTTTAACACTATCCCCAATGCTGGAATTTTTGACAAACTCTCTCAACATTAACCTATACATAGTTCACTGCACTGGTAATTGGCTTTCTAACAGACTCCATAGTATTAAGGTTGTGGTATTTGCTCAAGACAGAAAAATGTCATCAGCGATGTCCCACAGGGATCTATCCTGAGGCCTCCTCTTTGGCATATATTTCTGTGACATAAAAGCCAATATCAAGTGACCCTGGATAACAAAGATTGCTGATGATTGCAGCCTGGGAGTGGTTATCAAATCCAATTCTGATACTCAAATTCTTCAGAAAAGGTGATCCATTCAAGTTCTTGGTGTATTAGTAATGGGCTTATCCTCAATACCAGGAAATGCAGCATAGTTTCCTTTGGTAATTCTAGCATCACTACTGCTTACCATATAGATAACATTTTATGATCAATGCGGACTTGGATACACATGTTGATAGCAGACTCTCCTTTCATCACCACAGCTCTGTGGTGGTTAGAAAGCCCTCCTGCCTTGCATCACTTATCCTTTGCAGTATCTCCTAAACATCCACAGAAATTATAGTTCCCACTTTATTTATTCCTTAAGTGGCCTGTCATTGAATATAATACATCCTTTAACATACACCTTACTAAGCACCTAAACCATTTTGGGAGACCTCAGTGTTTCTTCATCAAAAAGATTTCGGGTCTCAGTACCCTTAAGTACTCTGACAAACTAAAAACCTTGCCTCTCTACTCGGTGTCATACAAACTCCTGTGGGATGATTTCTGATTAGCCTTCCATGCTACGAATGACCCAGCACTCTTTGAACTCCTTTACCTGAATAGAACCAGTCATAAAGTAAACACCCTTTCTAAAGACCTAGATCTGTACTATCACCTCAACAACCCCAGACAGCATGATATATACCTACCCCAACATATTCTCTGTTTCTAGAACAGGCTGCCTTTACCTATCATGCAGAGTACCTCCCTACCATCCTTTAAAAACTGATCTGAATGACTGGATGGGTAATCACAAATTTCCAGTGGGAGTATATGGAGGACATTATTAGTCTCCCACCCACACTGGGTGACATGGCTCAGCTACTTGCTGGTCTTCTTGACCAGTAAATGGAGTAAGATTAACCTATGAAACAAGCAAAACAACAATTCCACTCAGTCAAACATGCACTTTACTAAACATTGCAGTACTTTCATCTTATTAAAATGCTACTAAGACATCTCCAAAACAGGTTTTATTAGAAATCTACTTCCTTATAAAATATTTACTATAATCATGTGAGTAGAATCAACCAGTCATGTTAGACATATACATAGTGTGAAAACATGTTTGAAAAAGTTGTGAAATGCTTGAAAACCTCACAAATCCAAAGCATCATTTGTGAAAAAATAAAATGCATTCTAACATAAAACAAAAAAATCCTTTGATTATATTTGTTAAGGAACATTTTATAAATAAAAGTGTTATTAAAAGCATATTGCTTATTGTTTTTTTCTTCTTCTTCTTTTGCAAGTCATTTAGTTTAAGTTTTACCTGTTGTTTTCTTCTTTTGCAAGTCATTTAAGTTTTGCTTAAAATATCAGTTTAATATAAAATTTTTAGTTGTTCAAGTTTTTTAAGCATTTTTTTCATTCTGAGTAACAAAGGAAATATTATTCTGATTGTTTGCATGCCTCCCAACTTTCAGATGAGAGGAAAAGGGAAGAAAACCATGGGCAGTCTGGAAAAACTAATTAGCATAGTAAAGAAATGCGGATCTGGCCATTAACTTATTAACACCTATCATCAGTCAGATAATTTTTACATTCATGACTGCCTGCAGGCTGGATCTCAATTTTGGTTACAACTGTGAGACAGAAGAAA
This sequence comes from Protopterus annectens, assembly GCF_019279795.1. Lineage (NCBI taxonomy): Eukaryota > Metazoa > Chordata > Ceratodontiformes > Protopteridae > Protopterus > Protopterus annectens. The sequence goes on along the minus strand of NC_056743.1, from coordinate 215,051,831 downwards.
CATTCAACAGGAGATTTTTTTTCATCTGAACAAAAAAAGCATCTTTTTGTATTCTTTGCTCAGCTGAAGTCATTTTCTTGGATTTAATATGCTTCATCACAGCACTGAATACCACAAATTCAGTAATGTGATTACATTTCAGCAGAGCAGAAGCACTCTGTATCATCTACATTTCAAGTGTTATCAACATGAATGGGGCAAGGCAGAGCACACGGCTAGCAGTCCATGTTGGCTCTGGCAATGTACAGCTGTTTAAATGCATTCTAAGAGGCTCTACAATGCTATATACTGAAGTGTATATATGAATATTAGAGGACTCAGACAAGAAAAGTATTCCATGGCATACACTTCCTTCTAGAAGTTAATTATAGTAAAATTTCCTCATACAGACTAATCATGTTATTGGTGTCAGAAATATAAGAAGAGAACAAGTTTCTTTTTAAGTCATTTATCACTTTGCGGTGGAGAAATATAATTCACCATTTAAAAGTCATTCATTTTTTGATTAAAATCACCATTAAGTTTTTTACTAGCATTAGCTATAAGCATTTTGATCTTTTCTGAAAAGATGGTCTAACTACAGTCATCATAAAATCATTTTTTCTGGGTGTGTTTTCCCTCTGCACCTTTCCATTATCAGACCTCCTCCTAATGATCTCAAGCCCATTTGTTCTGCAGCCATTCAGAATGTCTGCAGTGTGAAGGTTAGAGTCAGCTGGAAGGGTCTGTCCTGCAGGAAGCCATGGAAGTATTTTGTGCCCTCACTCACATCTGGGCCTAGGATTGCCAACTGTCCAGAATTAAGGGACACTGTCACTGACATTGAAGAACATAAGAATATCTTTGATTGAGCACAGTAATATTGTACAATAATCCCCTTAAGGGGAGATTAATGCACATTTCTACTTTGCCCGCATTGTGCCTTCATGTACATGTCCAGAATTTTTGACATGAAAAGTTGACAATCCTAAGTCTGGTCTTCTACTATGAAATATCAAAAGGCACAAACTCTACCTTCTGAAACACTGAAAAATAATGCCAGAAAAACTGTAGAGAAAAAAAACTACATTTTTTGCAGTGGGACAAGTTATCCTACATAGCCTTTATAAACTTTATAGATAATAAGAAAAAAAATAGCTGCTTTTTGGTTGGGTCTCCGTTTGGCCTGAGGAAGCCTATGTGGTGAAAGCGCGTGCCGTTTTATAATATTAAACTATTTTATATATTTTTTTCGTTTGGACTATCTTTTGGTGAAGTGAATACTGACCTATACTATGGACTGTGTGTATAATTCCACGTTGGTGATTTGTCTTACTACCACAGAGGAAGATAAGCCTGACCTGATCTGATATTGAGCATATTGCACTGCCAGTTTGGTCTCCTGTATGTTTTTGTTTGGTTTTATAGATAATAAGTTCACAGTCCCATCAACTAGAAAAATGGAGAAATCTCCCAAAAGAACTGAATCATTAATGGCACAAAGTCAGAAAATGCACTGGCAATAATTTCCAATGGGAAACAATGGTTAGTGCACTGACTATCGAGGCTTTTTCCTGCAGGCAAATGAAGCTTGAGGAATGATGAGGAATGTCACCCCAACCATATGTAGGAAGGCCCACATCTGATTATGTCATAATCAGATGTGGGTAGGGTTGCCACCCCTCCGTTTTTTTTCTGGACTATCCAGAAATCAAACTGATTCTCCAGTAGTCCTGAAAACACTGTACAAACTCTGGTATTCTGTTTCAAAAAGGAAACTGACTATCGGAGTTTGTAAATCTGCTGATTTACAATGCTTTTTTTTACAAAAAAGCATAGTAAATCAGCCAAAAGCAGCCAACAAGAACGGAAAAAGAGGGCATTCCTTGCCGAGTGATGTCATTGTGACATTACAAAATGGGCGGAATGTGGGCGGGAGAGGGGTGGGATTGGCGGAGTTATTGGTGATGTGAGGGGCATGGCTTTACTCCGGTTTTAGCCACAATAAAAGGTGGCAACCCTAGATTATGTAAGCAATCAGAGTGTTTCCATTTTAGGTCCAAACACCTTCCCTGATAGCTAATGCAAGTGTCCACCTTGCCACATGGGCCTACCTTGCACACCCTGTTGTTGCAAGTGCTTCCATCCAAACACTAATGAAGGTTACTGTCACCAATTCAGTAAGTCAAGCCCATTTCTCTGTACAATGGTATGACTTTATCACCTGCAAGTCTCCATTTGCATGTAGCAAAGCAGCTAACCTGATCACCAATCTCTTCCCCAGGGTAGATAAGAAGACAATAGCTACTTACTCCTACTCCCCCATGCCTGGCTCTTCGAGTACCTGAGCCACAAATCAGACTCAGATCACTTGGGATGTAGGCACAACTACAAGAAATTCTCTTACTGCAAGGTCAATTGGAAAAACAATGGAAGCTGTGTGCACACCAATTCAGTTTATTCTTCACTGCAAGAAGAATAGCTATGAAGTCTGAAAAAGTACAGTCTGGCAGGTTTCTGCATTGTGAAGATAGAAAGGCTTGATGGAATTGAATAACTTACTTTTCAAAAGAGTGAAAAAAGGCCCTGACTATATGGAAAAGAGGGATGAAGCCATGACAACAGCTCTCATTACCACTCCAGTGGTTTGGGTGCTGGAGAAACCAGGCAGGGGGTTAGACTGAATGGCAAATGTCAGTTTGTCCTTTCCTGAGAAAAGGAGAGTGTTTATGCTCATGATTTCAACAATCCTTGAAGGAGATCAAAAAAGAACCATTTGAAATGTTGGAACCTGCTTTAGTGATTCCCATAATGCTGAGACTGAATGGCCAGAAAAGAGACTAGTATATAATAAATTTGAGATGGCCAGTTCTCTGAATATTCCCTTTTCACTGAGGTACAGTGATCGCAGAGTTAGTATATGTAAGTTTGCAGTGTGTGGGAGTCTTGCCTACCTCATGAGGTGTGTATGGGGCTGCATTCCTGCAAAAGAAAAGGTTTAAAGGAGAAGAGAGATGTTCGATATTTGTTATTCTCCTGCAGAATCAGTAGAATTTTTTTCTGTCTGTTGGCACTCATTATTATAAGTGCCAACATTTCAGTAGGATGCCAGATCAGAGACTGTTACGAGGTTCACAAGGTGGACTGCTAATAGCTCAGCAGCAGGGGGAATAAAGCTGACATCATGTCTTATGGTGTACGTGATGTCATGGCTAAGTCCAGTTATGCCCCCTTGTCCCCTTTGCATGCCAAAATTCCAAACCAATATACCTTCTTTCTAGTTCTTACCCTCCAAAAGGAGGTGGGTATTTCACTAGCTGATGACCCAAGGACAGTCTCTCCCTGGAAGGTGAGGGCCCATCTGCTGGGAGAGATACTGCAGGAGTCTGCTATTCCCAAAAGAAGGTAAATAACTGGTCACTAGAGGAGGAGCAAGGGCAAATATGAGTGGTGGAGATAATACACTCCCCCATACAACACAAAAGAAGAAGAGGAAAATGTCAAAAGACCAGCAAAAAGAGAGAAAGCTGCATCCTTTATTCTTTACAGAAACCATGTTTCAATGAAAACTAGTATAGATGCTTATGTTATTGAGCTAATAAATAAGACAAAGACTATGAATTGGTGAGCTGCATGAGTCATTAATAAGTGACAGAAGACACTGTGTTATAATAATATGATCAAGCAATGGGTAGTTTGTTTTAGAGATGCAGACTTGATCTTATGTAAAGTAATGGATCTCTACAAAGTGAGCAAAACTGTAAGTATAAATTAAAAGAAATTAAAAAGGAAATGGAAGATTGTAAGATAAACTGTGAGACAAACGATAAAATGAAAGTGAAGCCTAGAATGATCATGTACAATAACAGTAAAGACAACAAGAAAGAAAGAAAACTGTGTAGTGTGTACAAAGTATGTACAACTGAAACTCAGGGGACATGTACTACCTGCAACTATACACATAAGGAGAGGAAGTGTTCAGCATTTAACCATCCTTATAGAGGCTGTGGTAGAAAACATAGCTTTACTCAGATTACTTTTCTGCAACTCTTACAGCCATTATGCTCCCAAATTTTGTACCTTATTGCGTCTCCTCATACTGCAGTTATTTCCTAAACTCTTACTTTCCCTCTTTCTCTTACACCCCACCCCTAACTACAGTTCCTCCTCTCTTCATTTATCCTCCTGCTCATTTCTATAACTTCTCCCTTTATATCTTTATCATTTTTAAGCTACATTCTACTTGTCTGTATTTAAATTATTGCAAAACTGAAAAACACCCCAGTTTAATATTTTCCCTGCAGCCATCATACTATAAATACATGAATTGTTACAGTATGTTATTTCTCTATTCAATAATTAACCAATTTATGATAATTTCTCTCTTGATTTTTGTGTTAAAACATTATGTTCATATAAGAAATATTTGAAAAAATATTTAAAAATAATGTAAAAAAACTCAAGTATACATGTTTTTAACCCTGTAATTATAAAGGTATATCACTGTAATTTAAATGAGGAGCTTTTCTCCCTGGATGTCTGCTGAAAACTGTTTTTGCCCAGTCGGACTTTTCCTGGTCAATTAGGGTTGCCACCTATCTGTTTTTTTCTAGATTATATGGAAATCAAATTGATTACACAAACTCCAGTATTCTGTTTTAAAAAAGGAAACAGCCTATCAGAGTTTGTTAAATCGGCTGATTTACTACGCTTTTTTACAAAAAAGCATAGTAAATCGCCTGAAAGCAGGCATTCGGAACAGAAAAAGAGGAAGTTCCCTGCCAGCTGATGTCAGAGTGATGTCACAAAATGGGCAGAATGTGGACAGGAGAGAGGGCAGGAATGGGCGGGGTTACTTGTGATGTGAGGGGTGTGGCCTTAGTCTGGTTTTAGCCACAACAAATGGTGGCAACACTATGGTCAACAAAGACAAACAAATAATTAAAGTAAAACTTCATTTTATAATGATATATAGAAGAAAAACATCAGATTGTTACACATAATATGCATGTTGTTGAGACAAAACAGGAAAAAAGCAAAGCCTGCAGCAGTTATGGTATGCACTATAAAAATGAAGAGTTGATTCTGTATAAGATCAAAAAGTAAAGACATAGGGCATCAAGTTACTTAGTCAGAATGGTAAGAAAAGCTCAGAATTAATAAACAAACCCTGGGATTCAGAAAAAGCTGCCACCTGCAGTAAGCCCTAATGTGGCCTGTTTCCACTGGCAGTAGCTCTTTCTGATTCACAGACAACTCTACAGCAGTGTTTCTGTCAAGAAAAGCATTAAAGAACAGGCAGTGGTAAATGAAAATGCCATTACAATGATGTTACCTGAGTCACTCATTTATGAGAGTATTTATTTATTTATTTTATTTAACATTTATTTTACCAGGATAAGTCCAACTGGACATCATGTGTCCTTCTTCAGTGGAGTCCTGGGGAGAAAAGCTCCAGAGAAATAACAGTGTACATAGATGCTTTAGATAACAATAAAACTGGCATACAAGATAAGAGAAACAATGAAGTACAAAAAACAATTATGTAGAACAATAAGATACTCAGGATAGTACCATTATTTACAATATATACAAAAAAGTACATTTCAGGTGAGAGTATAATGAATGCATTAAAGGCTTCAACGGGTCACTTACATATGGAAAAGTGGGTCTTCAAGGGGGGGTCTTTGCAGTTGCAGAGAGGGTTAGTATTGAGGTGTAATTTAAGAAGGCCTTTTAAAGTCCAGAGGGCAATCATAAGGCTGTGCCCAGGACAAAAGTCATACTGTTTGTGACAGAGTAGGTCATATTGCTGTATATACCGGGAGAGATGGCCATAGACAAATTTTCAAAATGTTATCTAGTGTTGGGAGTGTGGGTGGACTGGGTAAGGTTTGTTTGCAGGAGAAATGGTTTAATTATTGCCATTTTTCAAACTGTGAGCATTGCATTCTTGGAGAGACATAGGATGAAGATATGCACTATGGAAAGTGTCAAATATTCCCTACAGTGGAAGATAGACCAGGGGAGAATGCTGCCACTCCCACTGGGGAGTCGATTTTAATTTCTTTTTTTTTTTTTATTTGAGGGTGTTATCTATGTTTCTTTGCTTTATAAGTTTGAAGTAGAAAGGGAGCATAAAGAGAAGTGGGGATGGGGGAGGGTGAGTAGGAGATGCTGAGGGAAAGAACAGGGACAGAGATGTTATTGGGGTTCAAAGTGGTTTTCCCACAAGGGATGAAGCTTGAGAAGTTGGAGTCTGGTGGTGTTTTTTGCCCTGTTATGGAACTTACGTACTTACAGAATTTTTTAATGGAATGAAGGAGGTGAGCTTGTTTAGTCTTTAAAAGGGTAGACTTATGTCTTTTGACAGATTGCTTATCTATGTTTCCTAGTGTTAAAACAGGTTTACCTTTGAAATGTTGAAATGCAAATTGTCGAAAGACAGTTGTGCGGAAGTACGTTTTCAAGTTTTGGGATAGCCAAAAAAAATGCATTGAATATGCAACGAGCGAATGCACATTGACATTCACTCATTGCAGATTCGGCATTTTGGGTGCGGAGTGCACTATAATGGGGATCAGGAAATGGACCCCTTCCCCACTGTAGTGCGACCTCAGAGTTAAAATAATAAAGTAGGGGGGTGGGGGGTGCAGGGGGACTTACCCCCCCTGCATTACATTGTGTGTTCGACATCTGAGTTTGAAACTCAGTGAATCTGCTGTTCGATTTGCTGAGTTTCGAAGTTCAGAAACATTCGACAATCTGGAATCGGCTTTTTGGTTCACCCAACTGGCTGTTTGAAAAGCCGATTTTCAATGTTTCAAAGGTAAACCATTAAAACATGGGAGGAGTTTTCTAAGGAGGAGTTGGATTACCATTTATGCATGGTTTTCCTCTAAGCTTGAGGAGGTGTTTAAGTTTATTTGTAATCCAGACAGAATCTGTGTGTGTGTGTGTGTGTGTGTGTGTGTGTGTGTGTGTGTGTGTGTGTGTGTGTGTGTGTGTGTGTGTGTGGGGGTTGTTTTGAAAGCTGTTGTATTTTGGGGAAGAATTTGCATTGCATTTGTAGAAGAGAAGATTTGCAGGCTTATTGGGGTTGTCTTATGATAGGCTGGGGGACTGTGAGAATGATTCTAGGTATTTTTTAACTTGGTGATGTTACTAGCAGATTGCAGTCTGAAAGCCTTTAGGGTGGAAATGAGTTTGATGGACATGTTGGAGATGGTAAAAGGTATGGGGCAGTGGTCACTGATGATTGGAGAGAGAATAGAGATTTTAGTTATTTAGGATGACGTGTTTGCAATTATGAGGTCAAGAGTAGAATGCTTTTGTCAAAATTGGGTCTTATTGGTTGGGTAAGTCATTCAATTATATCCAAGTTAGCCTGAATGTGGGATATGTCAGAGGAGTGACAACTGAGAAACCAGAGATTGAAGTTTCAGAAATGAGGATGTCACTACATTCAGATATGAAGTTTAGAATGGTGGATAAAAGGGTGAAGAATTTTAGAATGGAGGAAGGGTGGACACAGGATGAGGCTGGATAGAGGGGATTTTTATTGTGGGAGGGAAACTTTATAAGGAACCAATTTAGTTTTGAGTGTGAGCTGGCACTGGCTTGGATAATAGCTGTGGGTTTAAGATTGCTTTTGTGGGGGATTAATGTTCCTCGTCTTTTAGTTTTAACAAATCTACTCTCTAAGAGGCGGTTATGAGCTGGAGGTTGATTCAGAAGGTTTGGTTCACTAGGTCTTAGCCATGACTCAGTCATAGCAAAATATGTAGTTTGTGTTGTAATGGTAGCACTCAGGAAAATTAATAAGGAGGAATTACAGTGAATGGAAAGTGTCAGTGTAATTAAGAAATAAAGACAGTTATATGAGCGCTTAGTAGCCAGTATTAAAATTTGGATTAGACTCTCATTCTCAATATGTTTTGATAGAGGTACCACACAAGGGTGCCTATTTTCCATTAATATTTGCTCTCTGTTTGGAGCCCTAAATTACCAGGTTGCAAGCATCAACTTCAAAAGGTTATTCAGAAGGTAGTAGCAGGCCTCATAAAATATCCCCTTACATGGATGATCTTCTTGTTTACCTAACTGACTCTGAGAAGGATATGTCCCTGTTGTTTCATAAGCTTAAACTCTTAGATGGTCATTCTATATAACAAATTTGTGTTAAGCTTAAAAGCTACATAAATATGATTTGTCTGAGCAGGGGAGAAACCTAGATTTTAGGGGCAACTTTTCACCTTTCCATTCTATCATGGGATCTTTGTTTATAAGACGTTGAACACTATAGCAAAATCCGTTCTTATTTGGAAAGATGGCATGAATTTTAAGCCAGCGGACCCACTTGTTCTGTATAATTAACTTGCCATAAGCAGGAATGGTCTTAGGTCAACTGGTGCCCTAGGCAAAAGGGCTAAACATTACCCTCCACCATACTACCTGGTGCCCCCATCCTGGTCTACCTTCACCAAATAAATACGGGAAAAGTGACCCTACTAGAGCGACACCCTTGGCAGCCACCTAGTTGGACTATGCCTAAGGCCGGCTATGGCCATAAGAAGAGAGAATCAGTTACACCTTCATTCCAAGATTATCTCAGCCATAGTTATGCCACTCATTTGGCTTTTCATGTTACAGGTACTTTTAGTTGGTCTGTGGACATTTTTCTGTAGGTAATTCCAAGCACTGGAGAGAATGGAGCTAAGAATTGATTTGCAAGTTGAATCATTGTTCCATTTTAAAGTACTGAGAACAGTTAATAAATGATGATGAATTGATCAGCTAGGACTCCCTCAAGGATAAATATGCAGTCCATGAAGACTTCTAAATTTTTATGCACATATAATAAGCAAATTAACAAAAAATAACTAGCTTTACTTTAATAAAAAAATCTGATTGGCCTCCTTGAATTATCTAGTTCATATACAACATCAGGAAGAATACTTATGGAAGAGGATCATTAGTGCAATGCTTGAGATATTACTCATTCCTAAGAGAATCAATATACTGAAAAAGTATAGAAAAGTATAACAGAAGAGTATAGGTTAATGTTGAAGAAATATAGACACCAGTTGGCATAATGGTTAAGGTCTTCAACTTTCATTTACAAGGTATAAAGTTCGATCCTGACCTGCCGCCAATGCCTATATGGAGTTTGCATGTTCGTCCTGTGTCTCTGTGGATTCCTTCCACCTCTGAAAAACATGCTGAGTGTTTCCATCTCAAACTCACTAATGAATGAAGCTACGGGCAACAGCACATATTCTACATGGTACTGTATAGGGGGAAGTATTGCATAGACCATCCTTTGGGCATCTACTGTGGTGCACAGTATCCTCAAGACAGGATAACATAGATCACAGACTGCACACCACTCAGTGGTGTAAACTATGGCTATAAGCAATTCGTTTATGTTGACTAATGTTGCCACAGTGGGCATGAGTAGTTACAAGTGATAAGTGGGTTGAGGGTCTGGCCTACTCTGACCTACACCAGGGACACATGCTAATGATGAGAGGGATGTATGTGCCCCTATTGCCAGAGTGTGCCTACTGTGAATCCCAGCAGCACTGGTTCAATAAACTACTGGCCATCAGGGGTCCAGTTGCCCAGCCTGGGTTACCTGGGAATGCTCTGGTGAGTGAAAGCTGGACGTAAAACCAAACATGAACTGAGAATTTCTACACTTAATGTAGGTTCACTGACAGAATGCAGCTTGGAAGTGGATGGCATGATGATATGGAGGAGGCTGGACATCTTATATATCCAAGAGACAAGATGGAATGGAAGAGCAGTGAAGTCACTTGGCTTGGGATCCAGAGTCTTCTACTCAGGAGGAGGACTGGCTAGAAGTGGTGTTGGAATTGTGGTGAGAGAGAGGCTTAAGAAGGCAGTGAGAATTAGTGACAGACTCATGGCAATCAGAATTCAGATAGGACAGTATTCATAATCTCAGTCTGTGCCCCACAGCAGGGTTGTGATAGTGAGGAAAAGAGTGCATTCAGACAGCAGTTTCAGGACCTACTAGATAAAGCAGGACATCATGAATGGGTGACTTATATCAGGACAAACAGAACAGGATATGAGGACTGCCTAGGTCCACGTGGGTGGAATAAACAAGGAGAGGCCATTCTAGACTTATGTCTAACAAATGGCTTGATAGTAGTCAACACATGGTTCAGAAAGACAGACAGTCACAAGATCACATACAAGAGTGGACAGCGTACAATACATGTAGACTTCCTCATAGTAAGGTAAGGGCACTGAGGTAGAATCATTGATTAAATGAATAAAAAGTGCACCACAGAGATATCAGCAACTGTAATCCACTTTATTGTAAAAATTAAGCACTTTCGTCCCTCCACAACGGGGGCTTCTTAATAATAATAAAACCTTCCTCATTAATCCCTTACATATCACACTGTTAAAAATTACTGGTAGAATACTACCCAATAATACAGCAGTATAAATCTCATTGCTTAGTTACAATAAATAAAAGTTCCAAACATCTTAATGCCTCACATATTTCTTATTAAACACTTTAAAAATGTATAGGTAAAATATTGTTCTGTTTCATAACAATATAGGTATAAAACCAATTCTTATAATTTGTCTGCTTTCTCTTTCACTACTGGGGCTATAGACAAAGTGCAATTAGGTGGCACAAAGAAACTGTATTAGGTTACAAGGCAAAGACAGAAAGCTAGGTAAGATAGTCTTCATAAGGTATGCCAGCAACAACCTACTCATTAGTCCACAGGACATCAAAGGCAGAGGGAAGGAGTATTTGCAGCAGCTTCTGAATGAAGAAAACCCAACAGAAGCTGCACTGTCCCAGAAACAGCCTACAATGAGAGAAGAGGAGGAGCCCACCATAAAAGGAGTAGGAACAGCACTAAGGAAAATGAAGTCAGGGAAAGCAGCAGACTCAGATGAGTTCACACCAGATATGATAAAGATGCTGGGTGAGATAGGAGAGAAATGGCTCCTGAGGGTACTCATAGTAGTGTAGAGAGAAAAGTGAATCCCAGATAACTGGAGAATAAGCATACTCATACCAAGTGTACAAGAACATAGGGAACATCCACAACTGTGGGCAGTACAGAGGCATTAAACTCCTGTTGCATTGCATGAAACTTTTGGAGAGGCTGATTTATAAATGGAGACACAGAGCAGTAGAAAGTAAAATGAGATATGATCCATTCAGATTCAGATCAGGATGCAGCTCAACTGACCCAATGTTTGAAATAAGACAGACAGTTGAGAAGAAGATAGAGATGAGGAAAGAGTCCAACTGGACATTCCTAGACTTGGAGAAAGCATATGACAAGCTACAAAGAAAGCTGATTTGGGCAGTACTACGGTGATTCAAAGTCCCAGAAACATTGGTAAAATTAGTGCAGGCTATGTATGAAGACCCAATGACTCAAGTACAAACAATGCTCGATCTCACAGTGGGTTTCCCAGTGGGAGAGAGTGTGCAACAAGGTTCAGTTCTGAGCCCTCTGCTGTTAATACTGGTGATGGACTACATTAGCAAACAGGTCAGAGGGGACAAGTCAATAAAGTTGCTGTAAGCAGATGATGTGGCATTACAGGCAGACTCTGAGCAAGAACTTTAGCAAAGGATAGGGGAATGGAATGCAAAACTGAAGTCACATGGAATGAAATTAAGCACAGATAAGACAGGGGTATTGCCAGCAAATTGGGGAAATCAGAAGAAGCTAAGAATTCAGATAGAAGGGATGATAGTGGAACATGTTAATAGCTTTAAGTATAAGGGAGGGGTTGTTGAGGAGACGGGAAGGGAAGTCTGAATGAAGAATTCAAAGCTAGAATCAGAGGGGCTCAGCCCACTGGCACATAGTCTCAGGTGTAGTCTACGACAGAAGAATGTCAAAGAAGCCGAAAAGTAAGGTGTGCAAGACAGTGGTGTGACAAGTATTACTGCATGGTACAGAAACCTGGATAGTAAAGACAGAGCAGATGAGGAACTAGAGGTGATGGAAATGAAGTGCCTGAGAAGGGTGGTAGGATGCTCACTGTGGGACAGATGAAGAAATGAGAATATAAGAGCAGAAGACAAAGTAGCTCCAATTGCAGAAAAGATAAATACCATATTACAGTGATTTGGACATGTGCAGAAAAGCAGAAGTCAATCTGATGAAGAAGATTTGGGACAGGCAGCAAGAAGTGAAGAGGAAACGAGGACATTGAGCAAAGAGGTGGATGAATTGTGTGAGAAAAGTTCAGTGACAGTCAGGTATGAGTGTCGAAGAAGGCAGGAGTGTGGCATTGAATCAAGAGAGCTGGTGGCAGTTAACACAATACCACAACCCTATGTAGAAAATGGGAAAAAGGGAGCTGATGATAAAGACTGTAATGTCCCCTCACTTGGCCAGTAATCAAGGAGCCTGAATCCTCACCACTGACACTGTAGAGGGATGTTCGCTTGGAATACAAATGGATGCACTCACTATTTCCAGATGCAGACCTCTTTGCATCAAGCACAATTTCCCTTAAGAGCACACAGTAACACAGTCGGCCCAAGGTCTGGATTTCTTTATATCTCTCTCCCTCCAGGAACCCAATGTCCCTGCACCAAGTAGCTCACATGCACACACACACACACACACACACACACACACACACACACACACACACACACACACACACACACACACACACACACACACACACACACACACAAACATGGGAAAGGCTGGCACAGATATACCTACTGGGCTCCCTTCTGCCCATACTATAAGGTAATTATCCCTGCCACCAGACAGTACAAAGCCAGCTACCTAAGGCTCTTGCAAGGGTATCTAATTGTACTGAGTGAAATTAATATTAAAACAAATGGTAATGTTGACCAAACAGCCAGGTTTCAGGAGTGGCCACAATGTCACCAATAGATATATGTACTCTCAAAAGTTAATATATTTTCTAAAGGACTACCCACAATGTAAATTTTAAATATATTTAATAATAAATAATAAAAGAACATGAAAGTACTAAACATCTATTTACAATAAACACCAGAGTATCAATCACAGGAAATATTAAAATAACACAGACGAATAGATTCACATAGTTACAGAAAAACAGTACTTGACTAATCTCACTATATGTTCCTAACAGATTTAGAGAAATACTATCCCTGGTCACTTACTAGAACAAGGCAAGATGAAGTAGGTGAGGGACACTTCGATTTCAGGTTCCAAGAAACAGACTGCTGCTGAGACTTTAGTCTCCTCTAATGTTAAAACATTATTTCTGCACAGAATGACATGAAATATATCTGGTCATCTGACTTCTGGATCCCATGCCCCCCCTCCCATTGCTAGAAACTGCCAGGATTTAGCACCTACATGTCAATAATACACATAGAAGAACTTTGGTCAGATCTGGCGCAGCTTCTGGAAGTCATAAAACAATTACAAACTTCTGCTCCTCCTACAGAGACTAACAAACAGTGATTCTTACAGACATTGCATCTCTGGCTTCATTCAAAACTGTAAGATAACATCTTTATGGCCTAGGCCCAGTAATTTAATTTTCTTACTATTTCTCAAACTCATGTGGATTGAGATTAACCTCATGTCTTCCAGTGTCATCTGTTACAATATATACATTTAAACAGTTACAATAAGGCTTGTATTTACCAGGCTATAGATGGTGAGTCATTACTAAGACTAAGCAGAAATTCCTTAACATTCTAAGAGCAGGATGAGTTATTTCTTACACTTATTTCATTGAATTGCACTTCTGTAATGTTTATAATTATGCTATACAGTTAATCTACTACATTTTGCACTTTTATAAAAAAATTTTTACTGTTTCACTGCATTTATGTACTGTTTTATAATGTTTTAACTGTATTTTTCATTGCTAGATACTGTTTTGTTACTCTAATTGCATGTTTACTGAATTACTTAACTGTAAAATGCTTTTCCATACTGAGAGTTGTGTTTTCAGTTTGTGAGTGCTCTATCCATGCTTTTCTGTGCATTTTTGATTTTATGAGGTTTCTGTGTCAGGTATCATATAACTGATGTTTGCAGTTAAAAGCATTTTCTAAAGTCTCCTTGCTCCTTTATCTGTTTAAAATGTTCATTTAGTGGCTACAGTTAGTAGCTGTAATAGTGTGCATTACTAATTGCATTGTTATTTAATTACTAAACTGTAAACTGCTTGCATTTTCTCTTTGTGAATGCTCTTTATATGTACTTATTGTGAGGTTTCTGTGTTCTGCTCAGGTGGCATAATATTGATAGAGGCCTGCTATTGTCTAGGCCTGGTAGTTTTATTTGTTGAGTTTCCTGAGTTTGTGGCAGCCATTTTCTGCTGATAGTCTATTGTCCTCATTATTATTGAGAGTAACAGGGTTTCCTGACCTTCTGTAGCACGAGTGATTGGGTAATATGAAGGGCTAGTAGGACTAAGTAGTAATTTGATCGTCTTGATTCTTACATCCTTTCTGATATATAAACCCTGTGTCTACAAAAGGCTGTGCTTGTATTTACCAGGCTGTGGATGGTGATTCATTACTGAGACTAAGCAGAAATTCCTTAACATTCCAAGAGCAGGATAAGTTATTTTTTACATTTATTTCATTGAATTGCACTTCTGTAATGCTTAGAATTGTGATATACAGTTAACCGACTACATTTTGCACTGTTATAAATCTTCTTTTACTGTTTCACTGCATTTATGTACTTTTTATACTGTTTTAACTGTATTTTTCATTGCTAGATACTGTTTTGTTACTCTAATTGCATGTTTACTGAATTACTTAACTGTAAACTGCTTTTTGATACTGAGAGATGTATTTTCTGTTTGTGAGTGCTCTATCCGTGCTTTTCTGTGCATTTTTGACTTTTTTAGGTTTCTGTGTTCTAGACTGGTATCATATAACTGATTTGTTAGCAGTTAAAAGCATTCTCTAGAGGCTCCTTGCCACCTCACAGTTGTTGTCTTGTTTTTATACTTGGTGGCTTTGCAGTTGCCCGCCCATACTGTGTGTTTGGTCTGGGACACTCCTCCCAGCCTTAGTTCATTCTACCTGATAGAGAGAGAACATTTGTGAGGGTTCTTAACCTTGAATTACCTTCTGTTCCAGATTTCTCCTTTTCCACTTTAGTAAACAAAAAAAAAAAAAAAAAGGAAAAAAAAAATTCTGCACTTGTGCCCCCTTTCCTGTAATGAGTCTATTCCAGACACATATTTGCTGTATCCAGGACTGTTTGTAGGCTCCTGAGCCCCCAAGCCTTTCTGTGTTGGAGGGAAGCCTTCTAGCTTATCAGTGGGAGTAGTAAGCACTAGGTAACCTATCTACCACATAAGGTGTGGTCTCTGGCTCAGAAATTATATATATTGGCCGTTTGGGCAGTTTTTCCATCTCTCTCAACTTTCTCATTTAAATGCCCACATTTGCACTTGTTTCTTCCCTTTCCTGTAATGAGTCTAGTCCAGATACAGATTTGCTGTATCCAGGACTGTTTGTAAGCTTCTGAGCTCCCCAAGCCTTTCTGTGTTGGAGGGAAGCCTTCTAGCTTATCAGTGTGAGTGGTAAGCACTAGGAAGCCTATCTACCTCAAGAGGAGCGGTTTCTGGCCCAGATTTGTGGTTTATTGGCCTTTTGGGCAGTTTCTTCCATCTCTTTCAACTTTCTGGCTTAAAAGTCTGCGTTTGCCCTTAGTTCCCCCTTTCCTGTAACTAGTCTAGTCCAGATACAGATTTGCTGTGTCTGAGACTGTAAGCTTCTGAGCCCCCCAAGCCTTTCTGTGTTGGATGGAAGCCTTCTAGCTTATCAGTGGGAGTGGTAAGCACTAGGTATCCTATCTACCACAAGAGTAGTGGTTTCTGTCACAGAAATTGTAGTTTATTGGCAGTTTGGACAGTTTTTCCATCTCTCTCAACTTTCCAGTTTAAAAGCCCTCATTTGCTCTTGTTTCCCACCTTTCCTGTAACTAGTCTAGTCCAGATACAAACTTGCTGTATCCAGAACTGTTTGAAAGCTTCTGAGTGGTGCCAGAGTCTGCTCTTCAAATTTTCCCTTAGATCTACTACTTCTCTCCTCTCCTGCACTTATACTAGCTTATTAGTCTAGCAGTTTACCAGACTTCTTGTAGCAAGTATTATAGCACACAAGTGCTACCAGCACTAAACGTTATACAAGGAAACAGATCTAGCACTTATTATCAATGACCATCCCTCCAGGCATGTCTAAAGGTCAGTTCACTGTGCTTTCTCTTATTAACCTGGTGAACTTGGGCATCCTGAGGCAATGTATCAGCTGCCTCATGTACACCAACAACCCTCTCCTCTTACCTTCCAACACTCAGACTTGCGAGAGATGCACTTATATATCCAAATTGGAAGCCATGCACTCTCCAGCCAAGACCAGAATAGCTGGTCAAGAGGAAAAGGTCAACACTTGCACCACACCACATGGAACACATAGCCCTCTAGAACACACACCAGCACTGTCTTCACATAAATACACAAACGACACACCCACCTTCATGGAGGCTCTCAATAAAAACCTACCCAAGCAGCAGAGACCTTCAAGGCAGAAACCCACTCAACCACCACAACACAACACTAATCACGAGACACATAACTCTCCTAAACAGTGAGCCACTCAACCAAAGCCCCTAAGGCAAAACGGCCTGCTCAACACACTAGTCATAGGTGACTCGATAGTGAGGTACACTGATGTCCCACTCACTAGGTTGAATAAGGAGAAAGTAACAGTCAGCTGCCTTTCAGGTGCCAGGATCTGACACATAATGCATGCACTCAGGTTACTCAACAACAGGTACAAATATGACTCTGTCATTGTACATGTGGGTGTGAATGACCTGAGATGTACCTACCTGAATTACATGAAAAGAGACATGGAAGAGCTCTCGGATTATGTAGCCCAGGTGGGTTTGACTCTAGCCCTGAACAGCATCATACCATCACCCAGAATGATACCACAGTACAAGCAGAAAATGATTGATTTCAACAATTGTCTAAGTTCCTGGTGTCACTCTAAGGGGATTCAGTATCTGTCTGCCTGGGATGACATGATTGACAGACCTTGATGCTTTGCCAGAGATGACCTGCATCTGTCACCCTTGGGCTTCCGGATACTGGTCAAGGCTCTTGCCAACTCTATAGTGCATTTTTAGGTGGTGCTGCTAAGACCAAATTACCACCATAACAGCTACAAACAAATGCAATCTGAGGGTCATGTTGCTCAATGCTAGAAGTCTAAATCTCAAAATGCACTCATTCAAGGCACTCCTAAAAATGGAGAACATTGACATTTGTGCTGTAACAGAGACCTGGTTTAAGGCAGCAGAAAGCACCCCTGCACTACCAGGCTATAACTCATTCCACACCTTTTGGCCCCAGAACTTGGAACAAAGCTTCAAAGGCGGTGGTGTTTCCATATTCATAAAGGATGCCCACACCTCCAGACTGGTAACCCAACCTAATACATCAGAGATACTTCAGGTGCAGCTAATATTGAGTAAGACAGCGATTCAGGTTATAGCCTGCTGTAGGTCCCCAACCATGTCCCAAGACTCATACTCCACATTCCTAAGCACCCTGGAGAATATTAAGGTCCAACTTAACAATCTCTTACTAGGTGACTTCAACTACCCCTCCATTAACTGGGTAAACTACTCATGTACCAATACACTTGCCCAACGTTTCCTGGAATTCATTAATTCCAATGCCCTGGACCAGCTTGTTCTTACCCCCACTAGAGGTAGCAACATCCTTCACCTGGTCATTACTAACATGGGCGACCATTGCTCTACACCAATAGTCAGCTCCTCCTTGGTTAGATCTGACCACAAACTAATCACCTTGGAAATCCACATTCCTCCCACCCACACCCACCCCCCCCCACCCCGCAGCAAAGGTAACCACCATGAAAAACTTCTCTAAAGCTAACTTTGGGATCCTAAAAACAGAGGTGGCTAACTTCACTGCACCCATGCAAATGGAGAATAGTTGCGTGATCACAGAATCATACACCAATGCACTGTATGAAGACATACACAAATGCATGGATGTCGCCATACCCAATAAAACCAAGACACTCTCCTCAAAAAAAAGGGAAGCCAATCTGATGGTCCCCTGCCATAAACAAGCTCTACAACAGAAGGAGGAAACTAATGCGGAATAAGGTGAAGTCCCAAGACTGGAAAACCTCCCTTATCTGCCTCAACAAAAAGTTGAAATCCCTCATCAAATCCCCTAAAGCTAGGTATGAAAACAGAATTGCAGCAGATAGTAAAGACAACCACAAGGCCTTCTATAGTTATGTAAAGAATCTCCATGGCAATACCCAGATTTGCTCTGAGCTACTGCACAATGGTACCTCCTATACCGAGCCTACAGATATTGCCAGTATACTGGCCGACAGATTCAGTGCCAACTTTACCCCTCACTCCCCCCTAAAGGACCAATCACAATACCAGTAGATTTCCAGGAACCCAGTATTACTGCTGCACAGGTTAAAACAGCACTATCCAAGGCCAAGAATACAGCTTCTATGGGACCCGACAATATCCCTGGTTGTATTCTACATGAACTACAGAGTGAACTGGCACCTCACCTGTGTGCCCTGTTCAATCACAGCCTCATGTCCATGCCGAATGGTGCACTGGTACAGTCATCCCTTTCCACAAAGGAGGAGTGACTACAGTCCCTGGGAACTATCGCCCCATTAGCCTGACGAGTCTGATATGCAAAGCTATGGAACGCATCATCATAGACCTAATAAACAAGGACAGAGGGGAATCTCCAAACTCCAGATCCCACACAGTTTACTTTTGTGAAGGGTCGATCATGTCTGCTCAGCTTGGTTGAATTCTTTGAGTCAGTCACCAGAGATGTTGATGAAGGCAAGGTGGTTCATACAGCCTACCTTGATCTGGCCAATACTTTTGATACCATTCCCTACTCAGGAATCATAGAAAAACTCACTAAGCTTGACATCAACCCCTATATCACTAGGTGGGTTGCAAACTGGCTCACAGATAGAACCCACAGTGTGAAAGTAGCTGACTCCAAGTCAGACTGCTGATTAGTCATGAGTGGAGTCCCACAGGGTTCGGTACTGGGTCCTCTCCTGTTTGGTATCTACTTCTCTGAAGTCCAGGCCAACACAAAGGGATTCTGGCTGACAAATTTTGCAGATGATTGCAAGTTGGGAGCTATTATTAACTCCCCAAGTGATGTTGATATCCTACAGAATGGCCTCACTGTGACCAACAACTGGTATCAGAACCATGGTCTTAAGCTCAATGCCAAAAAATGTGTCTTCATCCCCTTTGGAAAAAACCCGATTCCCATGAATTACCAAATTCATGGTAGTCCACTGAACACAGAAGGTGTTATAAGAGATCTGGGAACACAGGTTGACAGCAACCTCTCTTTTGATCACCACATTGCCACTGTGGTCAGAAAATCATTCTATGTGGCACATCTCATTACTAAGAGTTTTGCATCCAGGAAGAAAGAGGTCATTGTCTCCCTCTATTCTTCCCTCATTAACCCAATCATCGAGTGCAATGCCCCATTTGGCATGTACCTCACTAGACACCTGCAACAACTGGGAGAGGCCACAAAAGTACCTCACAAAGAGGATCCTAGGCCTAACACTTGTCCTATATAGACAGACTCAAAAAACTCCAACTATTCTCTGTCTCATATCACCTATTTAGAAGCGATCTGTGCTTGACTTACAAAGCCATGTCTGACCCTGATCTGTTAGAGATGCTATATCTAAATAAATCCCAATCCCTCCGCACCACACGCTCCAGAGACCTCAACCTCATTACTGTGGTGCTGTGGTAGCGTTGTCGCCTCACAGAAAACCGTGTGTCCGGTTCAATTCTCAGCTAGAGCATCTTCTGCGTGGAGACATATGTGAATGGGTGGACCTTCATTAAAGGTTGTGCGTCAGGGCTGGTAACTCAGCACGTAAAACTCAACTACCAATCATTAGCGGACCGGAGTTCCGCTGTGGCGACCCCTAACCAGGAAAAGCCGAAAGACACAAACAAACAAACAGAACATGCTGGAGGAACAGGTTCATAACCCAGAGACTGCCCATGCTATGGAACAGACTTCCCATACATGTCAAGCAGAGCACCTCGCTGACCCTCTTCAAGAGAAACCTCGATGAGTGGATGGGAAACAGAAAATTCACCCTGGGTATAACTCCAGTGGCTCTACTCGACAGAGAGACTGGGACCTAAGGTCAGGTGGCACTATGCCAGGGTAATCCTATGGCTAGACTTGTAAAGGCCAAAGGGCCATTAGCCTAGTACACACCTATGAACACATCTATGAACCTATGCATGTACATTTCTTTTCTGCCCAGCCGGGTACACTGTTGCTAAATTTTTAACACAATCAGCTTTACAAATACATTTTTCAACACAAGCATCTGTACAAATTAGTTTAATATAGAAATTACATATTATTCTTTATAAAATTCCAGCTAGCTGTGCTGATATATGTTACACATCCACTGCTCTACTTTTCCTGGAATAGCTGGCGATACCTAACATTGTCTCATTGCTGAATGTAGAAAGATCTGTAGTTAATTATTGATTGGTTTAATCTGCTTTATTCCCTAGATACTTGACTCACTCCAAAAAATTCCATTTTTGGACCAACAGTTTCAGTTTAAATATTTCTACATTTCATGAAACTTAGTTAGGATTTTTCCTGGAGTTTCATCTTCCTGCTGGCATTGCTCAGATTGGGTGCTTAGGGATTGATATATCATTTTCAGGAGTGTTCATTTCTTTTTAATTTTAAGCAAAAGTATATTATGATGCAATTGAGCTAAACAATTGTGGGGAGAATTCATGAAGATATTGTGATGCGTGCACCTTTATGTACACGTTGTGGTTACCTTCTGGCATGGAGCTGCACAGTGCTTTAGCTTGAATATGTACAGCACCACCTAGGGCTGGCTTCACAACCATGCTGAATGCTAATGTAGCAGCCTGGAGGCAAGGCATAAGCTAAATAGCCATGTGATCCATTCCCCCAGTACCTCTTCCAGGAAGGCATCTACATGCCAACTGATTTAAGAGATCACTCAGCCATGTAGATCAGCATGGCCATTCTTATCCCAACAAAGTAGTGAATGCAACCAAAAGGTCACATTCAGCTACCTACTATAACAATGGTGTCTGAATCAGGAACAGAGAAAGCCATTAGACACCAGGAGTAACTCAACAGTGAAGTGTCATAATGACACCAACATCAGTATGGGGAACAGGAAGTGTGGGAGGGGGACAATAGACACCAGGAATAACTCAACAGTAAAGTGTCATAATGGCACCAATATCAGTATGGGGAATAGGAAGGGGGGGAGGCACAATACACCAGGAATAACTCAACAGTGAAGTGTCATAATGGCATCAACATCAGTATGGGAATCCTGAAGTTGGGGGAGGGGGCACTAGGCACCAGGAATAACTCAACAGTGAAGTGTCATAATTGCAGCAACATCAGTATGGGGAAAGGACTGCAAATGAGTATGGGTGTGAAAATCCATGCAATTATCTTTCTTATCTATATTTGTTCCATTTCCAAATGTTGTAAGCAATTTAAAAATATGAAATTAAGGAGAACAGGAATGAGTAAAGAAGAAGACAAAACTTAAAAGAAAAATTAATTGGTCTGGACTTAAGTCTTGTGAATAGCCTGACATATGTCCATACTGACAGAGATAGGCAATATTTACTTCTAGTACTCACTGCAAGGCCTAATAAGATCGGGGTGGGGAGTACTTAGAACTGTCTATTTTAAGATGCATACAATACAGAAAATGCCATTAGTTTTAAAACAAACCTTAGTCATTACATTAGAAAATTAAAGGTCTGATGATTTTGTGAGTTAGTTAAATATGATTCTTGTCTGGAAATATATTTATCAGTATATTTTAGATATATGACATGAGTAGCATCTACTTCAAAATTAGTTGTGTCACTGTCTCTTCTGGTGGGAAAAGGATAAGTGCATTCAATGTGACTCATAAAGGAAATAAGATCATCTTCTTAGTGTAGCCTATGTTTGTGGAAAGGCTGTCTCTTAGATAATGCATGGAGAAATATATATATTTTTTTTACATTTACCATGTGTTTGTGTAAAGGTTTCCCATTTCTAAAACTGTTTAACTTTTTGAGAAAATAAAAGAAACATAAAAATTAAGTAAATAAAAAAATGAAATCATATTTTTAATGAAGGTAGCTTCAAAACTGCCAGAAATAATATCTGTTAAAAAGAAACTGAAGTAGAGTTCCTTTTCATGGTATAAATGAGTCTGAGAAAATAAGTTTAGGGAGTAGACAGCATGGCAGTTTGTCAGAATTCAACGTTACACAATGCACTGTCATCTAGTTTCTGTAAAACGTGGAGATGTTGGCTCCCCTACAGAAGCACATAATAGATAAGGACATCAAGAATCAGAGGCAACAAATTGGCAAAACGTTCTATGACTGGTACATGTCCAATGGGAAGCAGATGCTATTGTTGCTGAAACATCTTTTATGTACCATTCAGTCATGTACAGGCAGAGCTATTCATCACTCTACTGTGTAAAGAAGCTTAATTCAATGGCCTTCTCAAATTCATCGCTGAACTCAAAGCTCTGTTTCTTGTGAGAGCAAAGTCTGGGGACAATGAAGAAACTATTTATAAAGTCTTTTGTGGTGAACAAGACGATGGGAAACTAAGCAAATTTCATCTAGTATGCACTCAACAAACAAGGACTAATTTTAGTCTCTTGTTGTACACCAATTGTTTTTGCCACTGATTGTTTTCAAACATAATTTGATGAACAGCCATGAAATAACTACAGCAACCAGAAATACCTTATGTGCTTTCATTGAACAGTAATCTAAAGCAAGAACATTGTGTGGCTTTTGCAGCTGATGAGTTGCAGTAAACTGTATTTGTTGAAACCTAGAAATACAGTAAAATAACCTACTGTGTGCAAATTGGAGTGATACAGTGACTGCACTGATGCCTGATTAAGTACATTTGTAACTTTTATGGAAAAAAAAAATAATGATTGTTTTATTTTCTATGTAAACAGTAAAACAATTAACACTCCATACTGCAAGTTACATATCTACCATCTGCAATGTCCAGTAATTTTGAGTTCTAGTGAATAATTGTTTTCATAAACAGAAAAGAGAAACTGACTTAATATGTCAAACTATGAATATGTTAAAAGATAGAGAAACTTAAATGTGTTGAAGAGGGAAAAGCTACCAACTGCTTCACTGCCATAATAAAATGGCTAGTAAATCCGAGAAATAATATCACTGTTTTCAAATCCTGAAATTCTGAATCAGTGTTCATAGGTTCATAGGTAGGTACTAGGCTATCGGCCCAAGGGTCTAAGTAAGCCTAGCCAACAAGGTTCCCTGGCTTACGCCACCCAAGAAAGTTATTTTCCTGTGCCACTGTCGAGCAGAGCCACAGAAGTGATCCCCGAGGTGTATTTCCTATTTCCCAACCACTCATCAAGATTTTTCTTGAAGAGTGCTAATGAGGAACTTTGCTTGACATAGATGGGTAGCTTGTTCCAGAGTATGGGAAGTCTCTGGGACAGGAATCTATCCCTCCAGCATGTCCTGTTTATTGTGGTGACACGGTTTAGGTCCCTAAAGAGTGTAGCTCGAAGGAATTGGGATTTCTTTAGGTGCAGCATATCCAACAGCTCTGGGTTTGACATAGCTTTATATGTCAGGCAGAGATCACCTCAGAGTAGGCGATATGCTACGGAGTAAAGCTGAAGTTTTTTTGAGATGGTCAGTTTAGGGCATCTGTTTGAGGCCAGTAATCCTCTTTGTGGGGTACTTCTGTGGCCTTTCCAGCTGCTGCAGATGTCTTGTGAGATACATTGCAAAAGGTGCGCTGTACTGTATAATGGGTCTAATGATTGTCATGTAGAGGGGAACAATGACCTCTTTTTTCTTGGATGAGAACCCTTTTGTGATGAGGTGTGCCATGTAGATTTCATTGATTTATCTCCTTTACTCTATGTAGTTATATACTACAGTTTCATTTTTTGTTTATTTTCTTGCAAACAGTTATGATTTCATTCAGAACTACCTCAAGACTTTGCTGGACCAGATACTGACAAAGAGGATCAGATCTCATTAAGATCTATATAGCCATGCTGAAATCAGCAAACTACTTGTTGGACAAAAACGTAACCTAAGCAACACAAATGCAGAGTATGACAGACACTCTGAAAGACGGTTTCAAGAGCAGACAATAAGATAACCTTTTTAGATAATTAAATATTTTAGACATTAATATAATTATCTGCTTATCATCATGCCCCTGTTGATCATGTAGAAGATAATATATCAGAGTAGCATAAGGATAGTTCGAAAATTATCTCCTTTGTATATTAATCCTCTTAAGTCATGGAAAATTAAATACAGTTGTTCAACAAATGGATTTTCTCACTTAATCAGGCAAATGTTTTATCATGTCTGGTTGAGGTCACTAATTGTATACATGAGGAACTTGATCTACTGCAGACATGCTTATTCCTGTCTAGTACATCTTCATAATAGCTATAATTAAATATAATACAAAAAAATGTGTTTTTGCAAGTTGGTTGCACCTTCTGTACCTTCTTATATGGTAGGTTTTGTTGCCACACTCCAGCCTCTAAATGTGCTACCTCTGATGACACACCACCTTAGAGAAAATGGAATAAATTCATTTTGTATTTAAAAATGGACATTTCAATGTGAAGTACTGTAATCCTGCATCCACTACTAACTAAATCAATGCCACGGTCTTGGCAGTCCCAGGAACATTGTCAATTTAATTAGTTAATCCATTTTTTTTCAATTAACTGTCTTCTTCCTCTGTCAAACATTATATTGAGCTGTGTCATGAAAGTGTTGTCTGATGAAGTGGGGAAGAATGTTCATACTGTTATTGTTGATGGAGAAACAATTTATAAGAGGGTTTCAATTTTCCATTCATTAGTAGTCAGACTGCATTGCCTTAAAACAGTAGATTACAAGTGAATTAGATGCAACACTTCATTGCTTAGACTTTGTGTATCTGGCGGTCTCATTGACAGATATGGCAGTGAATAATGCAGTAAAGAGGAGAAAGAATAATGTTATGTTCTCATTTGGGGCTCAAACCCAAAGCATACAGCATATTGTGCCAGTGTCACTGCAAATGGACCAGCAAAAGCCACTGAACAGAATGATGTTGAGTTTGCCCTTTAGACCCTTATCCTGTCAGCCAGAAACTCTCCAGCATGGTGATTAAGGTCAAACGACAAGCGCACATACAGAAAACTCCCTCTGCTTAGACACTGTTTAAATCATACAAGTGAAAGGATAATATTAGCTCACATCTGGGACTTGAACCCAATACGTCCAGCATACCATGCTAGTATCTCCATTCTGGGGGGGGGGGGGGTTCCTAATTGAAGTGATAAGGATCTAAAGGGACAACTCAACACCTTTCTGTCCAGCAGTTTTTTTTTTGGTCCAGTGACATTAGCATGGTGTGCTGGAGGTCTTGGGTTCAAGAGCCAAATGAGAACTAAATATTATCCTTTCACTTCTGTGATTCTAACAGTGCCTAAGCAGAGGGCATTCTCTATATATTTGTGTGTGTCTGTGTGTGTGTGTGTGGTTCGAATAATGCACTAGTTAGACCAGAAGTTCTAAGAAAGGAGCAAATATGCCCAAAACCAGAAATAACATACATTTTCACAATATGATAATAGTCTGTGCAGTACTGTTATGCCTATATCAGTCTAAGTAATCAGCAATGTTTTCTAATTTATTATTCCTTAAACACCCTAACAGGGAGCTACCATGCTGATGTAGTTTTGTCATTCTATATCTCCATAATATCAAATCAGGGAGGCAAAGCACTTCTTGTCTTGTTTTATCTCTCTGTTCATTTACAATGATAGAACTATGACTTCATGTCTTTCTTCATTCCTTCTGACAAGTGACATTTGTAGTGTTTCATTGCTGAATCCCTTTTGAATATTCTTATGACCATCTGGCCATTTTCTTAGCAAAAATTATACACGCTGATTAGTCCACCACAAGGTTTAGCATGCAATGGGCATCCGTGTGGGTGTCCTTCTCACTTATGCATGTGAGTGACATCTTAGGACTGCACTGCTTCCCTTAAAGTAAGTGTTCCTGTGGGTTACCCAATCTCTACCAGAGATTCTACAGCATAAATGAGTGTCACAGGTATCCTCCCAAGGAAACAGTGAGCCAGATTTGTCATGCTACTCACCCCTTCTCTTACTCCAATTCGAATGGCTGTCTGAGTCACTATCCAAGCCCGGACCTCCTGGGTTGTAGTAAAGGCTTTATCTCCCTGTGCTGGGTGAACTGGCTGGAAAATAGTTCCACTTTAACTGTTCATAGCACTTTACTGATCTCAACAAGCCTCAACAAGGCAGTGTTAGAATGTAAACTTCGGGTGGTGACTAAAAGTTAATACTACTGATAGAGTTTGTTTTTTCCCCTATGCCATGGTCACTGAGACAAATTTCTTTAAGAAACAAAGCAGTATTTAAATAGGTAAAAAGATGATACGGCACAAAAAATGAAAATTACATTGAAGGTTTAGGTCATTAAATAACACCTAAATGATAGTATAGAAAATAAATTACTATGGGATGAGCTTAACTACTTTGGGGGGGGGGGTGAATTTGCCCTCTAAAGTGACTGAGCATGACTTTTTTTAAATGATGTATTTTGTAACAAGACACAGCAATGATCCTTTTCTGCCATACAATGGCCCATATCCCCTTTAACACTTAGGTACCGCAAGTTTATCTGAAGTCCAGGCCCATACACACACACACACATACACACACACACACACACACACACACACACACACACACACACACACACACACACACACACACACACACTTTGCTGTTAAAAAGTTATTACTTTAAAGGGCATATGCCAGGGAATTGCATGGCTTTGTCCTCCTTAACTTTTGTAGTACAAGGCAGTGGTACTGCCAGTGTAGCTCACATGTCAATGCAGACCCTCCTCATATTCTCTGTCACCATTTCCTGCCCTTAACATTGAGTCATAAGAGATCATACCAGCATCTTATGGGATGCTCCAAACTCCCACAGATTAACCCTCCAAAGGGTTAGGGAAAATGTTCATTCTGTCCACTCTCTGAAGCTCCACCTGTTATGAAGGTACAACCTAGAACTCAGGATGCCTGTGGAATGGCCTGAAGCATTGCCCCTCTGGAAATGGGCAAGTATTTCATAGCAGCTATTATAGTTCCTATATAACTTGTATTGATGCACAGACAAAACCATTCTGTATCACCTTTTTGTGAAGATGATGGTAAAGTGGCCGCAGATGTAACATAGTCATTTTGTTTTCTTTAAACAGTAGTAAAACTATTCTTTAGTTTTAATAGCAGGATGATGATAAATCAAAAAGAGTGCTCTGTGCTAAAGTTTAATGGACAGTACTTTGTCTGTAATCATAAATATTCTGTTTAGTTTTGTAATTACAAAATTAAATTCCAAAAGTATATTTAAGAACATAAAGCACTGTCTAGCAGCCATTAGCATTCAGATCTCCATGCTCCCTTGCATCATCATCATCATCATCATCACAAATAAAGTGTTTAATTTAGGTTAAACATTGGAAGTTTTTTTAGTATAATTTTATTTTATTTACAGCAGATAAAGCATCACATTATGCATTGATTATATAACATGTTAACATTTCACTGACCTCAATTAAATGTTTTCAGGTACATTTGATTGTTAAGCCTGAAACAGTTGATATTCTAGTTCATTTTGTTCAAGCTCAGAACTGTAGCTTCATGCCACATTTTCTACCTAAGTTGTGAACCTGGACATACATGACTTGACCAATCATATTTTGGCTGTCACCTTCCTGTCCTGCCCTACAGTGCCAAGGGTATGAGAAATTAATGGACCAAAAGCAGATAGAGGCTTGACATTCACTGGGATACATAGGCAAAAAATATAGACAGGTAGATAGATAGACAGACACATATATATGTGTCTGCATATATATATATATATATATATATATATATATATATATATATATATACATATATATATATATATATATATATATATATATATATATACACACACACATATATATGTATATGTATAGATACATACACGCACACACACACACACATATATATATATATATATATATATATATATAGATAGATATATATATATATATATATATATATATATATATATATATATGTGTGTGTGTGTGTGTGTGTGTATAAAAATGGGGAAACACCTCTCCTACCCAGGGGATCCAACCAGTGCCCCAGAGAATGCTAAATGTGGGGATCAGCTGGGTCACACTGAACTCCTTGTGGGTAAAACTAGTGAAACAGCTGCAAGTATACCTACCACAATACTCTTATTTAAATATGCTGTTGTAACCATTTATGCACAAATAGCATTTTGTTATACTACTCATTGAGTTCAAGTGTGCACCATATTTCATGACATGTGAGTACTGAAACCTAAGCAACTGAGCATAATAAAAAATGAAAGGTCACAAACCAAATACTTAATAAAAGTTACAACTTAAATGTTTTAGCATGAGCAAAATTTTCTCATAGGATCATAGGAAGTTACTAAGCTAACAGTCCTAGAGCCTTTTTAAGCCTAGCCATTCATGTTCCAATTTTCCCAATTATCAATGCTCATGGACTAGAACAGCTTTGGTATATGCCTGTGACTTAGGGTATCTACAAGCTGCCCCATCCATAAGGGACACAGGTGACAAACATGGCGTGAAGTTGTGATTTCCCATTACATTTGAACAGGCAATTTGAACAGGGAAGATTTCTGCTTCACATGAATGGATAGTCTGTTCTAGAGAAGAGGTGATCTCTGAGACACAGACATGTCTCTCCAACATGTTTTGTTTATGTCCCAAATGTTTTAGATCCTTAGATCAGGTAATTCTAGTGCTGTTTATTGTCTAACTGATTCAATGACTCAGAAACAGTGCCTCAATATATATGTAAGTAACTAACCTTATGGCTTTTACCATCCCACTGAAATCTAGGGCATGAGGAGGTAAACTTAAAAATTTTAGCAGTTACTATCTTGCTTTGAGATGTCAAGCATCTTGGACTGTACAGTGTTTCTATGTGCTGTTGAAAAATGGATGGAAAAATAATTAAAAAAGAGAGAAAGAGAGATCACCTAGTTCACTAAATTCTAGTTACCCCTGCCATAATCTCCTAAAGCAATCCAGTAAATCCTGAATAAGCAGATAGACTTCTTAGTATGGTTAGTGATACCTTTGGAGGGAGAAAAAGAAGCAGTAAGCAAGTCCTACCTTGATCAGGAAAAGTTACCATGTTATGATGGATTGTGCCAGTAGCTCTACCAGTTTTAGTAAATTCGGTTACTGGCTAGTAAATACAATGCATGGATGTCAGCAAAGATGAAACTTAGAGAGTGTGCAAGAAAATCAGCTTGAAAAGGTAAAGAGAAAACTCTGACTGGGAAGAATCCTGCAGCTAGCTGTTCAGCAAAAAGCAGCTCAAGCTCCAGTTTTGGTACAAGACACATCTTCCAGTAATCTAAAGGAAAAAAATCAATCAAATGTGCTCAGTCCTGATTAAAATAAATGAAACATTGAAGGAGTAATATCAACTTAAATATCAAATAACAAAAGGCTGGAAAATGGAGGCTGCTCTAATTACCTATTCAGATGAACTTATAAAATTGCAAAAAATCAGGGGCTGAAATGAAGAAAATGCTTGCTGAGTATGAGCATGCTCAAGAAAAGCAATTTCAAAAAATGAGAGTTAGTGAACAGAGCACACAGAGGCAACTTGAGATTTTCTGACAAACCATAGAAACAAGAAGGAATAGACTCTATTACCTTTATGAAAGCACAAATATGTAACTGGACTGGTATTCCAGAGTAGGATGTGTTAATTTTAATGGCACATCATGTGTATACTCCAGATCTGGCCACGAGGAAGCGGCCAAGAACCTGTATTAATAAAAATGCAATCATAGTAGCAGAAGGAGATGGTCCTGGCAAAACAATGGCAAAAGGGCAAAGTAATAAAAATTGGAGATGGTAGAATGTTTATACAAGTTGATATCCACTGTACACCAGACAGAAGAGAAGTAAATTTATCCTAGCAATCAGGGACTATCAAGAGGCAGGTGTGAGATTCAAGCTGCTATATCCAGCTTTCATCAGAATATTTTTCCTGGAGGATCAAAGTCACTTTTTGATGCAGAATAGTATAAGGAGGAAATACAACTTGTTTGTCCAACAACAAGTGAGGCATCAAACAGAAGAGGACTCCTCTTCTCATTATTTTGATAATAAAGCTCATACAGAGACTTTGCCACTGAAACCTTTTCCAATGTTCCTAAGGAAAAATGACAGAAAAAAGTAAAGGAGTTGATTAGAAGAATTGGGAGTACCTTTGACTTGAACTAGAGTTTGGGATTGGGAGCTGGAGATGAACAGGAAGAAGCCCAGCAACACTGAAATTAGTGAATAGCTGTGAGGTTATAAACATCAATCACATTTATGAAATATGGCCTAACAAGAAAATATGTAAATATTGGATTTTTATTGACTTTTTTACACTTGTGGGGGCTGAAAAGCATATTCCCCACATCAAGTCATTAATGTTTGGAAAGATGCTAAAGGGAAACAAAAAAGTAACTGTAAGTAAACATTTTTGTTCTTGACAGTATTTGTATAACACAGTTCATGATATAAATTTCATGTTAAATAGTAAAACAGTATCAGTTATTGTTGTATGTGACAAAGATACTAAAGTAAACAAGTACAGTTCTTGTTTTTATTTAGGAAATATAGGCATTACAGTGTAAAAAGAACAGAAAGGCTGGACAAAAGTATGTATAAGTTAATATGCTATAATCTTGGGTTGTTGAGGTGGTGATGGAGTGTAAAAGTGCACAGATTATAATATATGTAGAGTTTATATGTTTTCTCTTACCTTTGCATTGGTGAATGTCTGGATTAAAGGCCTTTGCTTAATCTAATAACAAGTTTTGTTGTGTAAGCAAGTAAATAAGAGAACATTGAGCATAATGAAACATTTTCCTTTAGCAAATAAATGTTCAATATGAGTTGAGAAGTTAGCAGCTGATGACAGCTGTACATTTTGTTCTTTTGTCAAGTTGACTACAGATGCAGGCAATAAAAGCCAGAGCACGTTTTTAAGGCTAAAAGTTAATGTTTTCTAAAAGTTTACAAGCCATTTTCACATCTGAGAGGGGAATAATGATAAGTAAAGAACAGAGAGCAATCATTGTAAGTAGGAGTACAGGCTGTGACATGCACTTTAGCATGGAGAACCTTCATTTTAGGTTAGGTAATGTCTATGTGTGCAGTTGTTGATTTGGGACAATTAATCCTATCAGGATGGTTAATCTTCATTATTTGAAGGTGACATAGTTTTGTTTATTTCTTTTAAGTTAATAGGTTATGGGATATTCTAGGGGTGTTTTTGAGGGCTTTCATTAAAACAAAAAGTCTTGTAAAATTTTATATAGGTTCTAATGGAGATGACAAGAAACAACTAGATGGAAAGTTGACATAATGGTTAAGATGTTTACCTTACAGTCACAAGATACAGGGTTTGAGTCTCACATGGAGTAATTGGCTAGGTTTAAAACTACCCACAAGGGCAGTTAGCTTAGTACTAATTTATGAACCTCTGTAAAAGATCAGTCTCTCAAATATTAGTGGGTGCGTGTAACACAGCAGCTGGAAATAGACATGTAAAAAAGATGTCATATATAAGAGGTGGAAATAATAGCTTCTTATCATTATGGCTACACTGTCCATATTATTTTGGAATGTGAATGGCATTACAGGTATAGACAAAAGTGTAAGAGTGTTGAATTATATTAAGAAATACAGCATGAAAATAAAAATTGCACAGGAGGCATATTTGGGAAAAAGGTAAGCATGAGAATTTGATAAAGAAAAGATTTTAGGATGGATATTCAGCAGAGTAACAATGACAAAGGCAAAAGGGAGCAGGTATACTTATTGCTAGAGGAATCCAATAGTAATAAAAAGGGAAAAAAGATAATAGTGGTAGATTTGTGGTAATAAGGGGGCATTTATTCATTTGTTTATGTATTTATTTATTTATTTGTGTTTGCTTTCTGGGGTAGAGTGCTGATCTCCATGGATCTTTTTCAGACTCAGCCTTGGAGTGGTGTCTGATTAAATGACTTGCTCAGAGTCACACAGTTAGGCAATGGAAGCTGAGGGAATCAAACATTGTCCCACTGGACCAGAGGAAATAGCTTGTTAGCTACTACTGGCAGGGAGAAGGGTTATTTTGGCATGTAATTATATTCCATCTAAAACTGCAGTTATGGAGCTTAAGGGATTTTGTGGAGAAATAACCATTCACCAAGGAATAGTACTTAAAAGTGGGGGCTGTAACTTGATTTGCAACAGTGAGGATATATCTGGGGACCTAGAATGGAAATATAATAAAAGAGGGTAGATTTATAAATAAAGTTATGAAAGTATTTGGTATAGAAAATGTGAATTTAGTAGTAGGAACTTAGAAAAAAATTACATATTGATGAAAGTGATAAAGATCTGGGAGGTTTTGTTTAACTGTATCTTAAAAGGAGGGGAAGCACCAACATCCTGCAAGAAAGCTTTGGTGGCTGTAATATCCAAATATGGTAAAGACCCATCAGACCCAGCTTCATATAGGCTCATTTCAATTTTAAACCATGGTTATAAAGTGTTTAGAGATTTCCAAGATGACTGCACACTGAGTAACAGCTTATTTCTAGCTGTTCCAGTGTGAAAACAGAAACTTAGCAGAGAAGGCCAGTAGATTTGTTTTTATGCGTAAATTTCAGTAACTAGCTAGTAAGTGCACTGCCTGGATGCCAAAAATAAAGAAATACAGAATACCTGGAAAAAATTAGCTACAAAAATTGAGGAAGAAACACTGACTGGGGAAAGTTCTGCAGCTATACAGCAAAAAGCAATGCAACCTCCAGAAATTACTTCCAGTAACCTATAGAAAGATATAAGACAACTGCATACAGACCTGCTTAAAATAAACAAAACATAGATGGAGTATATCAATCATCACAAACAACAAAAGGTTGGAAAAAATGGAAGATATTCAGATAAGATGATAAAGCTGCAAAAATCAGAGATAAAAATGAAGAAAAGGTTGGCAAAATATGAGACTGCTCAGGAAGAGATGTCTCAGAAAATAATAGAATTAGAGGACAAAGCACGTAGGAAAATCTTGAGATTTTCAGCTATACCAGAGAAGTTGGAAGGAACAGACTGCATTAATTTTATGAAAGCACAAATAAGCAACTGGACTGGTATTCCACAGCAGGGATTGTTA
Organism: Protopterus annectens; assembly: GCF_019279795.1. NCBI lineage: Eukaryota > Metazoa > Chordata > Ceratodontiformes > Protopteridae > Protopterus > Protopterus annectens. The sequence goes on along the minus strand of NC_056743.1, from coordinate 215,018,324 downwards.
GTTGAAAGGGGACATTGTCTGTATACTTCAAACGTGGCTGTAAGAAAGCATCCTAGACCTTTAACAATAAAGATGCAATTCTACCAGCAGAAGGATTTGATTCTGACAAAACTATGACAGAAGGACAAAGTACTAAAAGGGATAGACAGCAAAGTGTTTGTGGAGAATGATTATTCATTGTACACCAGGCAGAAGAGGAGCAAATGTATCCACTGTTCAGGGAATGCCAGGATGTAGGTGTGAGATTCAAACTGGTGTACCCAGTTGTCTTCAAGGTATTCTTCCCTGGAGGGACACAATCATTTTTTCATGAAGTACATGCTAAGAAGGAACTACAAAAGTTTGTCCAACAAAAAGTAAGCTGTGAAACAGAAGGAGATTCTGCTTCTTGTTCTTCTGGTACTAAAAACCACAGAGGAACTGTACCTGTGAAAACTTTTCAAGTGTTGGAGAGAAGAAGGGAGCATGAGAAATGACAAGAAGAATCAAGAGTATGCTGGAAATGAGACAGAGACAGGCCTTTGGAGATTAACAGTAATAAAACCAATAACGTAATGTGGGATTACAGTGCAATAATTATATTTGATAAATATAACAGAAAAAGAAAATCTGGAAATATTGGACTTTTCAGAATTTGTTGGACTTGTGGGGGACTCTAAAGATATGCCATACTTCATGTCATTAATGTTCAGAAAAGTGCTTTAGGAAGGAGAAGAGGAGGGAGAAAGTTAACTGTAAGTAAATATTTTTTTTCTTAAATAGTACTAATTTTGTGGTATGTGGTTTTCTTTACATGCTATAAAGTAAACTTTTTTTCAGTTATTTTAAATGTAATGGGGATTGTAAACAGGTGCTGCTGTTCTTTTTTCTTTTCTTCCTCCCTTCTTCTGTCTTTCTTCTTGTTCAGTTTTAAGAAATGGAGGCACTGCAATGTAAAATAAACCTGGTTAAAAAGCATGATAAAAGAAAAATGAATGTACTTGTTTTCATTCTTGCATGGGGGAATGACTGCATTCAAGCTATTAGATTGATTTAATAACAAGTTTTAAGAGCAATTAAATGAAAGGTAACTGAATATTATGAGTATTTTTCTAGCAAATAGTGTATGCTGAGTAACAGTTCTGCAGCTGGTCTTCATGTTTCCATGGAAACAATCTGATAAAGAGAAACTGGCTGCCTGGTTCTCATGTCTCCATGGAGACAGTCCAATAAAGAGAAAATGGCAACAGTCTGGTAGAGAGTGACTGACTGAGGAAAAAAAAAGAAAAATTGGCTAGGAGATAATGCTCTCTGAAGACATTCAGGGGTTTTCCCAAGGTAGATAATTTTCTCCAAAAGCATTCAGGGGCTTTCCCAAGGTAGGTAATGCTCTCTGAAAGCATTCAGTATTTTCTCAGCTAGAAGAGCTATAAAGATAAGACAAAAACAATCAGCACTTAGTGGAAGCACAGACTACACCATGTATCTTAGCATGGATAACCGCTCTTTTAGGTTAACTCAAGTCTATGAGTGTGGTTGTCAGTTTCGGACTTTTGTTCCTATTAGGAGGGTAACACTTCAGTATTTGAAGGTATACATAGTTTTGTGTGTTAGTATTAAGGTAATAGATTTTTAGGGGAGTATTGGGAGTGTATTTTTTGAGGGCTTTCAATAAAACAAAAAATTTTATAACATGTGAAATAGGGTCAAATGGATAGGACAAGAAACAACTGTATAAAAGTTCAACCTGCCAAACAGTGCATGCATGTAGCACAAAAGCTAGAACTAGTTATTTAACAAAAAGGTTTTATATATAAAAGGTAGGAATAATAACTTTTAAATACAATGATGTAATGTTTTTAAATGTAAATGGCCTCTGATATATACAAAAAAAAAAAGAGTAGTGAGCTATATTAAAAATGTAGAGTGCAAATAGTTATGTTACAGGAGACACACTTAGAAATAAATGAACTTGTGAAATGTGAATTTGATAAAGAAAGGTTTTCAGGATGGTTATTCAGTGGAATACCTGGGACAAAGGAAAACAGGAGTACTTATATTAATTGTAACAGGAGCTCCAATAGTGAGAGAAGAAGATAAAAAGGTAATAATGGCAGATGTGTGGTGCTAATGGGGCTACAGGCAAGGGAGAAGGATTATACTGGCGTGTATTTAAATTTCACCTAAAACTGTTATAATGGAGCTTAAGAAAATTCTGGGAGAAATAATCAGTTTTCAGCTAGGAATATTACTTTTAGGTGGGGGACTGAAATTTGATTTGCAAAAGTGAAGATTTGTCTGGGGGTCCCAGAAGGGAAATATAACAAATGAGGATAGATTGTTGAAGAAATGTATAAAAATATTTGGTATGGAAGATGCAAATTCAGTAATAGGAGTTCAGAGTGAATTTACATATTATTCCCCAAGATATAAAACTGGACTAGGCTAGACAGAATGTTCACAGGAACATGTGCATTTAATTGAAGGTCTTGATATTCACTCAATACCTATTTCAGATGATGCACCACTAACAGATAAAATAAAAGCACAGGATAATGAAATAAAAATGAGACATTGGCACTTTCCCACCTATCTGTTGAAAAGAGAGGAATTTAAGGAATAGGTAGTGGATATTATTCAGGAGCTGTTAGAGAGGATAGAAATTTCTTTTGAAAATATAGCTAGGGAGTGGGATAAAATTAAGGTGGAGTTTAACAATAAGGTGAAAATAAAAGAAAGGGAGTTGTGGTTAAGAAGTAACAATAATTATTTAGAGGGACTGGCAGATGTTAAAGTATCACAGAATAGAGGGAATCTCACAGAACAAGAAAAGGATCAGCTGTAGAATGCTAGACAGAAAATAAGGGATTACCTCGATAATATGCACAAGTTTAGAAAGATTGCTGTTAAGCAACTGTTTTTTTTTATGATAACGCTAGAGCACAAAAACCTTTAGCACAATGACTCAGGCAACAGAAATTAGAAAGGGCTGTCGCCAAACTTAGGGAGCCTAAAACAAGGAAGGTAACAAAAGAGCCTGTAGAGGTATTAGAAATATTTCTGAAATTCTATGAGAGTCTCTATAAAGCAGAGAAATATGAAAATCAAGAAAAGATACACATAGAAATGTTTATGGAAGAATTAATATATGCCAAGGTTACAGGTAGGATAGGAGAAGATGAGATAAAAATTGTGATATATAACCAATCTACAGGAAACTTCCCAGGAATAGCTGGTATTCCTGTGGAAGTTTGGAAGCTAGGAGGAAAAATTTGATAAATAACTGGAAGGTTTTAACAGTATTTTAAGAGGAGGAGAAGTACCAACGTCCTGGAAAAAAACAGTGGTAGCTATAATACCTAAAGAGGGTAAAGATCCATTAGATCCAGCTTCATACAGGCCCATTTCAATAGTAAACCATGACTATAAAGTGTTCATATCTATAATGGCTAAAAGAATGACAAAAGTAATGCCAAAGCTGATAGGTATGGATCAATGTGGCTTTGTGGAGGGGAGGGAAACTTTTGACAAAATTAACAGAACATTGAGGATCCAGAGGGAAGCAGAATGTAAGCAGATATTGTTGTCATTGGTGGGTGTTGATGCAGAGAAAGCATTTGACAGAGTAAGCTGGGAGTTTATAAGCAGGGCAATGGAAGTATTTGCATTTCCTGAAAAAATTATAAGGTTGATTAGGAGGATATATGCGGGATTGGAGATGAAAATTAAAGTGAGTTGAGTCCTCTCTGATAATTTCTGCTTGAGCAGAGGAATCAGGCAGGGGCGTCCTCTTTCCCTTTTATTAATTATATTATATTTAGAACCACTGGCAAAGAAAATAAGGGACCCAGAAATTCAAAGATATAATTGGTATGGTAGCCAAGAAAAGCTGTCTTTATTTGCAGATGATGTTATTTTATACCTGACAAGACCAGAAAGTGACATTACAGTGTTGTGGATCATTTTGAGACAGCTTCACATCTTCTTTGGGATACAAAATTAATGAAACTAAAACAAAAGCAATAGCTGTAAATTATGTACCTACACACAAATTCGTTCAGGAATAGCCATATTTATGGGGATATTATAAAATGAAGTATTTAGGAATATAGATAAAAATTATTCTAATGTGTCAGTTAAGGATATGTTGGAAGAGTCTAAATAAAAGGTAATACAAAAACTGAGAAAACTGAAGCTTTGTTATATGGATAGTAAGATAGAAGCAGTTAAAATGTTTTTAGTCCCTTTAGTTTTATACACAGGTCAGGCATGTTTTTTATCAGCCAGAGGAGAAGTTGTGGATACCAATTAATAAAGATCTGAAGGACTTTATCTGGGAGAGAAGACAGCAAGAGTCAAGTGGAATAAGCTGATTCTTCCAGTAGAACAGGGTGGATTGGAATTACCCAATTTGAAGGGGTATTTCAGAGCTACACAGTTAAGACTCATACATATCACAAGTAGAAGACTATAATTCAAAGTGGAAAGGGATGATGTTCAAACAGGGGGGAAGCTCAAGAAACAAGGAGAGACTGGGATTTTGGATGCAGACATTTAAGGAGAATAACAGTAATCATGCAGAATAGTATATCCATAAAGTAGCAGAAAGTATTCTAAGAATTAAGTCAGCATGGGATTGGAGAAAGGAGATTCTGCTGATAGGGATGACTGCAATTAGGGTATAGACAATAGACAAGAGGGGGCTGTGATAACTGGAGAGGGAAAGATGATAGAATGGGAAGACACCAAGAATTTATTTGGACTGCAGGTCAGAGATTGCCTTCCCTATTGATGTCAGAGTAGAGACAAAGAGAAAGAAATACCGGGGTCCTAAATGAAACAGGAAAGCCATTAAAAAGGAATAATTAGTACAGCATATAAAATACTGCTTGATAGTTAGAAGGGATTGGGAAGAGAGACTGGATAAGCAATTCACAAAGAAACAATGGGAGGATATATGTATGTCTCCCAAATAGGCAACAAAATCTAGAAGATTTAGGATTTTTGAATGCAGATGTTTACATAGATATTTCTATACCTCAAGTAGACTCCAGAAAAATTTTATTCAGGCAGACAGCAAATGTTGGAGGTGTGACAGACAAGAAAGAGGGAACATATTTTCTGGGAGTTTGGTGAATTGGGAACCTTTAAGGGTTCCCTGCGGGAATGCACTACCAGAGATCCTGGGTGGGCAGAGTGATATGACTAGGGAGATGATTTTTCTGAGCTATGAAACAGAATCAGAATTGCTTAGACATGGTAAGGCCTTGCTGTGTCTAATATTAGTGGATGCCAAAAAAAAGCAATTAGTACAAAATGGAAATCAAAATCTAAACCAACTATACTAGAAGTAGTGAATATAATAAAAGAGATAAAACAACTGGAATTGAGATCTTTAGAAAAAGGTAGGAACAAACTGCAATAGGAAAAATGGGAATTATGGGAGCAATACATACAAGGGAGGAATAAAGTTTAAAAAAATGGCAGGACTTAAATGAGCTATATAACATTTGAGTAAAAAAGATTGGGTAAATTATAAGTGATGTATAATGTTTGCAACTGGGAGTGTGACAGTATGGTTTGTGATGTAAAATGCTTGCAACTATGATTGTGTCAGTGAGGTTTGGTTTTATTTATATAAATGTATGATTGCCTGTGTAGTTAGTGATGGTTTACTAAAGATGTTTCTTGTTTAAAAAATGGCAGGAATTGAATACTTTATGTAATGTTGCTCAAGTTATATGATATATATCAATATATATGAAGTATAAAGTTTGTTATGTTTATTATAGTTTAATTACTTTTGTATGAATGTAAATTTGCCTATGTCACAAGTGATAATTCAATAAAGGTGTTTAAAAATTGATTATAAAGTGTTTAAGTCTATAATACCTAAACAAATAGCAAAGGTTTTGCCAAAATTGATAGATAAAGATCAATGTGGTTTTGTGGAGGGGAGGCAAACATTTGTGTAAAGAAAATACCAGTGTTGTTGCTGGGTCTTCATGCACACAAAGCATTTGACAGAGTAATCTGGGTTTTATGTGTAGGGCAATGGAAGCATGTGCATTCTCTAATACAATGATAAAGTTAATTAGGAGACTATATGAGGAATTGGACGCAAAAATTAAAGTGGTAGGATTCTACTCTGACAAGTTATGTGTGAACAGAGGAACAAGGAAGGTGTGTCCTCTTTTTCCTTTGTTATGTACTTTATATCTAGAGCCATTTGCAAATAAAATAAGAGACTCAGAAATTCAAGGATATGATTAGTATGATAATGAAGAAAAGTCGTTTTTATTTGCAGATGATATTATTTTGTACCTGATAAAACCAGAAAAAGACTTCTTGGTGGTGTGGAACATGTTGAGACAGTTTCAAGTTTTTCTAGGATATAAAATTAAAGAAAAAACAAAGGCTATAGCTGTAAATTATGCATCCACACATGAACTGGTCTAGCAATACCCATATTTCTGGAGACAAGATAAAATAAAGTATTCAAGAATATGGATTAAAAGGGTTATGTTATGGCAGCTAAGGATATGTGGGAAGCAACTAAACAAAAGATAATACAAAAACTGAGAAACTGCAAGGTCTTGTTTATGGATATGAACAGCAAGATACAAGCAGCGAAAATGTTTTTAGTTCCTTTAGTTTTATATGTGGGGCAGGCATATTTTTATTAACCAGTGGAAAATTGTATACAATAATTAATAAAGAGTTGAATGAATTTATCTGGGAGGGGAAGGGGGCAAGGGTCAGGTGGGATAAGATGATCCTTCCAACAGAACAAGATGGTTTAGGATTACCTGATTAGAAGGGATATTTTAGTGCTACACAGTTAAACTAAATATACAAAACACAAGCAGAAAACTATAATTCAAAGTGGAAAGGGGTCATGATGAAGCAGGGGGTTGAATTCAAGAAATGAGAGAGTGGTATTTTGGATGCATACCATTAAGGAAAATAGCAGGCATACAGAATATTATATTTATAAAGTAGCAGAAAGTATTCTAAGAACTAAGCCAACACAAAAATGATGAAAGGAGATTTTGCTGATACAGAATATTGTAACTAGGGGTATACAGAATAGGCAAGAGTAGTTTGAAATTTACTAAACAAAACTTATAGAGGAGCGAGGTATTAATAGCAAATAACTAGAGAGGAAAAGGTAATAGAATGGGAAGAGGCCAGAAACACATTTGGACTGCAGACTACAGATTGGCTTTCCTGTTAGGAACTGATACCAAAGTATAGTCAAAGAGAAAGGGATTGGAAATCCTAAATGAAAGACCTGCTTTAGTATAGTTTTTAGTTAAATCTAGAATCAAAGTGGTTGTTAAAAAAGGGGGGGGTTATTAAAATATAAAAAAAATTGCATGGTACCTATGGGAATCAACTAGAGGAGGTTAGAAAAGATTGGGAAGAGAGACTGGATAAGCAATTCACAAGAAGACAATGGAAGGACATATTTATGGTTCCCAAATTAACTAACAAAGTTTAGAAGATTTAGGATTTTTACTTTAGTTTGCATAAGTATTTCTTTACCCCAAGCAGATTCCAAAGATTTTTCCTCGGAAAGATGACAAATGTTGGAGGTGTGATGGGGAAGAGAATATTGAGAACATATGTTTTTGGGGTGTGATTAGTTGGCAGACTTTAAAAATTCCCTACAGAGTACTCTGTCAAAAATATTGGGAGAGCAAATAGATGTGACTAAGGGAATGATTTTCATTTTAAGCTGGGATACAGGATTTGAATTGCCTAAACATAGTAAGTTTAATTCTGGTAGCTGCCAAAAAAAGCAATTGCTGGAAAATGAATACCAAAGTCTAAACCATCTGTATTGGAAGTTTTGAATATTGCAACAGAGATAAAAGAACTGGAAAGTGGATCTTTAGAAAAGGGAAGGAGCAAATTACATAAAAAATGGATGTAGTAACAGTACACACAGAATAATGTTTTGGAGGAGGAGCAAGATTTAAGGGAAGGCAGGAATTGAACAAACTTTGCAATGTTGGATTTGATAGCACCACCACCTCTCTCCTCTCCTTCCTAGAAACTGTTAACAAGGCCCGCGACTCCAGTCATATTGTGTCCACTCTCCTCTTAGACCTTTCAAAGGCCTTCAACACCATCTCTCACAACGTTCTCCTTACTAAACTCTAAACTAAACCTATCCCACTCCCCTAGCAACTGCTTCACCAGTTACCTATCAAACAGGCAACAAGGGGTCAAGTAGAAAAAAGCTTTTTCTCCTTTTCTAAATACTCCCACAGGCATGCCTCAAGTTTCAGTTCTAGGTCCTCTTCTCTTCAATATTCTCATAAATGACTTCTGTCATGCCATCCCTAACACCAACCTCATCCAATACGATGACAACTCAACAATAATCTGTTCTGCCACCTCTACTTCCTCATTAGCAAAATTAACTCAGGATGCCTTCTTTTTTACTGAACAATGGATGCTAGACAACCATCTGGCACTCAATGCAACCAAGACTAAACTAATGATATTTACTCCTTCTAAAACCGTCACCCTAGATAAAAATTCATTCTCTATCACCAGCCAAAATAATACACTTCTCAAAATAGTCCCCACTGCAAAACTATTAGGAGTCCTCATTGATGATCAACTAAAGTTTGATAGCCATCTGCAAGTAAATATCAAAAAAACGCATAAGAAACTCGGCTTGCTTTACCATCATAACCGCTACATCTCCCTCCACCAGGCTCGTTTTCACTACTACTTACCTTATCCCTTCCCTCCTATATGGTGCTTCTATCCTTACTAATCTGCAATCTTCCCTCAAGTCAAAACTCTCCTCCTGTTACTACAAAATTTCAAAATTTGCAACTGGCCACAGATCCTCTCCCCATTACTGTATATCCTTACATCAACTGAACTGGCTTGACCTACTCAATTATCTCACCTATGCTCAACTTATCCAAGCACACAAACTTATTTTTAGCCCCTCTCTCTGCCACTCCCTTGCCCCTACCTTCCAAATGCATCTACCTGATAGATTTCTAAGATCTAACTTCCAAAACCTAATAGAACTACATAAACCTGCCCGTCTACCAGGCAAATATCTTCTATCCTTCTCTCTAGCACACCATTGGAATTATCTCCTAGTTCTCAACCGTACTAATAGTCTCTCTGCCTTCAAAACTTTACTTCACTCATACCTAACTTCACAATGAGAATGCTCTTGCTCCCATCCTACATAGCTTTCTTGACCATAGATACTCCTCACAAGCTAATACATTTGTAAATAACCTCCTATAGTCTTATAACTCCTAGCAATAACTGTAAGAACTATCATATTTTACAAGAACTGTAATTTTCTTATAATTATTTTTTTCTTGCATTGTATTAATTAGCTCCTTCAAATGCCAATTTATTGCAACTTGTTACTATGTATTTTACAAATTTTCCCATATCTTGTAATTTTTCTAATTTGTAATCTTGTAACTTCTATCATTTGTATTTTTCTGGAGCTTTTCTCCCCAGGACTCCATTGAAAACAGGCTCCTCGTGGCCCAATGGAACATCCTGACAAACAAACTGCAAATAAATAAATAAATAAATAAATATACAAAAAAAGATATGTGATGAATTATGTTTCCAATCTGCAACACATTAGTATGGTTTGCTTTCTTTTATATAAATGTATTTTACCCAGGTCTTAAGTAATACTTCATTAAAAATGTGAAAAAAAGATAAGGCTAGAGGGAAATATTCTAAGTACGCACATATAACTAAATCTCTGGAACACTGTCTGGTAATGTTAAATCCTATATCAACATCACAAACCGTATGTTAAATCCTATATCAACATCACAAATCGTATACATCTTATACATTTCATATCTCAGACAATATAACCTCTCATCTGGAGCAAGCCCACAAATTATGAAAAGAGGAAAATGGGAGAACATGGGAAGAATTACACCAAATGACAAGTTGCATAATAGATATAACTGACTGCAAGTTGCAGATACTAGTTATAATGTCCTGAGCATCAGGCAAATAACTGTATCCACTGTAACTGTATTCAGTAAAGAGTCAATGAAACTGCATTGCACAGACCTGCTGGTCAGGTGTAAAAGAAGTCATCTGATCAT